>NC_045456.1:16858407-16928179 GCF_002776525.5 Piliocolobus tephrosceles | reverse complement strand
CAAACACCGCATGTTCTCACTCATAGGTGGGAACTGAACAATGAGCTCACTTGGACTCGGGAAGGGGAACATCACACACTGGGGCCTATCATGGGGAGGGGGGAGGGGGGAGGGATTGCATTGGGGAGTTATACCTGATATAAATGATGAATTGATGGGTGCTGACGAGTTGATGGGTGCAGCACACCAACATGGCACATGTATACATATGTAACCTGCACGTTATGCACATGTACCCTAGAACTTAAAGTATAATAAAAAATAAATAAATAAAATAAAAAAAATAAATAAATAAAAATAGTGACCCCACTTTTGCCAAGAAATTAGGAAAGACCTAGAATATATTTAAATAAAGTTAGCTATCACGAAAAAAAAATAATAATAATAATAATTCTATATAGTAAGCCAACTTAAAACCCCGCTCACAGCCAGGTCTGCCAAGTATGAGCCAGGTAAAATTACTAAAAAGGGTGGTTCTGACTTACTCCTTAACAATAACGTGGCTTACAAACAAAGACTGATATAAAATAGTTGATCCAACCCAAACACTTTGCTCATTTCCCAAAATTTACTACACAAACATATACAACTCACCACAATATAAAGATCATAATGAAAGGTTTTGCCTTTTATTCTTTTAAATGACCATGTGTTTAGATCTGATGTACTGACAGCGATAATTCTCCATTAAGGAGAAACCTAATAAAATTTGAAAAATAGTGATTTTATATTTAGATGATACTCAGATCTTCTGCTACATATATGGAAAATGGAATTATTGCTAGAAGCATTGTTTAAAAATTAGGGTATCAAAGGAGTATTAGGAAGTCAGGAGGTTCTTTCTTTAGGAAGCAGCTTATCTGGATTCATTCAAAGAGCTTTAGGCCAGTTTGAGATCTTTCTGCAAAATGTAAATTGCTATATGAGAAACCATATATAGTCCAATGATGAAAGAATGCAAAGCCTTAAAAGCACGGGAGAGAATTCCAGTATCTTCCCTAAAGTTCTGACAAAAAGGGAAATAACTACCAAATTATTCAACTTGAATGCTTATTATGTATGTATAAGTCAGTCGGCAGATGAAGAGAGGAGGGAAATATGACTTCGACCCGTAGGGAACTCACAGTCTTGTGGGGGCCACTAGGGGTGGTGGTGTGACCTGCCTGGAGCAGCGCTAAGTATGGACTTGTGAGTCAAGGGCTATCAGAACATAAGTAAACTGATGGCTGTTCAGAGAAGGTAGAGTTCTATTCAACAGTTTGCAAGAAGGACTATTTCATGGAGGAGGTCACATTGAACTAGACCTTTAAAAGTTGGTAGAGTTTAAAAGCAAGTATATGGAAGCAGGAAGAGTGAAAGTGAGCAGAGGTACAGGAGTGAGGCAAGGGTGAGCAGTTTTAATTTTTTAATGGTGGTATTATAAAATACACACCAAAATTTGTCATCTTATTATTATTATTATTATTATTACTATTATTTTGAAGGCAGGGTCTGGCTCTGTTGCCCAGGCTGGAGTGCAGTAGTTCAATCATGGCTCACTGTAGCCTCCACCTCCTGGGCTCAAGCAATCCTCGCACCTCAGCCTCCTGAGTAGCTGGGACCACAAGCATATACCACCACCCCCAGCTAATTTTTACAGTTTTGGGAGTGACAAGATCTTCCTATGTTGCCCAGGCTGCTCTCGAACTCCTGGACTCAATTGATCCTCCTGCCTTAGCCCCAAAGTGCTGGGACTACAGGCATGAGCCACTGCACCTGACCCCATCTTAAAAATTTTTAAGTGCACAGTTCGGAAGTACATTTGCGTTGTACAACCACCAGAATCACCCATTTTCAGAGGCTATTTTTCATCATGTAACAGGGAAAATCCATATCCATGAAATACTAACTCCTCATTCTTCCTCCTCCCCACCCTGGTAAACACTATTTCGCTGTCTCTATGACTTTGACTGCTTTAGGGACTTCTATAAATGAGATCATACAGTGTGTATCTTTTTGTGACTGGCTTATTTCACTTAGCACAATGTCCTCAAGGTTCATCTATGTTGTAAAATATGTGAGAATTTCTTTCCTTTAGAAGGCTGAATAATATTTCATTGTATGGATAGGCCACATTTTGTTTATCCATTCGTCTATCCATGGACACCTGGGTTGCCTTCACCTTTTGGCTATTGTGAATAATGCTGTCATACACATTGAGGAACCAATATCTGTTTGGGTTTCTGTTTTCACTTATTTCGGGTTTATACCCAGGAGTGGAATGGCCAAGTCATACAGAACCTCTAGTTTTAGTTTTCTGAGGAACCACCATAATGTTTTTCATAGTGGCTGCACCATTTTAATTCTTATGAATAGTGCACAAGGGTTCCAATTTTTCCACAGTCTCATCAACACTTATTTTCTGGGGTTTTGCTTTGTTTTTGATAGTAGCCATTTAAATTAGCATAAGATATAATTTCATTGTGGTTTAGATTTTCATTTCCTTAATGATTAGTGATATTGAGCAATATTTTATATGCATGCTGGCCATTTGTACATCTTCTTTGGAGAAATGTTTATTCAGGTCCTTTGCCTATTTTTTTAAATTGGGTTGATTTTTTTTTTTTTTTTTTTTTTTTTTTTGCTGTTGTTTAGGTAGAGAAGGCAATCTTTGAATACCAGTGATGTTTCACTAATGCTGGGCCATAGATTTCACAAGAAGTTGTATCAGGTATTAGAATGTGAGTTTGGTTTCAATCATGGATGAGTTTGAATGCCTTTTCCAAAATTCAGTGTGCATTTCATCAGAAGCCACAAAGGGTCCAGGAGCAAGAACATGGTCTGACTGCTCTCTGCTAAATAATTTCAGCCTGATGACAGTGACAATGAGTCTAACACAAGAACAGGTGGAAAGGGAGACTTTCCACTGGAAAAAGGTGATTCTAACATACAGAATCACCTTCAAGGAGCAAGTAAGCAGAAAAATAGACAATGGCACAGTGGCCAGGCGAGAAGACAGTAGGTCCAGAATCTGAGGTTCAAATCCTGGCTCTGTGAGATAACAACATGCCTTGGTTTCCCCATGCTACTGAAACGCCAGGGGTTTGGTCTAGGTCCCGTTGCTCGCTGCACAGAAAGCCAACAACTGAGACAATGAGCATTGCCAGGGAAGAAGGCTTTATTTGGGTGCTGCAGCCAAGGAGATGGGAGATCAGTCTTAAATTCATCTCTCCAACTGACTAAAATTGGAGGGTTTATATAGGTGGGAAGGGAGGTAACTACCTGCAAGGAAAACTGCAGTTAGGGAGGGATGAGGAAGCAATCATGATAAATGAGGAGGCTGGTGTCTCATTGTCTGATGGTGACGTAGTGAGTTTCAGTCTCTTGCCTGAAGGTCTGTTTCCTAACTCAGATGACTGACAAATGTTAAGTTTCAAGTTTTAAGACCAGATGGGTCAATTTCTATATTTATTCAAAAACCCTGTAAATATCAGTTCTATGTGGAACTTCAGCCGGTTTCCCCCCAGTTATCACAGTTAGGGTTAAATGATGCAATATAAGTAAAACATCAGCAATGTCTGACACATACACAGAGTGCATGACACAAGTAGTGTGTTGGGATAATATAACTCAGTGAACTTCCTCTGTTTACTCAGTTATATTGAGTGATGAGGCAACTCTGAAGATGCCACTTTGCTACCTCTCTCCTGATAATTTCACCAGATCCAGCCATATGAGCACTCAAAGTGAGGGCTTAGCTTAAATCGTTCCTCATGTTTCTCTTGCAGGCAAATCATTTGGCACCAAAACAGGCACAGAAGTCCAAATCCTGCTGCCAGCTCCACGACTGATGGCACAGACAGACTTCAGGATTAGTCCTTTAATCTCTATCCTCTATTAAATGAAGGTCATCATGCTGCTGCCTAATGTAAAAGGATTGTGGGGATTTTCATCATTCGTTAACGATGATCTTATTCTTTGAAACCCCAAGAAAACCATATAAATTCCAAAGTCTAATAGGTACACAAGGGGTTTATTATGGATGATGAAGTTTCAAAGGATGCTAACCTCCCCCCCAAAAAATATTTTTTTTCTTTTTTGAAACGGAGTTTTGCTCTGTTGCCCAGGCTGGAGTGCAGTGGAGTGATCTTGGCTCACTGCAAGCTCCACCTCCTGGGTTCACGCCATTCTCCTGCCTCAGCCTCCAGAGTAGCTGGGACTACAGGCACCCACGACCACGCCTGGCTAATTTTTTTGTATTTTTAGTAGAGATAGGGTTTCACCATGTTAGCCAGGATGGTCTCAATCTCCTGACGTTGTGATCCACCCACCTCGGCCTCCCAAAGTGCTGAGATTACAGGCATGAACCATTGCACCTGGCCACAATTTTTTTTTTTTTTTAATGCACTCTCTTTTCCATATGATCCCAAGGTCAGTGAATCACGTGTAAGCCAGGTGTTTATCTTAGCTGATACTGCCTTAGTGTTGGCACAACTTAAATTTAGTTCAACCAATATTTGCATGATCTTTGCACAACACATAAACACCCAAGAACAGGTGGTGCTCCTCGGTGGTCAACATCAGGGTGGCTACGGCAGGGCACATTCTTTCTCTATAGCCCAGGTCACTGGCATTCAAAGCAATATTTTTCAATCTCTGATTTTTCCCTGGAAGTAGGAAAATGCTTCCTTAACTGCTTTACTTATAAGGGTGTTTCTTGCTAATTCTGTGCCCAGAGTAACTAACGGGGACATAGACATAGACATCATTCAAATGATGTGCTCTCTGTACCGTAACCCATGCTTTAAAATGAAATAAAATAAACCCATGCCTTAAGACGACAATCAAGAAATAAATTCTGCCTAAGGAAAAGTCCTGCGTTCGAAGGTTTTTGTCCAAATAATCTGACGTTGTGGTCATGAAACATTGAAAATAGCATTTGGAGCAGTAAGTATAAAAAATTTAGAAGGAGTAAAACTACTTGAATGCTCGTTGGGAGGTTTACAATGTAGTCAAACACCAGTTAAGCAAAAATAAAATTTACTACTTAACTATTTACATTTTCTAATGTGTGGTTTCATGGAATTGTTGAGACAGAAGTAGACACTGAAATAGGAGTACTTGAAAGAAATAAGACAAAGATTTTTATAAAGTCATTTCTGACCTAATTAAGAAAATATAATCTCTATCACATATGAAATAAACATGAAAAATGCAATGTCAAAGAAAACACTTGGAATGGTCAACAAATATCTACTACAGATAGAAATGAAAATATTTATGTTATGTAAATGTTGGGCATCAAATAGTCTCCGAAGTTGCCTTCTGGAGAACTTTCTTTAGTTGGTATATTCTTCCTATGAATCAAAGGAATACAGTGTTATGATCATAAGTAATGAAGGACATGAGACAATTTTAAGGATTTTAGGAAAGTAGGGAAGCAGTGAAGTGAAGGGTAGGCAGATACTTCGGAGGATAAAAAGTGTTTTTGATCCAAAAGAAAAGCTAAGGTAGTTTGAAGAAAACATGCATCATCTACTAGTTAATCTGGGGTACAATGAAGGTGGTGTTATTTTAACAGTGTTCAGAAAAGACAGACGAATGGAAAGAGTGCATAAAACAGATTCTGAGGAATACAAATCAATCTAGCAAGGAGCTTTATGATGAAGGACCAATGTAAGCATATAATACACTTTTATTATTATTATTATTATTAGCAGTATCATTGGTATAGTGATGTTACCTACTTTTGGAGTGGAGCTAGATATGAGAGAGTTGCATGTCCTTTGAAATTTATTTGGGGTAAATAGTGAAAACAATATCTAAATAAAAAAGAAAACATTCTAGAGGTGCAGAATTCAAGCTAGAAGAATTGTGCCCTTGAATGTTCCAAGGTCAAATTTTAATATGTCATTGAATGAAGGTTCCAATGTTTGGAATAATGAAAAAAGTCATATTGAATTTTGTCTTTGCTATCCCCCCTCCCCAGTGTCTACCAAAAAGGCTGGATAGACATTCATGCAAGTCAAGACACTGTCATAGCCACAATTCATCCCAGCAATCTTTCCTGGAATAGTCACTTAAGACATATCTGGTAAGGACCCACTGGCACTTTTAGAGCAATCAGAAAACACCTCATATTGTTCACATCTAGTGTAGGAGAAGGTTAATCCATCCCTGTTTCATGAAGCATCACTTCAACGTCCTGGAACAGTCATTCTACCCAAATCTTCTGTCCCTAGAGCCCAACACTCTCTGCGTCTTCATCCATTCTTCACGGGGCTTGATTTCCAAGACTCTCTACCATCTTGGCCACACATCACATTACACATTCACTACGGACATTGCACCACTGTGGACACTGCACCACTGCGGATACACTTGTCTGTCAGCAGATGTGCAGAGTCTCTTATGGGAGACACAATTTTTGACTCATGTGATTCAATGCCCATAAATCTTCATCCAAAAGATGCCCATAGAGACAAAGAGCAGAGTAAAGTCCTTGCAGCTGTGTTTCTCAAACTTGGCCACCCACCAGAACTGCCTGGGGAACTTTAAAAGATACCCATGCTGAATCCCACCCACCAAGATTCTGATGTAATGCTACGGGGTGAGATCTGGGCATCAGGATGTTTGGAATCTCCCCAGGCTCCTCTAACATGCAACCAAGACTGAAGGCCGCTGTCCTCAGCAATATGCCCAGTCTGGCCTTCCTGGCATCCCCCCATGGGTACAGGATGACAGTTTCTCACTCTGACCCTTTCCTTTATTCAATACAGCACAGCAGAATCCAAGAGGGTGAGCACTGTTATGAAAGAGAACCTGGACTCGGATCTGATTAAATGTCTTCAACAAAACCAGTGCCAAGCCTTGGCCATTCAACTATCAATTACTACTTTCAACCCAGGTTCTAAAGGCTCTTCATTAGAAACATCTTGGGTTGATAATGATTGGGGCAAATGTGCCCTCTGGATTTGGTTGCTACCATAATTATTAATTAACCAAATTGTAGAGATATCGAGTACATTTCTCCCTCTTGTTTGTAAGAACCCATGACAGACAAGGCCAATTGCAGACAATGGGGACGTCCTCATGATAGTGAGATGAACGGCCCAGCTGTCTTCCGATATCTTCACTTCCCTCCAGTTTTGTGGCTTGCAAAACAACAGAATCTTCTCTCCATGAAATCATGGGTATCAGTTAGGAAGCAGCCCACTTGGTTCTGGATTTCGTTTACAGATTTAAGATAGTAATAGAAGGTGCAGGATGGCGGGGTGTGGTGGCTCATGCCTGTAATCCCAGCACTTTGGGAGGCCGAGGCGGGTGGATCACGAGGTCAGGAGATCGAGATCATCCTGACTAACACACGGTGAAACCCCGGGTCTACTAAAAATACAAAAAATTGGTCGGGCGTGGTGGCGGGCACCTGTAGTCCCAGCTACTCCGGAGGCTGAGGCAGGAGAATGGCGTAAACCCAGCAGGCGGAGCTTGCAGTGAGTGAGCTGAGATTATGCCACTGCACTCCAGCCTGGGCAACAAAGCGAGACTCTGTCTCAAAAAAAAAAAAAAAAAAAAGAAAGTGCAGGATGACAAACAGCATTTGTACACTGTCTGGTAGTGGAAAATACCCAACAGTGCACCGTATGCTGACTCTGTCATTTCCTGCCTTCTCTCCTCTTTTCTTCCTTCTCTCGCTCCCTCCCTCTCTCCTTCCCTCCTTCCTTCCCTCATGAGAGCATAGCTCCTTTGCCATTCTTTCCTCCAGTCACATAGCCATCTACTTATGCACATCACCATGTTCATGCCATTACCAGGGGACTTTCTATCAGCATGAAGACATGAAAACGCCTGGTGGAGAGAGGGCGTGGGGAGCAGGCAGCACCCCTGCAACTGCCCTGTAGCATTTGTACATTGCTCTCCCACCTTGGTTTCTATCCATGGCTTTCCTCGTCAGAGCATGTTCACTTTAACCTCCTTTAGAGCAATTTCTTGGATCCTTCAAGGGCTCAAGAAGTAAACACAATTTCAAAAGAAACTGAGTAGGCACCTACCTTCTGGAAACAACATCCATAGAAAAGACTTGATTGCTACGGTCTGATTTATGAACCTGTGACTTATATCAAGGTTAGCATTTGCAGTAGCATTAAGGTATTTTCATTGAGATCATTTATGTTTTGAAATAAATACTACAACATCAAGGAACTGTATCAGTTGGAGAACAAGTGTGTATGTATGATTTGTGTATATAAATATGCACATCAAAGCATTTATTTATTTCAGAGAGTTGTATAACACCATTAGAGTAAAAATTGAGTGATTCTCTTCTATTTCTGACCCTACTTCTAATGTCTCCTCTGTCCCTCTGGGCAAAACCATTTAAACCTTTTATCTCAGTTTCCTTTGTGAGAAAATGGGGATAATAGATACCCCTGAGCCATTCTGGAGACATGTTTTGATGCCAGCCCAGTTATATGATTATAGGAGAAAAAAAGCTTTGAGCTTTTGGCAGTTAGGTGCTACATAAATATTATTAGCAAGCTCCTGAGATTTTATCTTTAGAAACTAACAAGTATTTCTCTTCTAAAGCCTCATATCTTTAGCCCCTGGACACATGTTCCTGATAGCTCTCTCTTTACAGAGATCCCCTTGGCTCCACAAGGATAGAGATGGTTCTTTGCTGAGAGTCACTACCGCACACTCAGATGAAAGGTATTCATTCTGCTTAGCAGAGTCAGCGGTAGAGTAGCTGCTGATCCCAGCAAGGCAGGGTGGGTGATGGGAAAGGATTAGATTAGGAAGAAAAGGGATCCTCTCGTTCTCTCACCGAGAGGACTTTAAACCTGCAGAAGCACATCAGTGAGCAGACTACGTTTAAGTGCCAATGGGCAAAGTCAATGGTGCACACGTTACAGGTTGGCGAGAGATGATGCCATTCAGAGCTGAGTGCACCGTGGAACTCTCTTGATGACTTCTCTCTACAAACGGGTTACCCCTGGATGTGTAGAGTTATTCTACAGGAGTCCTGCTCCTAACTCATCAGAAACGTCATGTCCTCTGTTGATCTCAAAGGCATTTTCTTCTGTTAAAAGTATCATCCATTCCGCAATATGGAGAAAGATCATTTGTGAAAATAAAACAGAAATGTCTGATGGTAGTGGGGGTGGGGGGTGGAATTTCCTCCCTATGTGGGTGGCATTAAGTTCACTCTTAATTTTTCTCTTCATTTCTGTAATTGGAGACTGATTTATCAAGAGGATATAGAATTCAATGACTAATTCCATTAAATGCTTAAAGAATAAAATAAAAGTCGAATTCGGAAGGCTTACTCCTGATTAGTTTTCAAGATGTGTCTAGGCACAGGAAGTTAAAACTAATACCACAGTGAATGCTCCGACCCAGTGATAACAAAAGCTTCCTTTTTTTGGTGAGACTTGGCATAGAAAATCACACATGTCATTCAGCAGTCCTGAAAAACGATAACTGAGATTTGGACTGGTTTTCCAGGGAATAAAATTGAGTGACTCTTTAAAAAGTTCTACTCCTAGAATCTGGGATCTAATCAATCCAATATCAACTTTGCGGAAATAGGTCAACAACCAGAGATGAAATTAGAAGAAAAATAATTAGAATAGCAAAGCATAGGTTGGTTTTCCATGCTATGATTCTGCAGCAAAGGTGGTAATTTGGGAATACTGATTTGGGGAATTTCTTGTCATGGGAATAAGCTGTGTTTTATCAGCTTTGCTGAGTGTCTCTGGTGAGCTAAAACTGTTAAAACAGAGTGCTGGCCCTGGTATGTAAACTCTAATCTACACTCCATACCTACCACTAGCCATTTTAAAGCAGGAGAGTTACCTGATCCACCTCACAGGATGTGCAACAGGCCTGTGGCTCACCCGCTCAGTCGCTCAAATGCCTGATGGGAGATGGAGCACACAGACGGGCAGGTGCAGGGGCTGGGGTGAGTGCTTTGGGCTCCAGCCCCGCAGTAGTGTCCGGAGAGGGTGGGGGGAGTGCCTGCAGCCCAGGTGTTACAATGCTCTTTTAGTCTTGCTGTCTGCAAGTGGTTTAAGTGTTAACCCCCTCAACAGACCCTCTGCCTTTTCACAAGGGCAGAGGGCCAGTGTGACAGGTTTCTGTATCCCGAGCTTTTGCCCAGTGTTCCAGAAGAATCGGGTCACACACACAGGCTTGAAGGATAAATGTGGGGTTTTACTGAATGGTGGAGGTGGCTTTCAGCAGGATGGATGGAGTGAGAAGATGATCTTCCCTTGGAGTTTGGTCATCCAGCAGCCAAACTCCCCTCTGACCATCCCCAGTTTAACTCCTGGCATTCACACATTCCTTCCCTTCTCTTTCTCTGCCGTGTCATCTGCCATTTGTCTGCTTGTCTCCTCATCTCCTCATCTGCTTCTGGAGCCTGGGGTTTGGGGTTTATATGGGTACAGGATAGGGGGACATGGCAGGTAAAAAGGCAACTTTTCCCACTTAGGGCTGCGGGTCTCCAGGTTTGAGGGTGGGGCCTTTGCCAGAGAACCACCTTCTTTACCCAGTATTTCTCTGTCTCCTGTCCATATCAATTTCATGAATGTGTGGTCACAACATGAACTCAGAATTTGGAGGTTGGAAAGTAGGAGTGAATGCACTCAATCTACTAGGGTGCCAATCCGTAGCATCTAATTTGGTAAGGATGAATTAGCATTAGAGTCTTTTGGTAGCGGCAGACTTGGCGAATCTTCAAATGTAGCAGGATTTTAAAATGAATCGAATACTATCGAATAAAATGAGTCAATAC
This sequence comes from Piliocolobus tephrosceles, assembly GCF_002776525.5. Lineage (NCBI taxonomy): Eukaryota > Metazoa > Chordata > Mammalia > Primates > Cercopithecidae > Piliocolobus > Piliocolobus tephrosceles. Next base: position 16,917,405 of record NC_045456.1, on the reverse strand, counting down.
AATTACCTCCACCACTCCCCAGTTCCTAATTGAAGGGTTATATTTTTCAGTAACTTTATGTATTCAAAACTGTATTAGATGCTAGAAATACAAACAGGAGCAAGACATAATTAATCTCTGTCCCCAAAAAGATGAAAACTAGTGTGGAAGACAGCCAAAAAATTAAAGATTAATCTTAACTAGAAAATTCTAGAAACAGGATGAAGCACAACAGAGGAGTATTTTAGGCAACCTCAAGGCATTTAACCCAACCTGGAGCCTTTAGTTAGGTTAGAATATGGCCAGGAACAGGAAGTCAAAATTCAACAAACTGCAACACTTCAATAACTAACATCACTTTTTAATAGGGTTTTCTAATATGAAATCAAAATCTGCCTTTGGATAACTTTTACTCACTCCCTGGTCTTGTGTCTGTCCTCTGGGATGACACAGAATATATCTAATTCACACCTACTCTGTTTAGTACCAAGAAGGCAAAAATTAAATAAGGCATTCCAAATTCTTGTCTGTATAGGGGCCAAGGGAAAGCTTCCCCTTCACCCTCTGAAAGTTTGCTGATAACCAACTGACAAAAGGAAGATTCACAGGAGAAAAAGCTTAAATAATTCTTTGATCATAGTTGTATATGAAATGAGAGCCTTTAGAATGAAGACCCAAAGGTACAGGGGAAACTGTCCATTTTTATGCCTAGGTTCAACAAAGTATGGACAAGTGTGTAGAAATAGGGTTGGACTAAAAGGGCCTGATCTATAAAGCTTGTGGACTGAGTGTGGAAACCCAGCCAGGCCTGTCTGTCTAGATTCTTCTTGGCCTCTCTGAGCAGCGCTTCTTCCTTCTGGGTGTGGGAATAATTCACCATATTCCTTAGGTCCCCTCAAAGGCCCCTCTATTCACTCTATTTCGGGAAGGGTGAGGGAACCAGTGAATAACCAGCTTTCTGGAATGGGGGGTCTTAGGATCTACAGTCAAACAGAGTAGGTCAGATCATTTCTTCTTTTGTTTTCTCTTTTCAAGAGGCAGGCTCTGGTTCTGTCACCCAGGGTGAAGTGCAGTGGCCTGATCCATGGTTCACCACAGCCTGAAACTCCTGGACTCAAGCAATCTGCCAGTCTCAGCCTCTCAAGTAGGCAGGACTACAGGTGCGTGCCACCATACCAGACTAATTTTTTAAAATTTTTGCAAAGATGGAGTCTTGCAACGTTACCCAGGCTGGTCTTGAACTCCTGGGCTCAAGTAATCCTCTTGCTTTGGCCTCCCAAAGTGTTGAAATTACAAGTTTGAGCCACCACACCCAATCCAGATAATTTCTTTATGGCCAGTTTTTACACAGAAAGGTAGAGTTTAAATTAGAGTCCGATTTTTAGGTTTTATGGCTGACTTTGGGGAAAAGGGGTTCTGGTTTCTAGGACCTGTCATGGGAAAGAGGGATTCTAGGTTCTAAGGTGCCTCCAGGGAGAATGGGACTGAGAGACAGGAGTGCAGAAGAAGTTCAGCGAGCAAGTTTTGCTTCTGAGGCTCCTTCAGAAGAAGGACTGCTTGAGCCCAGGAGTTCAAGACCAGCCTGGGTAACACTGCAAGACTCCATCTCTGCAAAAAATTATTTAAAAATAGCCTGGTATGGTGGCATGCACCTGCAGTCCTAGCTACTTGAGAGGCTGAGGCAGGGGAATTGCTTGAGGCCAGGAGTTTGAGGTGTGGTGAACTTTCTGAGGCCTTGATTTTGGGGTACTGCTTTCTAAGCCTTAGACCTGGAGTCAGTATTGAGGTCATGGGGGAAGTTCATATCAGAATCTCTATTTTTTAACTATCAAATTGTGACTCCCACATGGGCCACTTGGGGATGCTCTCACCCATAGGCCTGTCATACACTTTTGGCGGGTAGGGACGGGAAAAGAGATTGAGCAGCATAAGATAAAGTCCTCCCCACCCCACCCATTTCAATAATGGGATCCACATTTATCATATGCCAATCTGAGACCCTTCCTGAACTTCACGCTTCATACAGTGTTAGAGAGTGGTCTACCCCCTTCTCCGTGACCTCCAGCCCACAGGAGCTTCAGTGACCTTAATGCCACGGAGGCCAGGATTCTGTGATTGAGATGAGAGCAGGGGTAAGGAGGGTCTTTTCTGTTGTCATGGAGCACTGGAAGGAAGTATCTTTTTGGGTGCTGGACAGTGGGAGGTCAAGACTGTGGGCAGAGGAACACTGGAGCCAATGTTGGGAATAATTATCATGCAAGCAAAGATGTGGTGTTTGGCTGGCCACAACCCCAGACCTTGAGACTCCAGTTCCACAGGGGTCCAGGATATTGTTTCCACATACAATATCCATCTGTGAGAATCCAGCACTTTACACCACCTGCTGTGAATGGCTCTGGTCCCATGCACCATCACCTTGGGCTTCAACTTCTGCAATGACTCTCTAATTGATAACCTGGTTCCTGAGTTGACCTTACAGTAAACATTCTTTTTGAAGAAAAGTCACAGGGCTTCGCTCCACTGCCTGAAACCCTCCACTATTAGCTGCCACTGCACACAGAGTCGAAATCTAAGGCATTGCACTTACACATTTTCATGTTATATTATTGCATAGATGTTATTAGTTTTTGAGTGGCCAGGAGAGCATTTTTTCTGAAATTAAACATATCGAATGCACCACATTCTTTACGTTCCCTCAAAGGCCCCTCTATTCACTCTATTTCGGGAAGGGTGAGGGGCCCAGTGAATAAACAAAGGTCCTTGCTTTAAAGGCGGTTATGACCATAAAGTCTGTGTATTTCACAGCCCATGACAGCAGCATCCTGAGATATTATTTATTGTCAAACTTCTCTTCTCAGGCCACACATCCCACTGCAATGGGGAATGGGACTGAGCAAATTGCAAGTTCTTGGTTCTATGTTCCAGTTGCAATCTTGCTTTCAGTTTTCCTGCCGTTTAAACAGCCTTTGCTGGTAGGACTGCGGGAAGTGAGAATAGATTTCATTTTACCTGCTGTGCATCAGCAGAAAAAACAAGTCTTTCTTTTCTCCTGGCAGCTGAGATTTCTCAGAGTTCTTCCCAGAATGGGATGTTATATATGGTCTATTTTACTCATGCCCACCTGCACACACACCAAAGCCTGACGAGCTCTTGGGGTACAAAGCCACCCAATGTTTTCCCCCAAAAGAGAAGTAACATGAGCACATGTGGAACTGTCAGAGGTGTTTGAACCAGAGCAACTCCATCTTGAATAAGAGCAGGGTAAAATGAGGCTGAGACCTACTGGGCTGTATTCTCAGATGGTGAAGGCGTTCTAAGTCACAGGATGAGATAGGAGGTCGGCACAAGATACATGTCATAAAGACCTTGCTGATAAAACAGGTTGCAGTAAAGAAGCTGGCTAAACCCTCACCAAAACCAAGATGGCCACAAGAGTGACCTCTGGTCGTCCTCACTGCTACACTCCCAGCAGCGCCATGACAGTTTACGAATGCCGTGGCAACGTCAGAAAGTTACCCTCTATGATCTAAAAAGAGGAGGCATGAATAATCCACCCCTTGTTTAGCATATTGTCAAGAAATAACCATAAAAAATGGGCAACCAGCAGCCCTCGGGGCTGCTCTGTCTATGGAGTAGCCATTCTTTTATTCCTCTACTTTCTTAATAAACTTGCTTTCACTTTGTGGACTCGACCTGAACTCTTTCTTGGCGAGATCCAAGAACCCTCTCTTGGGGTCTGGATCGGGACCCCTTTCCAGTAAAAGAACTATTCATTTTATACTTTGGTCATCATCAAGCATACATAATTATAAATAAGGAAAATAATATATGATTGTAATTTTACTCATAATCCCAAATGTCTTTCATGACCAGCACACCTTTGGTGTATTGGGTCTAAATCAAAGAAAAATTTGAGGAGTTGAATGAATGAGGTTTTGATATGTTAATGCACTTTGGAGAAAACCAACTGTTGCAAAAAGCTAAAGACAACAAAAATTCATTGTTTATAGATCAGGCCATGTGTTTTTCATTTCTGCAATGGCAATGTGGTTGATTCCCATGGAACACAATGAGAGTGTGGTCTTCTTTGAGATTGTGTTTATTGATAAATGCAAAAATGCTAATGAATGCTACCTTGCTGGTTCTCCATGGCCTTCCTTCCTCCCTCCCTTTCCAAGAAGGGTGTTGTATCTGTCAGAGGCATTTGAACCAGAGTGGCTCCATCTTGAGTGAGGGCTAGGAAAATGAGGCTGGAACTTGCTGGGCGGCATTCCCAGAAAGTTAGGTCTTCCTAGCCTCTAGATGTTTACGGTTAAGGGAATAGATTGATAACGTTCACTAAACAGACCCAGAATTGGGAGTGTCCTGATATCTCGATATCTTGAGAATAGAAGCATTCCTAATTTTGCTTTATAGATAATAATGTTGATTCTTGCAAAATACAGTAATTAAGAAAATTAATCCTTTACCACAAACTCTTGTAGCAGAGCACATCTCCCCATGATCTTTTTTAATTCTCTGTATAAACAAGCACTGTACCTAGGGGTGGGTGTGTTCCTTCTCTTACTTTCTGGAATGCCCTACTCTGTCTAAGGAGTAGCTGTACTTTCACCACTTTACTCTCTTAATAAACTTGCTTTCACTTTGCACTGTGGACTCGCCCTGAATTCTTTCTTGCGCAAAACTCTAAGAACCCTCTTTTGGGGTCTCGATCGGGACCTCTTTCCTGTAACATATCCACCTGGTCAATTTAGGAGGCAGCTGTTATGTTTATCAAGATGAAGAAAATAAAACTCGTTTACTTCAAAATGTATTTCTTTGATACAGTTTGAGACGGCTGTTCAGAAAGCCAGCAAACAGGAGGAGGCCCCGCAAAGCTGTCTTGTATGGGGTGATTTGCATCTGCAGATAAATTCTGCATGGATGCAGCCAGGCTTTCTTGGAGACCCTCCTTCCTCGTCCTACTGTAGGAAAGATGGACAGAGAGTCTGACATCTTTAAAGGTCTGAAAGAAACATTCGCCATCTATTCTGAGGCCTGCTACCCAGGAGGTTTCATCTATATGACAAGACCACCTTTATTAGCTTGGCCTCCTCTTCTCCTCCTCCCATAGCCTGTGTTGCCACAATGCAAGCCTCCATTCTTCAACCTCAAGATGGTATGAAAGCTTCTGCACTCCATCGGGGGCATGGGGTTGGGTAATCACCCTATTAGTCACCCTATGATGCTCCCTGTGTGCAGGATAGTATATTTGTGTTTGACTTTTCTCCAATTAATTTTGCCTTTCATGAGTTGATTTTCCAGCAAAACTTCAGAGCAAAAAGGAATGTTTTCCCTCGGCCTCTTCAAGGATAATGAATTCAGATGTAACATGAAAAATTTCTGAAAGATTAGGAGATTTTTAAAAAAATATCCAGGAATTTATCTTCAGGGAAAAAAAGAAATAGTATTGGAAGGAAGATGCAGGAAGAATGAGAGAGAGAGAGAGAGAGAGAGAAAGGGAGATTGGGGAAAGTGAAGTGGAAGGAGGGTTTGTGGACATCTGACATGCTGGAGAGATAGTGAGGAGAGCAATTGGGGGAATATGAGCTTAAGCGGTTCTAGTGTGTGCCTATTAGAGACACTGGTGAAACAATGGAATTATTTTTTAGAGCTTCTCTGGATATAGGAGATGGTTTCCATTTGAATGGGATGCCACCATGTCGAGCCAGGAAATAAGGCTTTCCTTAAAGGGGCCTCATAGTTCATCAGCCTTTTGAAAAACTTGCCACTCAGGTGACCATGTTGGGTCTCCACTCAACTATTTAGGTTGGTCCACAGGTAATTGCAGTTTTGCCATTACTTTCAATGGCAAAAACCGCAATTACTTGTCCAACAACCTAACCTTCAGCTCTTTCTCTCCCAAATTGCAATTATTTGTCCATGAGTCAGAGCTGTCCTCAGTACCTCACCTTCGTCCCCTGACTCCCATCTCAGGCAGTTCAGCTGCTCAAACTTATTATCACTGATGCCAAAAGGTGAAGACTTCCCATGTCTTCAGCACCCAGGGTAGCAAACTGCAGGACCAGTTTAAATGTTAATAGCGTGTCTGTAATACACACACAACCACGTATAGCATCATCTTTATGAAGGCTTAAGATGATGTATTCATTTTCCCTGTCATTTCCATAGGAAGCTGCTCTTTGTCACTCGGGGAAGACCTCAGTTCCCTATCCAAAATGGCATTAAGGAGATGCTCTAACAAAAAATGAAATGCAATTAGGGACCTGCTGTTCCTGTTTGAATGCTTAATATCAGCCTCATGGCTGGCACTATCCATCCCAAATGCTGCCCAATGTAGCAAAGTGTGTAGGTGATCCCAGTGTCTGAACCCATCCCAGAGTTGGCTAGCTCATGCCCCCTGTGTATTAGCAATTGGATGTGGGATTACATCACCACCTGGGACTGGCCACTGAGAGGTGGCCCGGAGCCATTGTGAGAGGCAGCCTGAGGGGTTTTGAGAACAGCGCAGCCAATTCATGCACATATCTGCTGGAATCGCCAGGGCAGGTGCTTTCTGGCTCTTCTCCTGACCTTCAGCGTGTGTAGAGAGGTCATGAAGACAGAGAAGTGCTCGATGAAGCTCTCAGGGTCTTTTTCTTCCACCATGGCCAGTATTTTATCTTTTCTAGCTGCAAATGATATTCCTGCTCAAACACATGTCCTTTTATTATATAAAAAAGTAATGCGTTGCCTTTTTATTGAAATGGCTAGTGTATGGGAGAGTTATTTTTGCTTTGGAACAAACTGATAGGGAAGAAAAATCATCCCAATCGGCCGCCTCAACTGGTATCTAACTCCTTTGCAACCTGAAAATAATTGGAAGAAAGGGCCTCTGCTATAGACTAGAGACCCTCAGAAACCAAAATGCATATAGTGTTCACCCCACAAATGCCTTTAATGCACCTCCCCTGAGTTTCTATCACATTGCCATCCAATTACTCAACACTGCCAGAGAAGATGTGTTCTGTAGAATTGTCATGAACTGTTGGTTAAACCGTGATGCTTTGAGGTGTCAATGGCAAAAGTTTGTTGCTGCAAATTTGCTCAAAACTATGCACATGAAACTTGTGGTTGGGCTCTCGGGTTTATCATTAATCATGTCTTAGTGATTTATTATTATGGATATGAGTATGTCATATCCATATGCATATGTCAAAACTACAGCTATAAATGCAGATGTGCCTATTGGTGTTGAGGATGGAACCAGCAATGGCTGGGTGTGACTTTTGAGGACATTCACTGGAATGTTGCATTCACAAAATGCCTGTAATCCTACCTCAATTTCTGAGACTTGCTGCAAACTCATAAAAGCAAGTGAAGGATAGACTACTACCTAATTTTCAGGACAATATAGTATGGCTGATTTTACGCAAAATTAATTACAGCATTACAGACTGAATTGTTCTTTGCCCAAGTGGTTTTCTCATCCACCTGCAAAATCATTTCATCCCTTGCCATTGTCAGCATTCTCGGGCATCAGTATCATTCAAACCATTTCATTCTCATCATTAACAAACTGGACTGTGGGCACCATCTTGGGCACGTCAGTACTTTCCTCTACTTTCCTTCTGCGGGTACTGAGATAAAGGAGGAATTCTACCTTCTACTTTAAGAATCCACGCTGAAGGAAGGGCATGGTCTGAAGTCCACAGCTGTTTTATCCATGCCAAGAGAAGTCCTGAGGGCAAAGGTGACGCAGCACATGATGATCTCAGACCCCTCCTGTATGTGTTTGAGATGTCGGTGCTGACCAATATTGCATGAAGTACATCCTGCCTCTCAGGCTCTGGATTCATGAAACAGAGCTGGGAAAATGGAGCTCTGGAAATGACTAAGACTTGATTTAAAGGTTAAATTAAAACTAGGAGTACAGCAAGGGTAAGATTTCCCGTGGTAGCTACATGATGGGCTAAATGTATCCTCAAGTTTTCTCTGTAGAGGTTAGTCCCATTCTTAATCACAAAGTGATTCACAGGTCCAGTCAATAAGGCAATGGGAGCAGTTAAGACCAAAGTGTATTAGGACGTGAGAATCACGATGGAGCATATGCGTATGATTCTGGCCTCCACTGCCAGAATCCCTGGGTTCAAAATTTGACACTGCCAGGGACTGCTCATTTGAAGAATTACAGCAATGCCCTGGGCTTCCATTGTTTTCTCTCTGAAATTAGGGTATTTAGAGCATGCTATTGTTTCTGGAACATTACATATAAATAAAGGAGGGATTTCCTCTTCTGGCCAAGAAGGAATAACATAGACTGGCTTAACTCTCGTACCTGAAACAACCAGAACAACAAACAAAATAGATCAAAGAGTGGTTTCATGACTCTGGAAACAAGGCAATGAAGGACAGTGCTCCCTGAGCGCCAGGAAACTAACAAGGTGAGCACCACGTTTGACACAGCCGACTGCCTTGACAGGGTTGTAGGGCACACAAACCACTCTGGGGAAAGAACCATCTGAAATAGAGGAAACAGTGTCTAGTGCTCACACAGGCCTGGAAAGAGTGCCTGTTTTCACCAGCCAGACTGAAGAAAACCTTGTAATTCATGAGCCATTTGGCTACACTACTCAGAAAGGTCTTATGTGAATAGTGGGGAATATTTAGCTCCAGGCTGAGTCCTGCTCTGAATCTCCCTAATGATTCATAATAGCAACGCTCCAACGTTGCCAATTGTCTCCAAGTAACTTAACCCAAACTGAGCAGATTGCTCAAAAATATTTGCAGGAATATAAAAATATCTGGCATCCTAAAAAGAAGATTCACGGTGTTTGGCATCCAATCAAAAATGTCGAGGCATGCAAAGAAGCAGGATAAAATGATACATAATATAAAAAACTCATCATCAGACACTGACTCAGAATGGATGCATATGTGAGATCATATTTTTGGTCTCAAGATTTTGCCGTTTGTTTGCTTCTTGAAGTCTCGTGGTTTTAGGTTTTATATGCCGGTCTATGATCTATCTTGAGCAACATTAGGATGCATGTATGTTTATTTGTATGTATTATTTGTAGGCATAAACCAAAGTTCATTTCTTTTGCATATGAATATCCAGTTGTTCCAGCACCATTTGTTGAAAAGACTATCCTTTTTTCACTGAATTGCTTTGTAGCTTTGCCAAAATCAGTTGTGCATATATATGTGAATCTATGCTGTTCCATTGATCTACTTGTCTATCTTTATGCCAATACTGCACTCTCTTGATTACTGCAGCTTTCTAACACAGCTTGAAATCAAATAGCATTAGTTTTTCAACTTGGTTCCATTTTTCAGAGTTAAACATCTTAACATTATTAAGTCTTCCAACGTATGACCAATGTATATCTCCCCATTTATTTATGTCTCCTTTTATTTCTCTCAAGAATTTTTTGTAGTTCTCAGAGCACAGGTCTTATACATATCTTCTCAAATTTATTCCGGAATATTTCATATTTCTGATGCTATTGAAAATAGTATTGATTACTTTACATTTTTGATTCTTCATTGCTAGTATATAAAAATAGTACATGATTTTTGTATATCGAGCCTGTGTCCTGTCACTTTGTTAAACTCAATTAATAATACAAAAAAATAGTTTTTTGTATATTCAATTGGATTTTTGATTATGTTGTTTATGCATAAAGATGGCTTTACCATCTCTTTTCTAATCTGAGTGTCTTCTATTTATTTTTATTTTCTTACTGCACTGGTTCCGATCTCTTGTAAAATATTGAGTACAATAGGGAGAGTGGGCATTTCTGTTTTGTTCCTAAACTTAAAGAAAAGTATTAAGTTTTTTCCATTAACAAGAATTTTAGATTTTTAGTAGATGCCCTTTATCAGGTTGGTTGAAGGAGTTCCTTTCTATTCTTAGTCTGCTGTAGGGTTTTAATCAGGGCTGGAGTTTGGGTTTTTTAAAAATTATTTTTCTACATCTACTGAGATGATCACATTGTTTTTTTCGCTTTTGTTTTTTCTTCTTTTTTAGTTTGACAATATTGTGAGTAACACTGATTGGTGTTCAAATGTTTTGAAACAATATTATGTTTCAAATTACTTCTTACTTCTGTGACATAGCCTAGCCTTCTTTGGCTGAGTGTGTGTGCATGATTAAATAGATCACAGTATCACATTCTGCCATGACCCACGTAGTTGCAATGTATTCTTTTACTAGCAGAGTAGCACCTGAATCTGAGCAATGCCTCAGAGGTGATGGAACTGAACAGGAGTGAATCTGCCCAGGCAGGAAGGGCTCCCTTACAAAACAGTGTGATTCCAGTTTGTGTTCTCGGGTGTAATTACCTAGGAGGATTTCTTCAGTCTTCTGGAAGGAGGAAGACAGTGTTCCCCACTACTCAGAGAACTGTTGTAGGTGTTCTTCTTGCTTTGTTAAAAACTGAGAGCTGTGGCCAGCCTGTCAGAGCACGTCTTCTTCTTTCGGTCATATTCAGGATTTGCTTACTGGTCTGTTCACCTTGAGAGAAGTTACTCTCCTCTGTCTGCTATATAGATTAACGCCATTCACTGGAACTTCCATTTCCCAAAATTCCACTTCTGTCTTAAAGTCTTTTCTAAGCATGGCTTCTCTCTACATATTTGGTGCACCCTTCAGTGATTACAAAGATACTCCAAGGTCCTGCCATGATACTGAATGAAATTCAGATGTAGCAAAAGTGATCAAGGAAGGCAGCAAAGGGTTATCATTGTGGGGCTGTAGTAAAAACTCCCAGCTGTGAATCCTTGCACACATCACTGCATATATCTGTGCTTGACTTTTCTGAACCTGAATTACTTGAACAGGGTACCTTGCAGTTTGAATGACCCTCAAGCTCTCAGAACTTCTCCAACTTTAAAGTGCCGTATTCTAAGAGAGAACTGTATTTGTTAACCCCGGGGGAGACAAGCTTGTCCCTTCAGCCTTCCCCTTATTTAAAAAGGTAATTTGTGCTAATTCTCCAGTACATAGCACTTAAGTCAATTCATCACAGAAAGACCGTTAGCTGTAAAGTGATAAATATACTATGTCAAATTTGAACATATATTTAGCACTTTTCACTGTAAAAACTTCAGATTTCTCATATCAGCAAAGAGAGGCTTTTGTTTAATCGTTTTGCATCATCAGATATCAATCTGCAGGGAAGGGGACATATCACTTAGGGAAACATGAAAGGGAAGGGAGGCACACCTCACTTTACAGAAATCTCTACAGAAGCCCTAAATTAGTGTGTTGGTCTCCCCCATAAGCCTTCTGGCTTTTAGAGAACAGAGACCGCTCATTCTTATATTAAACTGGGGAAGGTGTTCTTACATATTGAGAGGTATATTGCATAACCTCTCAGAACTATAAATGTGTATTGTTTCTCTTTAACTCGACCTTCCAAGGACCCCAGCAGCCTGCCCAAGGCTTCACTATCTTCGCAAAAATCATGGCACGGTAGTGATGGGAAGAAAAGCTGCAGACTCAGTGCTCCTTGCCTACAGGGAATGGTGCTGATTCCTGTTGCAAAGCAGACCCACTATCAGAGGCCCATGAAGTCACACTGTTCCCTTCCCTGCTGTCTCTTGGGCCTGCAATGACAAAGACATGGCAGAAATGCCACTATCCCTGCTCCTCTGCTATGGTCAGATGTCACTGATGGATCGTTCAATTCTTCCCCGCAGAATCGTGCCCTCAGATCCTTCTGACAGTGTGCCAGATATCCAGCATCACCTTTGTAGTTTGGGAAGTGGCACCCAACATCCACCCAGCACGCCTTTCTTGATCTTGTCCATGGTGCTGAGATTCTGTGTGGCCCCCATGCTGTTGGTCTCGTTCCATGGGTCTCCACCCTGGGTGACGCCCACCCTCCTACCACCTGTGAACGTTTGGTAATATCTAGAGACATGGTTGATTTCCACCATTGGGAGCGGGTGCAACTGGTATCTAGTGGGAAGAGGCCAGGGACAATACTGCACATCCCACATTGCATAGATCCCCTCCCACAGCAAAGAATCTTGTTAAATGTCAGTAGTGCTGATGGTACACAGACAATGTCCCACAGCAAAGAATGATCTTCCTAAATGTCAGTAGCACCGAGGCTGGGGAACCCTGGTGTGTCTGACAGGGAAACCTGGGATTCTCTCTCCTCTAGGATTGGACTCTGTCCCATGGTGCTGTCTACAATGACTGGGATTTTGATACCTAAATCTTCCCTTAGGAAGAAATCTTTCCTCAGGAAACTTAATTGTCCTGCCAATGCTCACCAGCTGGAGTTTGACTTCATATTTTTACTGGTTTCCTGGAAACCTCCCATTGAATTCCCTCAGGCATCCATGATACCCAAACCATGCACGCATGTGACACGCTGTGTTTAGCTTGCACAGTGTCTCAAGCCAGAACCATTCCCGGCAGATTCAGCTCATTCTCCCATTGCAGCCCTGCTCCCCTATGCCTGGTTACCAGCAGGTCTCCCAGCTGAGCCTGCTGCACCGGGATAAAACTGTGGCGACGAGCCAACACTGAATACTGCCACCTGCAGAAGTTGGCTCAAGTGCTGCCTGCTAACAACCGAATAAGTAAACCTTTGCTGCAGAACCAACCATGTATGCAGGTGTCTTCTAATATTCCTCTGATTTTTCTGAGCTTATCCTAAGAGAACTTTTTCACACTTCATTTGCAAAGCAGGAAGACATATATACACACACACACACACACACACGTATATATGAGAATATAGAGAGAATATATGTAAAGGAGAATATATATAAATATATAATATATACAGAATATATCCTATATATTTAGAATATATAGAATACATTATTATTCTATATATAGACTATAGACTACATTATAGTCTATATATAGACTATAGAATATATTTTCTCTATATAGACTATTATATAGACTATATAATAGTCTATATATAGACTATATATACAGAATATAATGTATTCTATATATAGACTATATATACAGAATGTAAGATATTCTATATATAGACTATATATACAGAATATATATTTTATATATATTACAGAATATATTCTGTACATATAGACTATATGTAGGCTATATTATTCTATATATAGTTTATATATTTTTACTTAAAGTTTATATACTGTCTATATATATTGTCTCTATATAGACTATATTACTCTACATATAGTTTATATATAGAATGATATAGTCTATATACTGCCCTAGCAAACTCGTACAGATAGACTTTACTATTGTTTGATATATAGTCTAGTACAGGTAGACTATATTATCATTCAATAAAAATATATAGATATATATAATAGATATATAGTCTAGACTACATAATGAATGATAATACAGTCTTTCTATACTACTATAGTCTGTACATATAATAATATAGTCTATATATTGTAAGGAGGAAGATAATGGCTCATTTTTTATCCAGGGTGAAACTCATAAACACGTATTACTGAGTACAGATATTGCAATAGAGACAAGAAAATTCAAATTATTGGCAAGGTACTGTACATAATTGTACCGAAAAAAATCTGGGTGTTTTGCATCCTAGCCAAGTTACTCTGCCCAGTCACAAGATCACACAGGCCAAGTCACGTGATCACTAAAGCTGGCATGAGAGGCCCCGACTCATCCAGGGAGTAAGAGAGTGAAGTCAGCAGTGGGAATGTGGGAGCAGCTGGTCTGTGTAAAGATGTTCTGGGGAAAAAACTGGGTCAGGCGTGGAAGACAAGGGAAGTGGTACCAGAGAAATAAGCTTGACTGGAGTGAGGCAGCAACAGAGGCATTGATGGAGCTCAGTTCTAGAGTTATGGGAATTAAAAGGTACTCCGCTCGGCCCAGCCACCAAATGAAATGGGTAAAAAGGGCTGCTTGAAATGTACAAACCACGTGACTGGGAAGATTTCATAAGCATCTATCTGTTTGGGTTTGCCCGGACTGACATAACAAAGCACCACACACAGGGCCGCTTACCACAGACACTGATTCTCTGGCAGTCCTGGAGGCTGGAAGTCTGAGACAAGCTGTGAGCGGGGCTGGTTCCTCCTGAGGCCTCTCTCCTGGGCTTGGAGATGCTGTCTTCTCCCTGTGTCATCTCTGTGTAGGTCTATGTCCTCATCTCCTCTTCTTATAAGGACACCAGTCCTGTTGGATTAGGGCTCACTCTAGTGACCTTGTTTTACCTTAATCCAATCTTGTCCATTCTGCAGCCCTAGGGCCACATGCAGCCCAGGACAGCTTTGAATGTTGCCCAACACAAATTTGTACTTTCTTAAATCATTATGAGATTTATACACGGACCTGTTTTTTCGCTCATCAGCTATCGTTAGTGTATTTTATGTTTGGCCCACAACAATTCTTCTTTTTCCAGTGTGGCCCAGGGAAGCCAAAAGATTGGACTCCTTTGCCTTAATCATTTCTTTAAAGGCCCTACCTACAAATACAGTCACATTCTGAGGTCCTGGGGGCTAGGACTTCAATGCATGGGTTGCGTGAGGGGGCCTTGACTCAGCTCATAACAGCATACTTCTAATGGTGGTTCTCAGTCTTTATTTTGAGGAAAGTGGCCACTTAAATAACGACATATGGAAAAGATACAATTTAAGTAATAGAGACTTCCCAGGCAAACCCCAAGGAGGGGGAGGAATTGAACGTATCAAGGGCATTCCCCAAGCCCAAGGTGCTAGGGGTGAGAAATGCTCACTTATCAGTGCCAATTTCAATCTCCTGATAGATTTTCATTTAGTATGCTGTAAAAGAAAATATCCCTGCAGACACTGGCACTTGAGGGATTACAGTGGTGGGGAGAAATTCCCATATTTATTTGTGGAATTCAATGAAGCATTTCACAGGCTACCTTCTGGGGATAACCTGTTCGTTGCCATGGAGTAAATCAATGGCCTTCATTTAGATTCTTAATTGGCAATTTGATCTCGTTCACTTTACGCAACACTCATTGGCTGGAGGGATGATGGAGATTGGGAGCAGGCTCCTAAAAATGGTCTTGAACATGTTATTTCAACAAAGATTAATTTTGAGGCATTGAGAGTTTCAGAAAGGTTCACATTTTTTTTTTTTCTAAAGCTCTTCTAAGCCAATCTTAAATGAATCCTCAGAGGACTATTTCTGTGTGTATGTGTGTGTGTGTGTGTGTGTGTGCTTGTGTGTGTGCATATGCATGTGTGTGTCTTGCCCCACCCCAATTCTTCATCCCCATGCTGAGGAGGCTGGAGGATTCAGAATGCAGAATCAGGTGTGTTTTATAAAAATCATTATGTCAGTCCTCACCAAAACACTGGCTATTTCTATCTTTCCTTCTCATTTTACTCTGCTATAGGAATCTAAGTAAATCATCTTTAGGAAATACCAAGACCTACCAGGGGTTTTAGATTCATGGCGGCCAACACAACCTAGTATTGATAGCCCATGTAAATGTTTGTCATCCAGATGACAAGAATAACGACAAGAGAAAACTAACATGACCTGCCCCATCGTGTGCTAGATCCACATCTCTTGGGGAATATATTGAAGCAAGTTAATACAAGCTAGTTGATAAAAGGCTTCCGTGATGAAATGAGATTGGGGAAGCTGAGTTAAACAAAATCAAACAGTGTTCTGTGTTGGACGCTTCTCAAATCCTTCACCATGCTGAAAAGCTTTGAGTATTTCCAGGAGAATGGCATAGCACCCTGCATCCCAGACCTGCACAGCCCCTGCTCAGGCCATCTTGTGGGACGAACAGTATGCAAAACACACATTCTGGAACATGCTTGAAGAGAGGGGAGGCCGCTCTCTAGCTTGGGCACAGTTCTGGCTCTGTCACACACTGACAAGGTGATACTGGGTGACTCATTTTGTCCCTTTGTAAACTGCCCTTCCTCATATGCAAGAGACCATGGAACATTGGCCTCTCAGATGTTACTGGATCTAACATTATTTTGCCAAAAATAAAATAATTAGGGTGGATGTGTTATAGAAAAGGGGTCCAGATCCAGACCCTAAGAGAGGGCTCTCGGATCTCACAAAGAAAGAATTCAGGTCGAGAACATAAAGTGAAAGCAAGTTTATTTAAAAAGTAGAGGAATAAAAGAATGGCTACTCCATAGCCCCAAGGGCTGCTGGCTGCCCATTTTTATGGTTATTTATTGACGATATACTAAACAAGGGGTAGATTATTCATACCTCCCCATTTTAGTCTGTATAGGGTAACTTCCTGATGTTGCCAACGCATTTGTAAACTGCCATGGCGCTGGTGGGAATGTAGCAGTGAGGATGACCAGAGGTCACTCTCGTTGTCATCTTGATTTTGGTGGGGTTTCACTGGCTTCTGTGCAACCTGTTTTATCAGTAAGGTCTTTATGACCTGTATCTTGTGCCAACCTCCTGTCTCATCCTGTGCCTTAGAATGCCTTAACCATCTAGGAATGCAGCCCAGTAGGTCTCAGCCTCATTTTATCCAGCCTTTATTCAAGATGGAGTTGCTCTGGTTCAAATGTCTCTGACAGATGTAATAGGTAATGCCCAGACATTGGCATCAGAGGCAATGCAACCTGAACAGAATTGGCTGACATATATCTCTGGGTATAAAGAAAGTCTCAGCTTTCCCCTGAGACATAATGTTGAGTGTCCCTAAAGCTTGCTCCACCCTTCCATGCTAAACTTGCTCCATTGCTCCATCATCTGCTTTAAAGCCACAAGGACAGCCAGTAAGGCCTTTGTCATCATCACTTTTAACTTTTGTTTAACTTTTAACAAAGATTGGCCTTTTCAAAGGTTCAATTATATTTAAAAAAAAAAAAAAACCTGCCTGCCACTTATGCAGTCCATTGATTTTAAACAAAGCTGCCAATGCAAGTCAATGGGAAAAGAATAGTCTCTTTCAACACATGGAATTGGAAAAACTGGATACCTATATGGATAAAAATGAACTTTGATCCCTTACCCCATACTCTGCACAAGCATTAAATTAAGATTAACTGAGATTTGACCTGAACGTAAAACCTAAAATTGCGAAGCTTTTACAATAAAACAAAGGTAGACAAAGACTCCTTATACAAATACCTGGCACTAAACATTAAAAAATCATAAATTGTCCTTCATCAAAAATACATCTGCTCTTCAAGATAGATGAAAAGGCAATTCACCGACTTTGAGACCAAGTATTTGTGTTCAGAATATGTAAAGGAATTCTAAAACTCAACATAAAAAGACGAAATTAAACAAAAATACATGCAAAAAATAAAAAAATAGAAAATGAGCAAATTATTTGGACAAAAAGTTCCCAAAAAAGAAAATGTAAATAGCTAGCAATCACATGAAAAGATGCTCCATGTTATTCGTTATCAAGGAAATAAAAAGTAAAACCATGAGATACTCATCTCATACCCATTAGAATGGCTAGAGTTAAAACCACTGACAATACTAAGTTTTGATGAGGACGTGGAGCAATTGGAATGCTCATGTATTGAGGTGAGAATATAAAATGGTGCAACCACTTTTAATAACTACCCTATGGCTCAACAATTCCACTTGTAGATATATACCAAAGAGATATGAAGGCATATATTCATCCACACAAAGACCTGTACACAGATATTCATTGTACCATTATTCATAACTTCAAATGGAGCGGAACCCACATGCTTATCAAAAGATGAATGGATAAACATACTGTTGCATATTCATACAATGACATACTACTAATAGATTAAAAAAAGAATAACTATTGTTACATGCAACAGAAACACATATAAATCTCAGAAAGAGTATGTTGTTAAATAGGCCAGATACAAAATAGAATATGTCACATGATTCTATTTATATAAAGTTCTAGAAGAGGCAACATGAAAGCCATGGTAATAAGAACAGCAGTTGCCTTAAGTTTTGGGGGTGGGTGATATGAGGAAATTTTCAGGAGTGATGGAAATATTCTACATCTTCATTAGGATGATGTTTTCACAGGTGAATATATTTGTGTAAACTCATCAGAATATATAAAAAGATCCTACAACTTGAAATAAAATTTTAAAAAAACACAAAAAGTTATTGTGATAGTTAATATTGAGTGTCAACTTGATTGGATTGAAAGGATACAAGTTATCGTTCTTGGGTGTGTCTATGAGGGTATTGCCAAAGGACATTAATATTTGAGTCAGTGGACTGGGAGTGGCAGACCCATCCTCAATTTGGGTGTGCACCATCTAATCAGCTGCCAGCATGGTAGGATAAGAGCAGGCAGAGGAACATGAAAGGACTAGACTGGCTTAGTCTTCCAGCCTACATCTTTCTCCCAGCTGGATGCTTCCTGCCCTCGAACATCAGACTCCAAGTTCTTCAACTTTGGGACTCAGACCTTTGAACACAGACTGAAGGCTGCACTGTCGGCTTCCCTAGTTTTGAGGCTTTGGGACTTGGACTGACTTCCTTGATCCTCTGCTTGCAGACGGTCTATTGTG
This sequence comes from Piliocolobus tephrosceles, assembly GCF_002776525.5. Lineage (NCBI taxonomy): Eukaryota > Metazoa > Chordata > Mammalia > Primates > Cercopithecidae > Piliocolobus > Piliocolobus tephrosceles. The sequence goes on along the minus strand of NC_045456.1, from coordinate 16,898,970 downwards.
GGACCTCACCTTGTGATCATGTGAGTCAATGCTCCTTAATAAACTCTGCTTTATATATACATCTATCCTATTACTTCTGTCCCTCTAGAGAACCTTGAGTAATACAGTTACGCATTTTTATTAAATGTAAATTATGCCTTAATTAAAAATAAATATCTTCTCAACCTCCAAAAAGAGACTTTCTGTCTGAAACTTGAGAATAAGTCTAAAGTTTTCATTTAATAATGAATTTGTATAAGACAGGAAAATGGATTTTGGCATTAATTTGTTCAACAAATATCTGTTGAGCATGTCCTATGTGGCAGGGGCTGAGTGTGGGGTGTGGAGTGGGTGAATGTAAGGAACATACAGTCCCTGGTTCCCTGGAACTCATGGTCTAGGGGTTGGAGAGAATTGGTACATTGGGATTTTAAAGGGGGTGCCAAAGGTGGTGATGACAAAGTTCAGGGAAGAACAATTGGAGTGGAGGGAGGGCATCAACATGGATGCTGAACCGAGCCAATGTACTGCTAAGAGTGAGGTGGAAAGTATCATGCAAACCCCAGAGCTTCAATTGTCAATACATATTGGGGTGTGACCAGCAGATTGACAGAGAACAGCAAAGAGAGAGGGGTAAATGCCAATTGAGCAGAATAGCATGAGTTGTCAAGAGACAGGACTTTTCAAGGTGAAAGGAAGGGAGATGGTCCTGAAGCAGCAGTCATGCCTAATGACAGATAGGAACAGAGTCAGGGTCCTCAGAGGACAACCTAGTTTTAATTAAGGCAAGAAATTGAGAAGAATATTTTAAGAAACATTTGAGGACATATTACAGTTTGCTGGCTATGGGGTAGGGTGGGGTGGAAGAGAGAGATTTGGAATAAAGAGTATGGATGGGACAAGACAAAGCAGGGCACCAGCCCTACCTTGGACTGTTCCCTAACTTGAGAAAGCCATGTCAGTATTGATTCAGCCAATCTGACTCAGGTATTATGCAACTTGAAGTTGAACCATCCCAACTGATATAAGTGGTGATACTGAGTAACACAAATGTGCTTTCTGGATTCATGCATGCACATTTTTTACATGAAAAGTTCAAACTTCTATGTGGAGACTTTTTTCAACAGTATCCTCAAGAGGTATTCATCATGCAACTGTTTCTAGGAAAGGTATTTAAAAGAGAAGAAAAACATCATTTCTGGCCCAGAATGTCAAGACATAGATCTCTTAGAGATTTAGTTCTAATTATTATTGTAGAGTCTTGTGGGTGTTTCTTATAATTTTAATTTTTACAAAAAACAAATCTGTCCATCCATCCATTTATGTATGTATGCATCTATCTATCTTCATCATCATCATAATTATCCATCTATGATCTATCTATTGTGTATCTATCTAATAATCTATCTATGCAGAACTGCAAAACTTATGGGACTGGCCTATAACACCCTCCACTCCCCACTTTGTCTAATCTTCAAAATCAAGTTTTTGGACACAGGGCTATGAAATGCAAAATGAAACAGCTCATGTCCAGTGGTCTGACACTCTGCTGCTCATGAAAACCTGCAACATCCAACTGAGTTTTTCATTTTTAAAATCAGCAGGTTTAGTTCTCTATCTTCATAGAGAGTTATTTTTAATTTTATTAGAGAATAAATTCTTTTTTCATAAAGAAATTATTAGGTATCAAAATACCACAATCTCTTTATGAATTCAACTAGATTATGTGTATGGGCAAAGTATTTTCAATTTAAGAATCATAACATTCCTGTTCCTTGAACACTATTTTGAAAGTTTGGATTAAGGGATATTAACCTCCTTAAGACAACATACTCACAGCTGAAAACTACTCACCTTCCATATAGAAGTTGCTTAATTAATATCAATGCTTTTTATTGTATTAGAACAAAATAGACTATAACTTTTTATAAGATATATATGGGTATACTACTAAATATTCTTAAAATGAGTATAATGCTATAATATTCTTATTTTGAGGTTATATAGTCTGCAAAAATTAGGTTTCCTGGTGTCATTAACCACTTATGCAATTATTTTTCTGAAATGAATACACATGCTGTACGTGCAGTTTTGCCTGATATGAGTTTTAAAACAATGCATATTGGAATATTGGAACTAAAAATGAGAAAATCAGTGTCCCCTTGATGTCAATTTCAGTTTCAACTGCACTTGCTATTTTATTTTTAATTGGTTACATTATCTCTACATTGTCACAGTTGCTGGTATTTATTTTCTACTCTGTGACCATAATTTCCACAGATTTAACCGTAATGCATTCTTAAAGATTACAAGAAATCTTTTAGACACAGTTCCTCTCAGTTGCTGAGGATCCAACCTTTACTCATTTGTTTTCTTCATGAATATATATTTCCTGAGTTGTATGTTTGTACATAGCTATTTGTAGCCTTTGAAGTTTATGGAAGTTTGGTTGCATTCTTGGGGCACGTTTTCTCTCCCTGAGGACTGTTAAGGTATGGATATTTGACCCTTCCAAAGCTCATGTTGAAATTTGGTCCCCAACATTGGAGGCTGGGCCTAATAGGTGTTTGGGTCATGGGGACAGATCCTTCCCCTTGAATAGATTAACGTCCCTTCCTGAGGGTGAACGAATTCTTCCTCTATTAGTTCCTGCAAGACCTGGTTGTTAAAAGAGTGGGCTACCTCCCTGGTTTCTCTCTTGCTTCCTCGCTCATCATGTAATCTCTGCACATGCTGGCTTCCCTTCCCCTTCTGCCATGAGTGGGAGCAGGCTGTGGCCATCATCAGATGCAGATGCCCAATTTTGAACTTTCCAGCTAACAGAATCATAAGCCAAATCATCCCTTTTCCTTTATAAATTATCCAGCCTCAGGTATTCTTTACAGCAACAAAAAGGGGACAAGGACTTTTTATATCTTTCCCCACTGTCTTCTAGCATTTCATGTGTCACATAAAGAAATCTTGGCCTCCTAGGTTTTTTTTTTTTTTTTTTTCCTGAATATCCACAGAATTCTTTCCATAACTTCAAATACCAGTAATTTATTGGGATATTTGTTATTCAGTATAAACACAGCCTTGGAATTCTTGGGCTATTTCTGTCTACAGATTCAAATTTCCTCATATTTCAGGAACTTCACCTTGAATTATATCTTTGAAAATTTGTTTTCATGTTCTATTCATTTTTTAACCCATGCAAGGCATTTAGTGTTACAGATATTTGATCCCTTCCCTACCACCCTCCCATCCCCCTCTTTTTCTCTATCTCTGTCTTCCATCTTTTACTTTTTGTTCTTTTCAATCTCACATGCTCATTTTTTCTTCTCAAAACCATCCTTCAAATTTCTTCAGTGGTGTCTCATCTCCTTTTCGCGGCTTCTATCATGACCTTTGATTTTGGTCTCTTTTTGTGTCTCTCTCTCCGAGACTCTGAGGCTCTGCCTACTTCGTTTTTATTCTCATTTATTTCTAATTTGTTTCCAAGACTCTGCCTACTCCCTTTTCATTCTCATTTATTACTAATTTATTTCTGAGGCTTTACCCACTCACTTTTCATTCCCATCTAACCTAATGTATTATCAGTTCTTCCTTAAAACTTTATATTGCTTCTTTAAATTCTCATTTCAGAGAAACAGTATTGTCTTTAATTGATTCCTTAGAGAAAACTTTGTTCAAGGTTTTTGGCTGCGTTGTGGTATATAAACTTTCCGGTTCTCATCTTCATAAATCATGTTCTATTCTTCTTTTTTCATTTCAGCATCATTTTAAAGGCCCCCCCGCTGGCTCCACCCTTTTTAAGTAGCATTGTTCCTCATTTTTTTGGATTAGGATTTTGGGCAAAGTTCTGGGGAAAGGGGAAGAAGAATGTGCTAAACAAATGGGAAGATTGGGTTTCAGGCTGCTATCTCTAGGATTTTTCTCAGCTCGACTTGGCCTGTGGGTTATCTGGTCCAGCATAGCAGGACATCTTCCAGGCTCACAAGAAGGCTGTGCATTTTACAGAACATTTTAATGTGATTATTTTACCTTGACTTATCTTCACCAGGCAGCTTTGGGCAATGATGGCCAGGTAGCTTTTATCTTATTGACTCTTCCTTCTGTCCTACACCATGACTGAAACATGATGTAGGCTTCCAGAACCAGGCCATGAACCTTGATCTTAACTTTCTACACATGAGATAAACACATTTCCTTTCAATGTGTGCCACCCATCCACTTTGGATAGCTATGAGCTGGGTCCACTCTGCCTGAGTCACACATAGAAAGACACCTCTTGGAGTTCCCAAATACCTCCATCCACTTCTCATACACTTGGCTATCTTCCTGCACCTACTGTGATCCAGGGTTATAGGGGATCTGTAGTTTCATCAAAGATAACATTTGTTTGTTTCTTATTCTCTTGGTTGCTTTGGATTGGTTTCATAAAGAAAATGAGACAAAAATACATTTATACTACCATTTGAAATGAAAAGATAAATTCCTTCTTTGAAATTCATTCCTTTTTTTTTCTTTCCAATGAATCTCATGGGGTGAGGGGAGGACTGAAGAGAATGTCTAATCTACTGAAATTCAAAAAGTCACAGGTATAAGGCACAGAAAATTCTACCAACATAATGATGGCACTTTTAATGCTATATAAGGACAGACTATGCAAAAATGCTATTAATGAGGATGAGAAGCTACAGGAACAAATCTGATGAGGAACTGTAATTCTATTAGAGGGATGTATATAGCCATCATATTTTTTCTTTAATCCAAAACGATTAGATTGCTTATATAGACAGCCACATTCAATTCTAAGCCATTTGATTGAAATGCACCAGAGGATGCAGATACATATATCTTTTTACCTTAATTTCCATTTTATCCTTTCCCTCCCATTTTATCTGTGCTATAGAGTACATTTTTCCCACTCGACATGTGGGAGCTCGACATGCTGTTGTGCAGAAAGCTTTCCCTTGTGAGTTCCCAAAATGTTGGCCCAGATGAGTGCAGCAGATATTTGGCCCAGGTGAGCAGAGCAGATATTTACATGAAATATTAGGGAGCATCCATCTGGGCTATGTGACTTAGGTTGGCAATACACAAAAGAGGATTCCAATTTGTTGTATAAATCACCCTCAGAGCCCCCAACAGCGAACACATAGGGGGTTCTTTTCATTTTCATGATGCTTTATATAATCTTTTAAAATAATTACAATTAGGTGAATTGTGTATATTTCTGAGAGATTACAGAAAGACACTAGTTTTGATACCTCTAGCTTGTAGCATTTGACTGATGTAAACAAACTAAAAGGTTTAAAAAGAACGGGGATTCTTCCCAGTAGTATAGTGCAATGGGTAGGGAAAAAAGTTAAAAATTGATAGACCAGTATTATTCTCAAAACTCATACCATTGTGATTGGAAAGAAATGAATACATATTACTTAGTCACTTCATGTTACTATATACTTACATTAAAACAACAAAAAGGAAATTATAGAAAAAAAAGTCATACATTTAAAGGGTGGGAAAAAATTTTAGGTTTACTCAGAGCTCAAGATCACATTGGGATGAATGTTGTTCTTTCCTCGGATTGTTCCTTCATTTCATTCAGTCACTTATGTATGCATTTATTTATTTAGAGATGGCGTCTATTTCTGTATGTATGTATGTATTTGTAGATGGAGTATTGCTCTGTTGCCCAGGCTGGAGTATAGTGGCACAATCATAGCTCACTGCAGCCTTGAACTCCTGGGCCCAAGTGATGCTCCTGCATCAGCCTCCTGAGTAGCTGGGACTACAGGTGTTCGCCACCATGACCCGCTAATTTTTTAGTTTTTTTTTTTTTGTATTGATCGGGTATCCCTATGTTGCCCAGGCTGGCCTTAAACTTTTCAGCTCAGCGATCTTCTGCCCTGGCCTCCCAAAGTGCTGGGATTACAGGTGTGTCCCTTCATTTCTAATGAAGGAATGTTTCCCTTTGAATATCTCACAACAGATATTTTTAAAAGAAAGGCAGATTTGAAGCAAACACCAACAAGGTTTATTTGAAAATTAATCTGATACTTACAAGTGCATTATCTAACAGAAATGTTACAGACTGAATTGTGCTGGCCCTACCCCAAAACTCTTACATTGAAATCCTACCACCCAGTACCTGGAATGTGATTGTATTTGGAGATGGGTCATTAAGTAGGAAATTAAAGTAAAATGAGGTCACATGGGTGGGTCCTAATCCAATAGGACTGGTGTCCTTATAAGAAGAGAGGAGGACACAGACACATACACAGAGACGACCCTGTGAGGACGCAGGGAGAAGACACCATCTACAAGCCCAGGAGAGAGGCCTCAGGAGGTACCATCCCTGCTGACACCTTGATCTCAGACCTCTAGCTTCTCGAACTGTAAGAACAATTTCTGCTGTTTAAGCATTCCCATATGTGGGACTTTGTTATGGCTGCCTGAGCAGCCTAATGTGAGTGCAAAGCCTTTCTTAAAATAATGTATAACAATGTTGGTTTGGAAATGACTATCCAGTGTTGAGTTCAAAACTTTACCTTTATGGGTGCTGCTATGAGTAAGTGTCTAATTTGGGGGCATAATATTGACAGTCTTCGGGAGAAATGCAGACTCCAATCAGTGCAGAAAATGGCGCAGAATAATGTTTAAAAACATTCTCCAGGCCATAACATGGTTGGGTTAGGAGGAGGAATACTAACCATTCCAATCCTAAAACACGGAATTTTGAGTTTCTTTCTGTGAGTTCACCACCTCTGACCTTCACAGGTAAGGGACCATCACACAGACATCTGCCATTTTCATATAACCCTCTATCCAAACAAAGGCTGAAAATTCAGCATGGAGGAACTCTCCCAGCACCTGTGATCAGCCCCTTGGCCTGCATCCCCACCCTGGGCATTGGTGTGGGGGTGGGATTCTTTATGAACTTGGGCCTCAATTCTGCTTCCCTTGGAAAGCTGGACCCACACAACATCACCCTCATATGCAGACCCTCATATCTGGGCACCTGTGCCTCCTCAGAGCTGGGGGTCTGCTCTAGGAGCTGGCTCAGGACAGGATACTCCCATCTAATCTGTGCCCACCATAGAAAAGAGCTAGCCAAGTGCCTGCTACTGCAGGGCTCTTCACATATGGGAAAGCTGCCCTGGGGAAGTGTCCCAGGAAAGGTCAGGGGGACAAAAAAAGGTCGCAGTGATTTGCCTCCAGACACTGGACACTCTTTCCTGGAGAGTACAGGGAATGCTCCTCTCCAAAACTGATCTTGCTACATTTGTGCTGCCCACAGTGAGGGCGCCACTGAGTTTTCAAAGAAGACAGCAGGCCCTGAATTGTGCAAGGAAAATAAGTGCTTGAATTTTGTAGCATGCATGTACTGTTATACTTTTAAGAATGATACTGGGCTCCTCTGATATTCAAGGAAGGCCCCTGACAGCTCAGATGGTAGTTTTCTAATCCTGTCTTCCCACATACACATTTACCTCCTCCACCCAAGAACTAAATAACAGACATGAGTGCTTGGGACATCATGCTGTCTACTGTCATCCCCTTCCTAAGACCCGCTCTCCCCATCTCGACACCCCTCCTCTTAGCTCCCTCTTTCTTTCTGGCCTGTTACACTCAACCTCTCCAGCGTCCTAACAAGTACCCACTCAAACCCACTTCCTCTCCTGCTGTGCTGCTTCTTCAAAAGTGCTTTGCTTCTCACCCTCCCCTTCTTTCCTTGCCCTCTTCCCTGCTTCCCTCTTCAAATCACTTCTCAGCTACAAATGAGAAGGAAGTGATCTGATTAAACAGGCAATGAGCAGAGTCACATTCTGAGGGGATTTGCATTTTTAAAAGAAGATTAATGAACACATCTGACAATGTCACCCTGGAATCTTATGCAGAGTGACAGGGGAGTGGAGATGAGCTCCGTTCAGGGCAGGAAGCGAGAGTTTGGATCTGAAGCACTTTTCAGATGTTGAAGTTATAGGAGCTTGCAGTTGCTTCCTGGGCGGAGCCATAAACATCTCTTCTGCTGAGTGGGGTCTGAGAAGATAGAGGGAACGGTGACCCAAGAGCTCTGGAATTATCTGTCTGTGTTAGGCTTGCAGGACTACACAAATTTAAGTGAAAAAAACATGCTGTTTGTCCACCTGGCTGGCCTCTCAGCCTGCTCTCCTCTTATTATTCCCTCGAAGGCATCATTTTTTGAAAGACAAATTTAAACTCTGTCCATCTCATCCCCTTTGGAAGAAAGTTAAGATTCCTTTCTGAGCTCTTTCATCATCTGGAGTTTAAAAGCTTCCCCTCCTCTGTCAACTCTCTTTGAATCCCTCATGTCACACCAAACTTCAAGAGACAAATACTTTTGCATGGCTCCCTGCAGGCTCCGTTTTGCCCTGTAGTGACAGCCCCATGTCTTGGCTTTCCTGATTGGAAACATTTCTCAAGCTTTCTCCATTCATGATCTCTGTGTCTTCAGTGCAATCTTCTCCAGTTTGTCTCTGATCTCCAATGGTCCCTGCATTAATCCTATCCAAGTCACAGGTGACCCTCATATTGTCTAAGCTTCTACTTCCCAGTCTCTCTCTCTTTTTTTTTTTTTTTGGAGAAGGGGGGCGGCAGGAGTCTCACTCTGTTGCCCAGGTTGGTCTCAAACTGTTGGGCTGAAAAGATCCCCCGGTCTCATCTTCCTGAGTAGCTGGTAGGAGTGTGAGCCCTTCTGCTTGGTATCCAGTGCTTTTCTTTTCTTTCTTGACCTATACAACATTTGGTGGTTGACGTCCATGTTCATGTAATTGTCTTCCCTGGCTTCTCGGGGCCACCATGCATTCCCTTCCCCCTCTTTTCATTTATTATCTTTTCATCGAGTAAGACCCATCTTCCCCTAAGGATGTATATTTTCCTCAAAGCAAGGATTGGCTTACCTTCACAAACTGAGTCTCCAGTGACAACATAAACTGAAATGCAATATAAACCATGGACAGATATGAACTCATCTTCTACTTCCTGTGTCCTCTGCTGGTTCTTCTTACCGTCACGTATTGCTAAGTAAGCGAGTGATGTTAAGTTAGAAAATGGACTGAGTCCATTAATTCATTTGGCATGCTCCAAAGTCCTCACCTGAGATCTCTCTATTCTCCAAATTACACTTGGAGATACAGGAAGATCCTTTTCACATTAGGCTAATTAGGGCGAATATATGTAAGTGTTGGTAAGAAGTACCAGAAACACTGGAATTTGTGAGATTTCATTGAAGAACCAACTTCCTTCCACCCAGCCCTTCACATTGTTCTCTTTTGGTGGTTTCTTGTCATTTCCTCCTTTTATAATCAATAGAGCTGCTGTGAACATGCATGTACAAGTTCCTGGGTGGACACATATTTTCATTTTTTTTTTGGTGGGGGTAGACATCAAAGAGTAGAATTGCTGGGTTGTATGATGAATCTGTGTTCTAACTTTTCAGAAACCGGACTTCTACTGCTTCCTGATTTCACCTTCCACGCCATTTCTGTAGTGAGGCCCACTCCTTGGCCTTACAAGATCTGAATTAAGTTAGGTGCCCAGAGCAGTTCTGTCATTGACTCTGTTCTTTCCCTTGGTAGCCTGTGTAATAACTGGCAATCAAACCTTTATGTGAGCAATGGTTTCATATGTCTCCCCAACTGTATTACAAGTTCCATGGGGGCAAGGCTGTGTCTATCTCCTTGACCTCTGTATCTGTGATGCCTGGCAGAGGGCTGTGAACACCGGTCACCCTCCATAAACACTGGGAGACAAACAAGGGAGTCAGTAGAGTTAGTTTTTTGCTTTTTTACCCCCAGAACTCTTAGAATATGATTTGAGCTATTGCTTCAAGGAAGTCCTGGGGCAGGTGATCATTCATAGATGACATGAGGGCGTGCACAGCACATGAGTTTGCAGGAAAATGCAAATCCCACGTTGAAATTTGATCCCCAATGTTGGAGGTGGGGTTACAGGGGGGTGTTTGGGTCATGGGGGTGGATCCCTCATGAATGGCTTGGTGTTGCCTTCATAGTAATGAATGGGTTCTCAATCCTGCAAGAGCTGATTGTTAGAGCCTGGCACCTTCCTCTCCTCTTTCTCTTGCTTCTTCTCTCACCATGTCATCTGTGCACACAGCAGCTTCCCTTCCCATTCCACCATGAGTGGAAGCTCCCTGAGGCCTCACCAGAAGCAGATGCTGGTGCCACGCTTCTTGTACAGCCTGTAGAACTGTGAGCCAAATAAATCTCTTTTCTTTATAAATTATCCAGCCTCACTCAGGTATTCCTTTACAGCAATGCAAGACTGACTAACACAGGGTATCAGGAGACCTAGCTCTGTCTGTCTCTGAGAACTTCATCAGGACTCTGGAAACAATTTAGCCCACAGGTCCAAGGCCGATTTTTGTCACAGTGAAGTTCAGGTAGTAAGAATTCTCACTGGTGGCTGTTGAGGGTGGTGGTGGTGGGGATGGGTCATAAGGAGAATTGGCAGTGGGAGACTAGAAATTAAAGTGGAGAAAGGGAAGAATTAAAAGTCAAAAGCAGTGTGAGGGAGGAAAGCAATGGATGTAACACCCCGGATCTTTATCCTTGAGAGGCCTTTAAAAATCTACTTAACAGTCAGATGCTATTCTATAAGAACTCTGAGACATGTGATGACTTTTAGGAACTTGCACTGTGGCTGAAAATGCATGCCAATCTAGCTGACTCAGATCCAGTCTTAACTGGCTCATAACTTGCTTCATAAACACGACTGTAAGCAAGGAAATGAGAGAGAATAACAGCACATCACATAGGCCTGAAAAGTATTTGCAAAGCAGTAGTTCTCAAAAATGACATTTTGCAGTGTTTTCCAGAGGCAGATTCAGAAAACTGAAGACCAAAGTAACGAGGGAGCCATCTCATGCCTAGCTGAGCAGAAGCATACCAAAGGCTTAGTATTTCCCCAATTAGTAGGCACCTCAAACTTGTTTAAGGAAAATACTCTTCTTGATGAAACAGATACTGCAGTTGAAGCAGGAACGTGTTTGGTGTACTGCCTTAAATAGCATAGGTAGATGTTCAAACATGTTAGGACTCACTGTCCCTAGGAAAGACCTAGGAAAGAATCTGGTCTACACCAGGAAAGTGACAATGAAACATCAAACACCTTTTCTCCTCTAATTACCAAGAAAATTATTTCTTTCCCAGTGGTTGAAGACAATAATGTTGGGAATGATGAAGTTTCCCGGAGTGTGAAGTGGATATACCTTATAAGTTTAATCCACAGCTTCACCACTTCATAAGTGGATAATCGAATTGTGCCTCAGTTTCCTCAGACTTGGGGATATTAAGAGTACCCTCAGTCACCACCAGGTGGGTACCAACGTAAGAAGAGTGGAGCAAAAGCCCAGGGGCACATGTTCTTAAAGTGCCTAGTGTGGGATTAGAATGACAAGTGGTAGATAACCTACTTATGCAGAAATTCAGAGTTATTTTGTGATTTTCAAATGATCAATATATGTGAACACTTTATTGTTTCCTGTGAGTTTTCCCTATTTCAGCAACTATCTTGTCTGTGCCTTTCTTTGCTAGGTAAGCACTTTTCTATTGGTTGGTGGGCTTAGCAGCTCTTGGTTTTGTCTTCATGGGAGACAAATAGCATGCACCTGTGAGTAGTGGTAAAGGAAAGGTACCCTTCAGGGTATTCTGTCCTGGGCCTCTGGCAGATCCCCTGTGGTTTTGCTCTGTGTCCCCACCCAAATCTCATTTCAAACTGTAATCCCCACATGTCGAGGGAAGGGCCTGGTGGGAGGTGATTGGATCATGGGGGCGGTTTCCCCCATGCTGTTCTCATGATAGTGAGGGAGTTCTCACAAGAGCCAATAGTTTCAAGTCTGGCACTTCACTGTTTCAGTCTCTCTCCTGCTGAATGTGAAGAAGGTACTTGCCTCTCCTTCCCCCATGATTTTAAGTTTCCTGAGGCCTCCCCGGCCACGCAAAGCTGTGAGTCAATTAAACCTCTTTCCTTTATAAATTGCCCAGTCTTAGGCAGTATCTTTTTAGCAGTGTGAAAACAGACTAATACACGCTGGCTTTTGGTTCTCTGGGTTCCCTGGATTTCTGCCCTACTAACATACTTGATTCCTGGCAGTGAGGGGTTTGTCTCTGCCTGGCTGGTATCTGCATACCAGGCTTCTGGTCTAGCTTGCAGTCTAACTCTTTCCAGGTGCATATGCTCAGATTCAAGCTCCCCAGTCCCCTTGTCCTCTCGGCTGGCGGCATAACCCATGCCTGAGCATGACTTCCTCATATAACTGCTTGGGAGTTTACCTTTATTCTGTTCGGTTGTATGGAAGTGACCCTAAGAGATGACCCTGGGCATATTCGAAGAGATAATGACTGAGAGGTTTAGCCACACATAAAACAAAGCAGAGCCCCAGGGAGATCTAAAAAGTCCAAACAAGATCAACACAAAGTAAACCACACCTCAACAGACCAAAGATCAAGAGCAAAACCTGAACGGTAGCTAGACAAAAAAGAGACTGCCTTAAAGGTGTGACTGCAGGACCAAGAGCTGGTTTTTCAATGGAAAACAGGAGTCAGGCAAAAAGAAAGCCACATATTTAAAAGATGGAAAAATACTGCTTAAACTGAAATTGAATATGCAGTGAAATGCAGTGAAAACATCCTTGAAAAGAAAGTCAAATACAGACACTGTCAGACAAACAACTGAGATGATTTGCTATCGTCGGATCCATATATGTAAACACTAAATGATGTTATTCATTGACTGGAGTTTCCAGAAGAATGATAATTAAAATTGATAGTGAAAATCCTTTTTCGTTTGTATTATTAACTCAATTTGCTCCACCTCCCTCTAATTCCTACATTGAAGTTCATTAACCACCCTAATGTGTCTGTATTTGGAGCTAGGACATGTAAGGAGGTAATTAAGGTTAAACAAGGTCATTACAGTGGACTCTGATCCAATAGGACTGAAGTCCTTGTAAGAGGAGGAGATGAGGACACAGATACATACACAGAAGGACAACCATATGAGGACACAGGGAGAAGACAGTGTCTACAAGCCAAGGAGAGAGGCCCGAGGCGGAACCAGCCCTGCCCGCACCTTGATCTCAGACTTCCAGTTTTTGGTGTGTGAGACAATAAATGACTGTTGGTTAAGTACTCTAGCCTGAGGTATTTTGTTATGGCAGCTGGAGAAGACTAAGACAGTTCATTTCTGACTTTTAAATGGAATGACTATTTTACCACATTGTACAGTATTAACTGTTGGTTTACAAAGAGATAGGTATTCTTTATATTTATCTATTTATTCTCAGTTTATTTTGACTCTGAATATGGAATACATGCCAATTATTTCCTAAAGTGAATTTTGAAAATATATCATTTTAAGTGACTTTGCATAATATATGAATTCACCATCCCTTTCACATGGTTTTGAAATAAGCAGTGAATGAATACGACTTCATGTTTCCCAAGCCTTCATCTTCGCTCAGAGATTAGGGAATATTAAAATTCTTAAGTAGTTCTTAAAATACATTTTGTCCCCTAGAGAAATAATTATTAACATTTTGATAAGTATTGGAAAATATTTTAATGAAAAAAATTCATTTCATATATCATGTTGTTGAAATTCATGTAGAACTTGAAAATTATGGGCATTTTGCAATGAAGAAAATCCAATGCTTTAATACAAGGGTGACAGTTTTACAGTTTCAAAATGACTCTGTGACAAGCCTCTGCCATACTGTTGGAAATCAAGGAAAGAGAGGCAATGACTTAATCCATCACAAACAACTTAGGTCAAAGGATGTACAGAAAAAAATGTAGTTAATTTGAGGAGCAATTAAATTGGAACAGGTAACACAATGATCTCCCTGCGGATTCCAACACTTCTCTCTGTCCCTTGTGTTTTCCACGGTGCTGGAAAAAGATCTCGAAACCAACCCCAACATTTCATGACTGAAGTTTAACAGATAAAATACCCTAAGATATGTTCTTATTCAGTTTTGTACGTCTACAATGACTGTCATGTAAGTAAGGAGTATTTCCTGAATTAATTCAATCTGGATAACAGTTTTTCTGATGAAAACAGTTACAATCCATGGAAATATTGTGTGGCTAATGAAGGAGAAAAAAATAACAGTACTTATGTGTACAAAATATTATCTATTCTACAGACTCAAAAGAACCAGAATATTTTGAGCCATCCTGAAGATCTGCTTTCAGAGATAATGTGCACTCCTCAGTCAACAAATAATCCTCACCAACATCTTTGTAAAGCAAGTCTCTCCAACAAACAATAACTACCACAGAATACTACAGACTTTGAACTACTAATATCCCTTGCTCTTTAACACTTCATTTTCTCTTTTTAGAAGATAATAGTTTTAGAGATTGCTTTTGAGACAAAGAGCCTCATGTGAGACCATGGAACTTTAGCCGACTGCTTGTGGAGCAGAAGAGTACAGTGCAGACCACACAACAATGTTCTGTAGAGGCATTATTACAGATAGGTGAAAACTCATTATTTTTCATTATAAACCTTGTTATAATGTGCACGTTTTTTAAAATTTCGAAACACCATACAAAATGTGCCAAATTTAGCATAACTGCCAAATGTATTCAGAGAAACATAAACTGCAGTGTCTAGACACTGACTACTGTTGCACAGCAGACATCACTCCTATTCCTTAGAATGCCAATTCTTTCAAGTGTAAGACAGGTGTCTTCCAGATTATTTTTTTATACAAATCACCAAACTCCATCTGAGGATTTACGGGGTGGAAAAAAAGTCTAATAAGTAGTAATTAATAAGTTCTTAAGTGTTGTATATGTTTCATTTAAGTGAAATTAAGATGACGTTGATAGTGCCATCTCTTGCTGATGATGTCAGCAGTATAAAAGATCCTTCCTAAGGGCATACAGTATATAAGCAAACATTAGCTGCTAGTTACAGCACACCTGTATACATTCTACTAATCACTGTGTGTCCCTAATACGACATACTTTCAATGAGCTTTAAAAGTATGTCCCTAATATGACACACTTTCAATGAGCTTTAAAAGTATGTCCCTAATACGACACACTTTCAATGAGCTTTAAACTTCCTTGGCATGTATCACTCTGGTATAAATTTGTATTACCATATCTCTGTGAAATCCATGAGCTATTCAGTGGAGTAACATCCCTAAAATGTATTGAAGCAATTTGGCTGATGTGGAAGAATAAAAAAGAACGTACGTGCTTTGGCCAAGCACAGTCTGTGTCCTTTGTGTAAAAATATAAGAATCTGGCTGCAGCTTTGGTTAAAAAACAGTAACGGACATGAGATCAAATTTACCCTGTAGGAAATTCACCCAGATGTAGATGCACATCACTTAGATATGCATTACACCCATTTGTCTGATTGATACAAAATGGCTTAATGATTAGAAAACATCAACATAAATACTTTGGAAGGAGAACATACTACATCAAAGAAGTGAGTCTTTCACTGAAAGCCTCTATTCACTGCTGCAGGAGCACGATGGCTCACTTAAAATATATAAATATCCGTTTACAGTTGGAATACTAATTGGAATTTTAAAAAAATTTAATCAGTCACATATATATTTTACATTTCTTGGAAGACTGTTTTTTTTTTTTTTAAGGTAAAATTATGACTCCCATACAAATATCGACATGTGTCCAAAGATTTTATTAAACTAATTCAATTTGTTAAGGAAATGGTAAGACGTTACAACTGGTTAAGAGGAGCAAAGTGCAGACATGTATTTAGGCCATCAAGAAGGAGGAAATGAATTTGCTAAATTGATGCAATATCAATCAATAGCCAGGGCCTGTCATCCACAGACAATCACTCCACCACACGCACACATGCATTCCTATGGTTTGTCCACAACTTCCAGAGCTGAAGAGTAGCTCAAGGACCTCAAAGCGCAGAGGCAAGCCACAACGGAGCAGCGCTCCTTCACTCCCGATTTCCATGGTTACCACCATTTTTCTCTGGCAAATCATAGATAAATTTTAAAGACTGAGTAAATCTATAAAGGTGATTAATCACAGAAGTTCAATGTCTAATAAATTATTCCGAAAGTGTTCCCGGGCACTCAGATTCACCAAGCACACATTCTGAAATCAAATTCTATTTCTATCCAAAAAGTGTAGGCCATCAGTGTTCTTAAAGGAGGCAAATGGTTCTTCTGAGGTAGAAAACATTCTCCAATGTAGATAAGGATGTAGATACCAGGTAAATGTTACAGTTGTGTTCACACTAACAATAAACTATGGATGATGTGGCTCAGAGTCAGTCAATGAAGAAAGATCCAGAGACATTCTGAGGTCACAAAAAGAATTTAAACGTTAGCTAACAAGGAGTGCTCATCAAAAACAGGGCTTTCCACTCAGACTGCAAACCAGGCAGAACTACCATCTCGCTTTATCAGTTGTCATTGCATGTTGACATCATATACTGAGGAGAGTGATGCAGATGATAGATATAAACATATCTACATACATATGCATACATAAAGCATATACTTATATGCATACACTTTTTACATTTCCCAGCCAGTGTTCAGAAAAACTAGAATAAGAGAGAAGTGATGTTCCATTTTGTCTTGGAAAAGTATATATTTTACATATACATGCATGCATATATCTACATACATATGCATGCAATGCCTACCTGCATATTACCAAACTGATACACATGTGTATACATGGAGGTGCGTGTGTGTATACGTGTACATTCACTTTACCACATACTCCATCAGCTTGATTTTTGAGATGGTAATTCAAGTTTCATTTTTGTTCTGGGCTTCATGTCTGTCTCTACTGTGTTTTTTGTCTCAACTGTCAAGTCACATTTTAACAACACATTAGACTGGGGTAAACCAACATGGGATGGAAACGCCAATCTCAGGAGGCTAAAATCACTGTGCAGGTTGGGTTTGAGAGTTGCTGATTTCCTTTCCCTTTCCCCCAGCAGTGTGGACCATGAGATGGGCTGGGGGGCGGAATAGTGAGGCCCTCCCTCTCACTCATAGGGGGGCAAACCAAACAGCTCGGGCTGGAAGTCCTGCAGGGAATTCAGCACCAGGGTGGCCTTTGTCGTCAGGTCTCGGCTCAAGTTTCCGTCAGGAACCATGACCACCTGCATCCCAGCTGCCAGGGCCGCCTCCACCCCATTGGGAGCATCTTCAAAGACAAGGCACTGTAGGAAGAAAAAGAAAGTCGAGATGGCCTTTTATGGAACCAGACATGTGGATGAAGTGTTTATCATCGTCATCACCATTGGCTTCGCAACTGTGCAGAAAGAGACAGAATTACAGTGGGGGCTCCCCAGAGTACAGATTGTGGTGAGGACAGCATGCTGTTTCTTACTGGCTCCAGGGGTCTCCCTGCCATGGCTCCTTTATAGGGGAGAGGTTTCTGTCGCAGCCAAAGCATCGCTGAAATGGAGCGCAGCTGTGTGGTGAGGCAAGATTCTCAGCTTAAAACTTTATTTTATTGGGATCATAACAATCTGTTCAATCAATAATTGAACATTCAGAGTGTGAGAGGCAACTGCAAAACTAAAACTCATGCTCTTAAAATATAAAACCACTTCAGAGTTGCTCCTGTTTTATGTACTGTGGTTTGAAAATTAAATGGTTAGAATCTGTTAAGTTAAAAATTCAGTTCCTGTGTGTGCTAGTGTGACGTGACAAATATGAGCACAAAAATGTAGTGTGCATGCATGCTCTTTTGGATAATTGCAAAAATTCACTTTATTATTGGGATTATGGACACAACACCATCCAAAACTTGTGGTCTCTTCATTCAGACACCCACATTGAAAATGGGGTGTTTCCAACTGGCAACTTCAGAGATATGGAACCAACCTAAGTGCCCATCCACCGATGAGCAGATAAAGAAAATGTGGCATTTATACACCATGGAATACTACTCAGACATAAAAAAGAATGAAATAATGTCTTTTGAAGCAACATAGATGGAGCTGGAGGCCCCATTATTCTAAGTAACTCAGGAATGGAAATCCAAATATCATATGCTCTCACTTATAAGTGGAATCTAAGCTATGAGGATGGGAAGCCATAAGAATTATATATAAGGGACTTTGGGGACTAGCGGGGTGGGGAAGAAAAGACTACATACTGGATACAGTGTACACTGTTCGGGTGACGAGTGTGCTAAAATCTCAGAAATCACTGCTAAAGAACTCATCTGTGTCACCAAAAGCCACCTGTACCCTGTAGACTATTAAAAAGGAAAAAAATAAAGTACTAACAGAAAAACCAATACATAAAATAAAATGGGGTATTTGTACACTGCATTTATCAGTGAGCTCCTAAAGGTGCCACGACATTGACAATGTTACGGTAAGTTTCACATGAGGGCTCCCTCCAAAGGAGACACCCCAGAGCTTGCTCCGTAGTATAAACAAGCATAATCCACACTTGCTATCTTCATATCACCGACCCTCTCAGGAAGACATACACTTAGGAAGCTTCTTCCCTACATTCCTAGAATGGCACACACTTCTTGTGAAAACACATTTATTGAGGAATCGCCATACTGTTTTCCATAATGGTTGAACTAGTTTACAATCCCACCAACAGTGTAAAAGTGTTTCTATTTCTCCACATCCTCTCTAGCACCTATTGTTTCCTGACTTTTTAATGATTGCCATTCTAACTGGTGTGAGATGGTATCTCATTGTGGTTTTGATTTGCATTTCTCTGATGGCGAGTGATGATGAGCATTTTTTCATGTGTCTGTTGGCTGTATGAATGTCTTCTTTTGAGAAATGTCTGTTCATATCCTTTGCCCACTTTTTGATGGGGTTGTTTGTTTTTTTCTTGTAAATTTGTTTGAGTTCTTTGTAGGTTCTGGATATTAGCCCTTTGTCAGACAAGTAGATTGCAAAAATTTTCTCCCATTCTGTAGGTTGCCTGTTCACTCTGATGGTAGTTTCTTTTGCTGTGCAGAAGCTCTTTAGTTTAATTAGATCCCATTTGTCAGTTTTGGCTTTTGCTGCCATTGCTTTTGGTGTTTTAGACATGAAGTCCTTGCCCATGCCTATGTCCTGAATGGTATTACCTAGGTTTTCTTCTAGGGTTTTTATGGTATTAGGTCTAACATTTAAGTCTCTAATCCATCTTGAATTAATTTTCGTATAAGGAGTAAGGAAAGGATCCAGTTTCAGCTTTCTACTTAAGGCTAGCCAATTTTCCCAGCACCATTTATTAAATAGGGAATCCTTTCCCCATTTCTTGTTTCTCTCAGGTTTGTCAAAGATCAGATGGCTGTAGACGTGTGGTTTTATTTCTGAGGACTCTGTTCTGTTCCATTGGTCTATATCTCTGTTTTGGTACCAGTACCATGCTGTTTTGATTACTGTAGCCTTGTAGTATAGTTTGAAGTCAGGTAGCGTGATGCCTCCAGCTTTGTTCTTTTGACTTAGGATTGTCTTGGCAATGCGGGCTCTTTTTTGGTTCCATATGAACTTTAAAGCAGTTTTTTCCAATTCTGTGAAGAAACTCATTGGTAGCTTAATGGGGATGGCATTGAATCTATAAATTACCTTGGGCAGTGTGGCCATTTTCACGATATTGATTCTTCCTATCCATGAGCATGGTATGTTCTTCCATTTGTTTAGATGTACCATATGACCCAGCCATCCCATTACTGGGTATATACCCAAGGGATCATAAATCATGCTGCTATAAAGACACATGCACACATATGTTTATTGCGGCACTATTCACAATAGCAAAGACTTGGAATCAACCCAAATGTCCATCGGTGACAGACTGGATTAAGAAAATGTGGCACATATACACCATGGAATACTATGCAGCCATAAAAAAGGATGAGTTTGCGTCCTTTGTAGGGACATAGATGCAGCTGGAAACCATCATTCTTAGCAGACTATCACAAGAACAGAAAACCAAACACTGCATGTTCTCACTCATAGGTGGGAACTGAACAATGAGATCACTTGGACTCCGGAAGGGGAACATCACACACCGGGGCCTATCATGGGGAGGGGGGAGGAGGGAGGGATTGCACTGGGAGTTATACCTGATGTAAATGATGAGTTGATGGGTGCTGACGAGTTGATGGGTGCAGCACACCAACATGGCACAAGTATACACATGTAACAAACCTGCACGTTATGCACATGTACCCTAGAACTTAAAGTGTAATAATAATAAAAAAATAAAAATAATAAAAAAAAGAAAACACATTTATTGATGCTTTTTAACTGAGACTCTGCAGGGGCCCAGACATCTGTAAGGGAACAGAGGTCCTCATCATGGCGGCCTATGCTGAGGAGTCTCCTCTGTGGCCTAGTTCTACTCCACATGTGGCCTAGAACTCCACGAGCTGTTGAGGTGGGGCCTTTCAGCTCTCCACTCATCTCTTCTTTGTCTCCTTTGTCCCTCTGCCTTTTATTTATTATTTATTATTTATTTATTTATTTATTTATTTATTTATTTATTTATTTATTTATTTATTTTTGTGAGAGAGTCTTGCTCTCTCGCCCAGGCTGAAGTGCAGTGGTGCGATCTTGGCTCACTGCAGCCTCTGCCTCCCAGGTTCAAGCAATTCTCATGCCTCAGCCTCCCAAGTAGCTGGAACTACAGGTGTACCACCAAGCCGGTTAATTTTTTTTGTATTTTTTAGTAGAGACAGGGTTTCACCATGTTGGCCAGGCTGGTCTCCAACTCCTGGACTCAAGTGATCTGCCCACCTTGGCCTCCCAAAGTGCTGGGATTACAGGTGTGTGCCACCACACCTGGCCCCCTTTGCCTTTCATTATGAAAACATCCTCTTCGGCTCATCACCAGGTATACAGCAGTGACTCAATGCACTGGTGTCCTGGAAAGGGCTCATGGAAGCCTGATGCCAGGTCTGAAAGAGAAGCTCTGCATTCTTTGGCGTTTTCACTAGAAAACACTGAAACACACACACAGTCTTAACTATTAATGGTCTGTGCTGTAGCCAGCACACTGACTGTTTTTCTTTTTCCCTACATCCCTTTTTCTTTCCATTACCCCATTCTTTCCTTCAATCTGGGGCTAAAATATCACCTTAGCCAACTTACCCCACAGGGCCGATCCCTGGATTAAGTGAGTTAATCCATGTGACAATGGAATGTGAATGCTACCGTACTTTCACAGAGGGAACTGGTTGGCCCAGCTGTTTTGGTTTGCTTGGAACTGAAGGGTGGGCTGCGGGGCAGGATGTCCCGTGCTACATCCTGGACAGTCCCAGGTAAGCCACAGTAGTCCATCCCAACACCTCCCTTCTGACAGCCTCTGATGCTCCCTGGTTTCTTTCTCCTGTGAGACATTGGTCACCGTAGGACGCGGGAAGAAATGACTCCACTTAGACTGTCCAGGTTGGTTTTCTCTGTTATCTCATTCAGTGACTACCTGTTCATGATATTTCTGCCTTCCCTTTTTAAAAGTTATGACTTGATCATATTCTAAATGCCCTCCACTGTTTTTATCTGGGACCAGAGATAGGCACGTAAATGTCAAGTAACATTTCAAAATATCTGTCACCTTCTCCAGGGATTCTGAAGCTTTGTGCAGGGTCCACCTGTGAAATGTGGGCTGGGGTAGAGGAAGAGATGGATTATCCCCTGGGATAATACTGCTTGGCTAAAGTTGTGAAAGCAGCTTTCATTCTCTATTTGCGTGAGGCTGCGTCCAAGGAGCAAGGCAGGTGTGTGGGACGAGAAATCAGTGGCTGACTGTGGCAGTACCCAAAGAGATAATGGAAGGCACCCAATACACCTGCACTCACCTAAAGGGGGTCATATGGTTTTGCTGTGTCTCTACCCAAGTCTCATCTTGAATTGTAGCTGCCAGAATCCCCACGTGTTGTGGGAGGGACCTGGTGGGAGATCATTTAATCACAGGGGCAGTTTTCCCCATACTATTCTCATGGTAGTGAATAAGTCTCACAAGATCTGATGGTTTTATAAAGGGAAACCCCTTTTGCTTGGCTTTTATTCTCTCTCTTGCCTGCTGCCATGTAAGACATGCCTTTCACCTTCTGCCATGATTGTGAGGCCTCCCCATCCATGTGGAACTGTGAGTCCATTAAACCTCTTTTTCTTTGTAATTTACCCAGTCTTGGGTATGTCTTTATTAGCAGCATGAAAACGGACTAATACAGGGGATCTGCAGTGGAAGGAAATGCAGGCCCCATGGTGTCCCTTCACATCCAAGAGATCTTTCCAAACGCAGCCCGTGTTTAAAGGCAACTAAGTGAGGGCTGTGAGTGAAGAGGGAAACTTATAAGTGTCTGCAGCACTGAGAGCGGGAGCAGCTGACACCAGCTCTTGGAGACCTTTTTACTGTTTCTCATGGCCTTCACGTTTTGCTGGTTCCTCTGTGTTCAATGAATCTGTCCTCACCTATTTTTAAGAATAATCCAAATACGGCACTGACATCTGGAATATCACACATAACATATAAGATGAATGTCGTACATAAAGTAAGGGAGACTTGAATAAGTATGAAGAGTGGCGAAAAGTCAAGGTTGGTAACTGGTTGCTATCACAATCAATCACAATAAGGTGACACAGGCTGGACGCAGTGGCTCACACCTGTATTTTGGGAGGCCGAGGTGGGCAGATCCCTTGAGGTCAGGAGTTCCAGACCAGTCTGGCCAACATGGTAAAATCACATCTCTACCAAAACAGTAAAAAAATTAGCCAAGCATGGTGGCACATGCCTGTAGTCCCAGCTACTCTGGAAGCTGAGGCAGGAGAATGGCTTGAACCCAGGAGGCAGAGGTTGCAGTGAGCCAAGATCGTGCCACTGCATTCCAGACTGGGCCACGGAGTGAGACTCCATCTCAAAAAAAAAAAAAAAAAAAAGAAAAAGAAAAAAGAGAAGGTGACATAATAAGCTTATGCAACAGAAGGGCCATTTGAAATATGCCCATATGAATAAGTAAAACCCTCAGTGTTCAAATGATTGAGGGGAAACCTAGGAAGACAGGCCAGTTGGTTTGGGTTTTCCAGCACGAGACCCTTGCAAAGTTAACTATTCTAAAAGGTCAAAAGTAAGTACAACCTCTGATGTAAACAGCCATGGGTGATTTCAGCCCAAAACAAACAGCAATAGGATGCAGGAGGCCTGTGGCACCTGAAACCCTCTTCTTCCTCCTCTCATGTGGCCATTTTGCTAACAGCTGTCAGGAGATACCTTTCCCCAACATTTGCCGGACTCTTACACTTCATGTCCACTAACGAGAATTCCATTTGATCGAGATGGAATTTGAAAACAGAATCTGAAGTTTCAAAAGCTGATAGAATAGTCAGCTGGAGGCGGTTGATGATGGAAACGTGTCAGGAAAACTCAACAGAACAGGAGTGGAGCAGAATTGAGTGGTTTACAGGAAAACAGTGAGGTTGGCCCTCTAACACCAGGCATTCTTTGCACACAAAATTTAAAGGAAGCCCCAGACACAGGACAGAGAGAAGATATCAAACATGAGTCCTGAGAAGAAACCCCCTGGTGCTGGGCCCAGATGGCACCTGCACCACACACACAGCCTGCACGCGGGAAATGATTCGGGGTCACGCCACAGCATCTGAAAGTTTGGGTTTTGTTGGTTTGGGTTTTTTCCCGTAGAAGCAGTGGAATTATAAAGCAGAACAACTACTGTGTCCTGAAGCACCTATTAAAAATGTCCCAAAAGATTTATTTATTTTCATTTTTTGTTTTTTGAGACATAGTCTGGCTCTGTCACCCAGGCTGGAGTGCAATGGCAAGATCTCAGCTCACGGCAACCTCCACCTCCCGGGTTCAAGCAATTCTCCTGCCTCAGCCTCTCGAGTAGCTGCGATTACAGGCGTGTACCACCACACCTGGCTAATTTTTTTGTATTTTTAGTAGAGATGGGGTTTCGCCAATTGGCCAGGCTGGTTTTGAACTCTTGACCTCAACTGATCCCCCAACCTTGGCCTCCCAGAGTGCTGGGATTACAGGCGTGACCCACCGTGCCCAGCCCCAAAAGATTTTTATGTCATCTTCAGACTTTGTTACACCCAAAGATCTAATGCACTTGTAAATAAGACCACTCCTACAAGAAAAGTACCTGGTATCTAAAAGCCTAACCATTTAAAGAATTTTCACAGCATGGGTGTCTATCTACTGACACTTAAGGATTTCAGAATAAATCCTTAAAAGCTACCTGGAACAACTGTGTCTGGTAATCACAGGACTTAAGCGTCAAAAAAAGAAAGAAGAAAATAAGCTAAATACAGTTTATATCTTGCACAAACAAAATTAAGGAGGAAGTATGTTTTTATTTTCGAAGACAGAAATACCTCAACACAGTTTCCGTCTGCCACACCCAGCTACAGCGAAAGGAGGTTCACCCTGACTGAATTTGGCTCTCATGCTTCTTTTTAAGCACCTCATTTTTTCACTTAGGGAGCAGCCCTTCCTGTCCCACCATGACTGACCGATTACACTTGACCTAAAACTCATTCATACCACCACCCATACAGTGAATCATGGCCTGTATGTTTGCATCTGTAGAAAGAAACCTTTCTCTCTAAGCCAAGGGACTTCAGCCTCTGCAAGTGGGGAGTGGAGGCAGACTGACTTTTCTCTGCATGGACTTGGTGGGTTGCTCCTTTGAAGGTGGTGGCCAGGGACAGGGAAGGTGGAAGTGCCCACACCTCCCTTCTCTTTTCTACCAGAGCTTCTGCACCTTCAGTGAAGCTGGAGAACTGGGGCTTGGTCCAGGGGATGGCACTGGCACCTGCACATGCTCCCGGCAGGCCTGCGGCCTCCTGAGATCTCCCTCCTTCACCCCACATATCATCTCTGTGTCAGGACATGCACATGGATGTATGTGTACGCATGCATATTCTATATGATTTTAATTAATTTTGTGATTATTTTGTAGTGTATTTAGTGGACCTTCTAAGGCTGACTTCCATGACTTCAAGGAAGTATCTGCTCAAGAATATTCTTCACGCATCTTGTACCGATGCCTACATATCAGCTGTAACTAGGCAGGGCCCAGTTTTCATGCACCTTCCCAGGATGCCATGGCAAATGATGAGCACTGATAAACATCTGCTAAATTAGCGAAGACGGTAAAGGTGCCCTGGTACAGGACTTAGAGCCACAAACGGGCCATGGAAAATCAGTGCTAGGGAATAGACAGAGCAAATGCAGCATCTCCTCTACTTAGGGCAAGGGAAGTTCAGAGGCAAGCTGGAGGTCATGCAGTCACGCGGAAGACAGAACTCTTCAACAGAATCCAGGTCTGTAGAATCCAATGTTCTTTTCACTCTACCCAGCTGAAGGCTAAAATATATCTGATTTCCATCTCCAGGCGAGGAGATGAGCTTAATTAAACTGTAGCTTGAGGGATTTAATTTAGGGAGCATGACATTTCCAACTGCAAGGGAGGTGAAGCACCTTGGCGGCTTATCACTTGGAGGTGATGAACTGACTTCTTCAACAATGTTGAAGCGCAGCAGCGACCTGAGGATGGTTTCTGTCCAGGGGACTTAAAAAGTTCTTGTACTTTTACTTAAAGACAAATATCATATAGCTTAAAAGTTCCATTTTATAACTAGGAAGTTGCACGTAAGAGTATCTTTGTCTGACAGCAGCAGGGTGTCTTAGTCCCTTCAGGCTACTGTAAGGAAACACCAGACTGGGTGGCTTAAAACCCAGACAGGGATTTCCCACAGGTCTGGGGTCAGGCGGTGTGAGATCAGGGAGCCAGCACGGTCCCTGGCTCCCTGGTGTCCTCCTAACGAATCACACTGGGGGTGAGGATTTCAGCTTCTGAATGGAGGGAGGGAAACAGTCCAAACACAAGGGCAATGAATAAAAATGGATGGGATTAGAGGAAAACCTGAGAAGCAACAGGGAGCTGGATGATACCTGGTATGTTAAGCCTGATGGAGAAGCTGATTCTCACGTTTCTGATGTGGTGGGTCTTGGGGCCGCCATTTTGGTGGCAGGAAGGAGAGGTAGCTTTTGTGACAAGTTGGGTTTGAGGCCATCGTGGGACACCCAAGTAGAAGGCTTGGGGTCTCCATGCGCTGTGGCTGTGAGCTGGAGGTTTGGTCAGGTGTCATCAGAGCTGAGAAGCAGCTGATTAGACAGAAGGAGGAGCGCTGAGAAGGGACCCTGGCAGCCCTGGCATTTCCGTGCGGTAAGTAGACGAGGTCTATGGATGGAGCTCTAGATACAGTTTGGGCAGGAGGGGAACACAGTAGGAGGCAGTGTCAGGAGCCAGGTTAGGTTTTCAAGAGGGAAGGAGAAGGGCCTGTGGCTTGTGCTGCTCTTGCGTTCCACCCCAGCTCTCACTTCCCAGTGATGCTTCCACCTTTGGCTCCTCCCTGCTGCAAATCCCCGTCCTCATGGCACTTGCCCACCATTTCTTCTCAGCAGCTGGGATCAACAGCACGTCCCATCGGGAAGTAGACAGAACAGTCACAGCAGGGAAGGAGCCAGCCCCTTTCCAATCCTGCACACTGGGACCTCCTCTGGGCTGCAGGCAGAGCGCTGCCCATGCCTGCTTGGGATCACATTTTGTGACCAATTTTACCTTTTAAACTCTGATGTGTATATTTTAAATTACATGCTTCGTTGGAACTAGTGAGCTTTCCAAATATTACTATATCATCTCTAAGGAATAAAGCTTTCCCTTTTGCTTAATGAAATACAACATTTGGAAGGAAGTCACTGAAGGGTACTTTCAGGGCTCCCAGAAGCGGTCCTGGAATTACATGGAAGCACAGAAAGTACAGTAGCTGCCCACGACTATTCATCAAATATAAAGCCATGTATGATCTGAATCTCATCACCAAAACCAGGCTTTTTCCTAGGAGGTTTTTTCCAATGCATTAATTTTGTAATATCAAGTTCAATTTTCACATGGTGAGACATCAAGACTTCAAGGGGGCCTTAAACTTTGTTTTGAATTTTGATTGGCAGCGCTCATATCTAAGGTTTAAGTTTTGTTTGACTTCATGTTCCTTGTCAGATAATGATCTGTAAATAAGTACAATGTTGTCATGTTGGATACATATACACTATCAGATATTTGTTTAAACATGAAACTTTTAAGTAATGCTGTAAAAATGACTGCTGAGGTATGCAAGTATTTTGTTATTAATTAGTACTTTTGTTTATATTATTCATGAATCCATCCATCTGTCCATCCATCCCTATTCACCAATCTATCCATCCCTCCCTTCCTCCTGCTCTCCCTTCCTTCATCCAAACGTCCAGCTACCTACTAGTAAGTTAGATATGGTGCTGCATTCCTCTAAGTAATAGTGCTGAGGTGGAGGTCAGTATCCCTTGTGCACTGCAGAACTACTGTTTTACTGAATCGATAGTGCTCTGAAAATCAAACTATAAAACCATTATTGATATAAACGTTTATAACAAAACCCTCTAGAGTTACAAGCTAGGTAAATGAATGAACTACACCCCTAAATTGATTCCTTCTCCTATAGAGAAAAGCCTTTGAAAAGGTTATTTAACGACTTGGTTGGGGGGTGGGCAGGAAAGCTTTCTAATAAATTCTCTGTGTCATTTTATTCAAAAAAAGTACATTACAGGCACTCTTAGCGTGCATATTAAAGTGTATGTATGTAAATTAAGTGGTGAGCAAAAGACTTCAAAACAGCTCAAAAAACCTTCCCCAATTTCCTCTTTTAATGGTACAAATGCCGTGTCCATCAGTCAGAAACCAGTGAAAAGCCCAGCAAAGCCCTGAAAGGTGCTGACTGTCTTAGAGTCAAAAACAAACCACAAGTTTCTAGATGGTCACTAGAATCATTTTCTTTTTCCACGTCCTCTGAGTAAAACACGTGAAATCAATTCATTTTCTGTAGCCTTCTGCATAACATGATCCGCAACTGTGACGGGAGGCCCCTATCAGTTTTGTGTGTTTAGAGGGACACTATGACTTCAGACAGACTAGGGAAGATTAGCCATGTACAGGATTAAAATGCTCTAACCTGTAGAGCAGCAAGTTGTGTTTACTTTCAACAGCACTTTCATTATGGAAAAACCACATTTAGGTGCCTTAGATGAGACCCGCTTGTGGTATGCTTGCTGTATAATATGACTCCACACATTGTCAGGAGAGCAAAAGCACAGCGATGTTTTCCCTGCTTTTGGAGAGGCTTCCCCAAACAGGATTATCACGGCACAAAGAGAGTGCCTTTGCTGGCCTGTGTGAGTGATTTTTCCATGTCATCTCCAAATGTGCCGTGTAGAAGAAGCTGCCATTTATAACGGGAACTGATAAACACAGATAAAAAAGCCTAAGGAATTCAATGGACCTGGAGGGGATTAAAAGACTTCATGATTAAATGAGCTGGTGGATGAGCCAATGAGCTGTGTGGTGAGCATGTGGCAGCCGGCAATGGAGAGGCCTCTCTTCAGTCCTCTCCTTGGTCCTTTCCATCCCGACACCCGTTGTGCATGGCCCAGCAACCTACTCAATAGGGGATGAGAGGCCTACAAAGCCAGCGCCCTTCAGGATGGATTTATTTTCTGGTTTTCACAGGGATGCCCTCAATTCTCCTTCCTGCAAATGTATTAACTGCTGACTCCTAAAATAAAAGCCGTTGTCTACAGCTGTGGTTGCAAAGTAAGTGTTTCCAAAACAAACATGTGCTGCAGTCCCAGGTGAGGCTTATGCTGTTTTCACTGGCCTCCCATGCCCATATTAACGTTCAATTCTAATTTATCTAGTAGTAAAAAGTTCACGGGGTAAGGGGTTTCCAGAATGTTTTGTGACACAGCAGTCCAGAGAAATCTTCCAGAAAAAGAAGATTCCTCCCATTAAATGAGGAACTGGGGACCTGCTGTGTACAATCAGTACAGAAATGTTTCCAGAAGTGCTGCCATGGATAACTCTGTAGTTGAAACTTCACTGAGGCTTCTCAGGTATGGACACCTATCTTCAGAGCAAATCAATGAAGGTCCCACAAAGCAGCACTCCAAGGAATCTATTTTCGGGAAGTTTTCACAAAGAGTAGCCGAATGTGGCATGACTCCCGTTAATGCAAATGCAATTCATTTGCCTTGTTTTCTTGAACTATTCTGCATCTTACCTGTAAATAATGACAGATGAGGCAGATTTCACCTTAAATGCCTATCCTCCTACATGAATGGTTGCTTACAAGGCATTGAGGCTAATTCAGAACAGAACTTAATTCAGAACTGAAGGTACCAGCTCTGTGAGGGCACCCTCCCTAGGCCCCTCAGCAACGGGCTCTGCTGATCACTCATGACAAAATGGCGCCCGAGGCACCTGTGAGAGCAACACAGGGCCTGGTCCATCCCTCTCTCCTTTCCTTTAGATAGACAGGGGCGTGAGCATATTCTCAATCCTGGAAAACAGAGGTGGGAGGCATCTTGCCTTCCTTTCTCTAAACTGAGATGCCGATGGAGCATGGGCTAGAAGACTGACGTGGCCGTGGGGGCTAGAGAAGAGCAAGAATGTGCTGGATGTGGGGCCTGGCCTGAGGGTGGAAATTACTGGGGCTACTGACACAGTACTTGTCTGAAACTGTGTATGACTAACTCAGTGTTTCTCAACCATTTCATTCATCATCACCCCCAAAAAAGCTTTTCCAGTTATTTTCCCCCAACAGTCTATCTCCATAACATGTTATAATAACACAGGTACACTATATTTTTCTATATGGGTATTGGTGCTTCATATAGTAAAAGAAGTAAGGTTTCATTTTCACCTCCCCAAAGCCAATTTTTATATCTTGGGACAAAATGCATGGACTATTCTATTCAATTTTACTCAGCTGAACAGTTTTTGGAGAACCTACTGAAACCACTGTCAAGGAAGGGGCCCACTGACCCAGGGAAGAAGGCTTCACAGAGTGGGGAAGTAGCCGAAGATTTCAGAGGAAAACACTTTCACTACAAAGAAGAATACCCCCACGCCAACCCCTGCTGCCTGGAAGATCACAAATGAACTGTAATCTTCCAAAGTCAGCGCACAACATTTCATAACTATGACGTACTTGGGGAGCTGCTCAATTGCATGGAATAATTTATATATTGAAGAATGTGGAGAACAAACAAATGAATCTCTGACAACACTATTCCAGGTAGCAGTCTTTAAATATGCCCTCCCACCAACTTCAAATTTTATAAATGAATGAATCAACGATACCCAGTGCTTGGCAGATGGGACATGCTCCGTCACTATCAGCTATTATTATGATAATGGTGATCCATTCTGTAGACGTTACAAAAAATTCACTATGAAGTTTAAAATTACACAAACTCGTGTTGGGACTGGGACTAGCACCTTATATTCTAGTGACTATGCCACTAAATATCTCAATTACTAGCCAGGATATTGATAAACTGCAAATTAATGGCATTTGTTTCTTCCTGTTTTTTGGGGGGATTCATCAGAAATGCATATTTATATTAGAAGCTGGGCTTTAATAAATAGCTATCAGCAATTCAAGCATGTTAGACATATTTTTAGGAAATTAACACCTACATAAAGTACTGTCTTGGGCAGGCAGAAGACAAAAAGCAGAGCAGACAGCTCTCTGGCCTCCCTGGAGTTCATGGTCTCCAACGCAGGAGACACGCACTGGGGAATCCCTGCTAATCCCAGCCAGCTGTGGGGAGCCCTGTTTGAGGCACATAGTACTCTGGAGTAGGGACAGCAGTCCATTCGCTAGGATTTGGAAGGTGGATTTGAAGGAGTGGGTTTAGGGAAGATGACTCAGGGATGTCTGCTCAGAGGCAGGTCATGGAAGACAGGCATAATTGCACATGATGTTTGTAGCCACTGGGAAATGGAAGGTGTGTGTGGGGTGAGAACTGCAGGCAGAGGGAAGAGCTTGGCAGAGACAGTTACTGGCTGCACTCTGGTGTGGAGAGGCTCCTTGGGATGAGATGGACACGTAGAAGAATAAACATTGTGCATGTACTGGGGGCAGGCAGAAGACAAGGCCCCAAAAGGAAACCAGAAGTAATAAGTGAGGGAGGGAGCAAGGGGTCAGACTGAGAGGTCTGTGCTTACGAGGTGGGAGGGAAGGGAAGTTGGGGAGGGGGAGTTGAGGTCAGAGCAGGGCAACTGGTCATATCAGTGTTTTAGAAACATCAAAGAAGCAAAATCACTGATTTACCAAGAAACTCTTACCATTGTAAAAGGCAGTGCCCCCCCTACCCTAGCAATATTGTTTATGTCTATTAAGATTATTCGAGAGCATGACTGCTTAATTTTTTTTGGAAATCCAAGATACAACTCATTCACTGAAATACCTGGCTTAGTGTCAAATGTTTTATTCTGCAATGATGGCTTAATTCAGATCGGTTGGTTACATGCTACTTGCTATTAAGATGGCCTCATGCAAATTGTCATTCTTTGAAACTGCTGGTATGTGGAGATTGCACAACTTCATGTACAAATGCACACGGAACCGGAGAAACCACTTAGCAGTTACACTGGTACACCACCACCATACAAATGAATTACAAAGCAGTCCTGAAGAGATGTTACACACGTGGTAACAAGTAGTCACTGCTGGCCTGTCATTTCAGCAATTTATAGTTTGCTTGATATATATGTCTGTGTGTATGAATCTAAAGAATGAGAAAAATTAATTGCGTAGTGATCCATTTATCAGGAGTCATACTGAATTAAAATGGAACAAAAACATCACAAACAGGTACAGCATGGAGATTCTGCTGGGTTAATGGTCTTTATAATTGCAAAGGAAAATGATGTTACTATCACTTTTGGGTGTTCAATTCAGCTGATCTGAAGGGCCTGGAAAAAGATCAAGTAATTACTAACCATACTTGACTTTGAAATGCGTTCACACCCCTATCCAGTTGATGTGGGGAGAAGGGAGTGTAGGAGGTACCGAGCTTCCCGTCTAGGGTGATAAAGTCTCCCCTTTCATTCCATTAGCTGTAGGAATACCGGATAATTATGTTTTTTAAATACTACAAGTATAATATTGTTTGTTTGTTTGTTTTTGAGACAGGGTCTCATTCTGTTGCCCAGGCTCGAGTGCAGTGGTGCAATCACGGCTCACTGCAGCCTTGACACCCCCAGGCTCAGGTGACCTTCCACCTCAGCCTCCCAAGTAGCTAGGACTACAGACAAGCACCACCATGCCCGGCTAATTTCTTTTTCTAGTTTTTGTAGAGATGGGGTTTCGCCCTTTGCCCGGGCTAGTCTTGAACTCCCGGGCTCTAGCAATCAAGCTCCCTTGGCCTCGCTAAGTGCTGGGATTTCAGGCATGAGCCACTGCACCCAGCTAATATTGTTAGATATGTATTCATAAGCCTATGAACTATTGCATAGTCCACTTCTAAATGACAACTACAAATATCTATGAATGGCTGTGTAATTCGTCCCATAATCATGATGACTGTTTACTATGGTAGTTATTTTGAGCATATATATAAGAGAAAAACAGTATGTATTCAACGTTTCTCTTTATGTTGGGACATGCACTGGCACTTCCTTCTCATAAAAAGAATAGAAGGTGAACAAAAGGCTCTTACAAGATGGAAGAGCTCACTCTATGGTCATGGGGTCACTTACGGGACAAGTACAAAGATTAAAACCAGCACACATTGCCAAAAACTATCAGTCAAAGATAGGCAAGCTGTTGATCTGCATTTATTGGATGTCTATTGATGAATAAATAATGACAGCATTCTATATTCCGAGGTCATAAGCAGCCCATATTCCCACTTGGGAACACAAACAGTAGTTCCTAGTCATTTCATTGTTCAGGCATGGTTTCTCAGTATTAATACAGGGAGGTGGGGAAGAGGAAAGGAAGACGTGGGGGTGAAGGGAAAGATTGCCCCACTCCTTGCTCCTATTCAGGGATAAATCAGGTGGGAGATGTGCTTCTGTAACCAGCTGGACATCGAGGCTGTGTCCCTGAGAGGTGCCCAGAGAATCCCAGTTTGCACCAAACTCTCCTGAGTCATGCTGGAACCTTCTTTCTAGAGAGTTGTGTTTGGAGAATGGCACACAGAACCCCTTGACTCCTGGGCCTCCAGCATCTCCCAGGAAGACTTCCAACAGTATGTGATTAAACTATAGACATGCAGCTCAAATAATACTCTGGATGAGCCACAGAACATGTCTTCTTTTCTACAGAAAATGTATTTTCTTAACCCTTACTCAGAATAAGTTAGGGCATTAGAATAAAAATGTACTTATTCAGTAAGCAATTTAATGGTTGGATGTTTTCAAGAAAACTAGTCCCTCCCTCACTTTTTTCCCCCCTTTTCAACAGAATCAAAGATGCTGTTCTGCTAGTGCAAACTTTTTAGGAAAAGATAAATGTGTGAATAACACCATACCCCTCACAGCACGTGGCATTGGTCTCTGGAGGCTGACATTCTGCAGAATCAAATTCTGAAGGGAGCAGCCTTGTCCACTTATGGTTCAACAAAGGTCCCTGTTGCTGTGCAATGCTCATCTCACAAAATGACCCCGCTTCCCCAGCCATCTAGCTCTCATTTCATCAAAGCACACACACCCTGCCTGATCCCTTGGACGCCGGCCTTTGGGCATTTCCCGGCCAGCTCCTAAATCCTTGCCTGGAAGCCTGGGAGGCTGGAGCCCATTTTCCAATGACCTTCCTAAATGAACTGCGAATCTGCTGTTGCTGAAGAAACGCACCCTTCTAAGGAGGCCAGAGGAAAGCAACTCTGGTGGCACCATTTTGCGAAAGGTCACCCTGAGCATGGGCGCACAGCTGTGCCACTGCTTAGTTACCAGGTCTGGCGATTCCCATACCAGGTCCAGCACCGCGGGGAGACTTCCTGAGGCCTGCCGGCATAACATGTACAGGTATTGAAGCCCGCACTGTCCCTTTCAAGGACTCTCCAGAAAATTCCGCTCGTAATGGAGGCTACTTTGCTGTTCTCATTCTCCAAGCCCGCTGTTTTTAGTGTGGGAGTCCTCGAGGCACGTTCAGGGGGCCCACACAGTCAAATCTACACCCACAGTAATACTAAAGCACCGGTGACCTTTCTATGCTGTGTCGACAGTGGTACCCACAGTACAAATGCAATGTCGGCATGAAAAACAGCCCACACAGCCAGGCCCCGCGCATGCAGGAGGGCCAGCGGCGGAGCCCTGCTGGCAAGCGCCGTGCTCTGCCCCACAGCAGGCACTCTGGGAGGAAGATTAAAGCGCGGCTCCACCTGGGAATATCTGCGCTGAGTGGTACACACTCTACTTTTATGAAGCCTCAGCCCTTGAGTTGGCTGGTTTTTTAAAGATGCCGTGAGACGATGAAAAAGGCCCCTAAAGCACGTGTGCCACATGGGGAGGTGAGCCCCTGGTCTCCAAGGAAACCACGTGCTCACCCTGCTCCAAGATCCCCACTTTATCATGGTTTTTCTTTCCCGGAGCCTCATGTTTATTTGAAGGAA
This sequence comes from Piliocolobus tephrosceles, assembly GCF_002776525.5. Lineage (NCBI taxonomy): Eukaryota > Metazoa > Chordata > Mammalia > Primates > Cercopithecidae > Piliocolobus > Piliocolobus tephrosceles. Next base: position 16,864,508 of record NC_045456.1, on the reverse strand, counting down.
TGACTGACAGGCAGTGAGTGATGATTACTAAGATTTGGGCATCTGGCAGAACTTTTCTAGAAAAATTTCTCAAGACAGGGCCACTTCAAGGGAAATAATCAGTTTGTTGACAAAAATAGAAGTCTGAGTTTTCTAGAGAAATTGAGAATTTTGGAAATCGTGCGTCTACCACCACAAGCTTGACAGCTTGCCAGAACTGAGACTTACCTGATGAGATTGATGGCGACATGAACACATGTGGGTTTTTGATATTATTATAATGAAATGAGTCAACATTTTGGAGTTCTAATTTTTCAGCCACCCAGTATTTTCTGAATGAACAAATGCATGATGTTATAAAATCATGCATGGATACAAGATCCATTCAAAGTTTAAGGCTGGGTAATAGATTTGAAGATACATGACGAGGAAAAGGTTACTGATAGGGCTTCAATTTCCACATAGCAACTAACTCTTAAGAAACTATAACTTGCTGAACTCTGGTGTAGTAAAACAGCTACACACAGAAATAGAGCTAAAGAAAGAAAAATAGTTAAAATTATCTTAAAAGACTTAAAATATCCCTTCCTTTTCAAACTAGGTTCTGTATAAGAGGCATGATCTCAGCTCACTGCAACCTCCGCCTCCTGGATTCAAGTGATTCTCCCACCTCAGCCCCCCTGCCCCCAAACCAAAACAAACAAACAAACAAACAAACTCGCACTTCTCATTCTCATTAGTCACTTCTTCTGGGGACAGCTCTAGGGGTAAAGGGTCCCACTGTTCCCTACCTGCTGGGTAATCAGATCCCTTCAAAAAGACGCTTTCGAGTTTTTGTCCAGTTTTGCTCACTGTTCTTAAGGGGAGAGTTAGCACAGCTCGCTTAGGTCCTATCACCAGAAGGAGACTTGGTTCGAGTTTTACATGTTAATATTTGATCGGAGTAGGATTCACCTTAGTGTTGGAAGTAAGCCAGTACCTTGGGGTTTATGTCCCCCTCTCCACTGGCAAGACAGCTTCCCTGGTATTATTTCCTGACTGATCCATCTGTTTCACAACAATCTGAAATGCCACCTTGATCCTTGCATAAATCCCCAAACATAACGAGGCTGAATTCACTGGTTATTCTCACTATTCTACTTTGGGTGAGGGCAAGTCCAAAAATGTGTACACAAGCATTGTGAAGGCCAGATCGGGTGAGGAAGGTACAAGGTACAAGGAAGGTACACCATGTCCAGGGGTGGGAGAGTTCATGGGCTTTATTGCAAATTAGCCCAGGCCAAACACTTTTAAAAAGCAGATTCCTCAACTACGGCAATGTTATGCAATGCAGTGTGGGGAGCCATACATACAAATAGCACTAGCGCTACTTATGGGTCACATGTTCTCTGTATTCAATATACCATTCTCCTCCAACCGCAGTGAAGAGAAACAATGCTCAAATTTGCCAATAATCTGTGGTACTACATTAAATGAGATGCTAAACATTTAGCAAGGGTTTAGCCCAAAACAGCCAATAATTATTAGTAATAATTACTAGTCAAAAGCTAAAAGATATCTTGAAAATTGACACAACTATAAAAGACAACTGGTAATGCAGGACCAAAGAACTTGATATGCACTAGGGTATGGCGGGATAGTGTCCGGATTCTATTTTTACTGGCTAATTCTCTGAAACCTCGCTATCAAAAAGACTCAGTGAACACAGTATTATTACCAAAAATGCGCAGCTGGTCACCAGCCAACCTAACGAAATACCCCGAGTAGGGTAGTGGCATTTGTACTGACAGTGGCTACTCGTTCTTTTAAAAAGTGTTTCAAGGAACTACGAGGCATGGATTTTTTAAGGCATTTGAGTGACAGTCAAGAAATAAAAAAAATACATGTTTTAGAGCACTGGTCCCCAGCATTTCGGCACCAGGAACCAGTTTCATAGAAGACAATTTTTCCCAGACGGGTAAGGGGTGAAAGGGGCTGGTTTTGGGATGAAACTGTTCCACCTCAGATCATCAGGCATTAGATTCTCATAGGGAGCACGCAACTCAGATCCCCTGCATGTACAGTTCACACTAGGGTTCATGCTCCTGTGGGAATCTAATGCTGCCTCTCATCAGACAGGAGGCGGAGCTAGGTGGTAATGCTGCCTCGCTCGCCGCTCACTTCCTGCTGTGCACCCTGCTTATCCTAACGGGCCATGGAGTACTGGTCCGTGGCTAGAGGATTGGGGACTCCTGTGTTAGAGGATGCAGTAAAACGTATATGGAGACTGCAATTTTTTAGTTTACAACATCAGGGAAGTTAAAGGGCCAAAACCTGCACTGCTATAAAGAGTAAGCTGTTAGATGTTTTTTGCTGGAAAGTATTTCCAGAGACATGAGCTTTTTCCATAACACATATCAATCACACACACACGTGTGTGCATGTGCACATGCATGCACACGTTTACACATACACACACGCACAGTGCTGATTAAATGAAGCCTTGTTACATTTTCCATTGTTATACAAGTATCTGCCTTTAAAAGGGAAATAGTGGTCCAGGGATTCATCCATCAGTATTTTCTCGACACAAAGCACAGGGCACAGTGCCATCCTGGAATTTCTCCGTCAAGCATAAAGAAGATATCTGAAGGCAAGACATATGAAGAGTAATTACGAGAGGACAGAAGTTCATTCTGTTCTGAGATTTGCTGTTTTTCTCTAGCATTTAGTGAAATTATTTCTTCACTTCTCTGCATCTGACAGAGTGCAGAAGGGCCTCATGCCTCTAATTTGTGTTTTCCCAGAGACCCTTGTGCCCCAAGACTGGCTCAGCTCTGGCGTAATTCTGCAAAACAGTACAGGGACCCATGTGTATGCAACCTGTGTCGAAGTCTCTGCAGGGCTGTGAACCTGAAATCAACACTGCAATGCCCCAAGTTCCCCAAGAATGACGAGCAGCTCTCCATCAGAGGAGGACAGATTCTGCCTCAACTGTAAGCCTTGGAAACCAGTCTGAAGGAACGCAGGTGGCTATGGGTCTGCCAAGAAGCCAGAACACTCACTGTGCTGTGACCTGGCCAAAGCACAGCTCCACCTCCTATCAAGGCTGATGATGCACCCAAGGGGAGGAGGAGAGCCTGAAGGTGAAAAAGACAGCCTCCTCATTGACATCGCTGCAGCTGTAGTGGCAGGAGATGGAGACAAGGATCATGAGAATAGGTGTCAGTCAGGGTTTGTGAAATAACAATACAGAAGAGGAATGCCTTCTCTATTTGTGGGGAACACTACAGGAAAAGAAAAAGAAGGTGATATGGTTTGGCTGTGTCACTACTCAAATCTCATCTTGAATTGTAGCTCCCACAATTCCCACATGTTGTGGGAGGGACTCGGTGGAGGTAATTGAATCGGGGGGCAGGTCTTTCCTGTGCTATTCTCGTGATAGTAAGTCTCATGAGATGTGATGGTTTTATAAGAGACAGATTCCCTGCATAAGCTTTCTTTTTGCCTGCTGCCATCCATGTAAGACATGACTTGCTGCTCCTTGCCTTCCGCCACGATTGTGAGGCTTCCCCAGTCATGTGGAATTGTGAGTCTGTTAAACCTCTTTCCTGTATAAATTACCCACTTTTGCGTATGTCTTCATTAGAAGCGTGAAAACAGACTAATATAGAAGGCCACACTATAGCTGGGAATGTAGGGTTTCTCTGCCAAGAGTTTATAAGAACAGAAAATCAAAGAGCAAGAAATAACTACTAAATTCTAGTTAAGTAAGAAATGGCATTGGCTATTATTAAAACTAAATGACAGTGTGTGCTCCTAAATCACTCGGTATTCCTGGCATCTTGCAATCCGATAAAATGGCACATACACGAAAGGTTCAGTAAAAGTTTAATGGAGGGGAATTGAGTCCCTTGATGTGAATCTGTTTCTTTACCTACAGAATCAGTGACTGGCTTCTGTGTCTGTTGGCTTCTGCTTCTGTATATCATGCGTTGACAGCCTCTTGATTTTGGGTGTGGGGACCAGGGAGGAGTCTATGTTCTCAGGCTGGGAATGGATCTTAAAGTCAATACAGCAGCTGCTACCCACAGCCTCAATTCAGGAAGGGAAGAAATGTACAGATGAGGAGAAGGGAGGTTTTCAGAAGAGAAGGCCTAAGAAGTGGATGGATAAAGGAGGTTGCTGGTTGCAGATGGCATGTGAGGAGAGAAAATCCTCGTGCAATGAGAAGCTTCAAGGTTGGCTGAGGGACTCCAGGGTGCCTGGAGTGACAGGAGCAGGTTGAAGGAGAATGTGGGAAAATGCTGAGTGTTGTCGTGTTTTCAGAGGTGCTCATGACTTCAGGCAGTGTAGATTAATGAGCCTGGGGCTCAGACAAGCAGCAGGGTCCCCAAGAGTAGATTTAAGGTGGGAGAACCTCTATTGAGACTCCTAGTAAGTGTGGCCTGGCTGAACTTTTACATAAGATTTTCTCAAGGCCCTTTTCCAGACCACTGGGCCCACAGCTGTCCAGAAACCAAGATTTCAGTCAGGCATAGTGACGACAAGTAGCAGATGAGATCACCCAGGGAGATGGGACAGAGTGAGACGAACACCAAAACAACACCTGCACACACACAGACGCTGACATTTGGGGATTGCTGAACTTCCTGGGTGAGAGGAAGTGCAGAGAGAAACAGTGGGAGCAGTGGATGAGGGCGGATGGGCATGATGCAGCCAGCAGAGGGAGACGCTGCGGAGGAGCATGGGAGACGGATGTCTGTGGTCTCAGCAGTCAGGAGCGGCAGACGCCAGGATGAAATGCCCCCGCAAGGTGAAGGAAAGTGAGGAGGCGAGGATGTGGTCAGAAACAGGGACTGTGGCACCTGGCAGCTAACATGGGAACAAGACTGAGGGACATCGAGGTCATCTGGGACAGCAAGATGCCCCAAGGCTAGCGTTCTGGACATGGACGTAAGGCTGCTCGGGCTGGATAAAGGCAGGACCTGAGAACCAGGGGCTGGGCACCTCAGGGTCGTTTAGAAACAAGAATGCCATGTACGCTGGGCAGGCAGAGGGCCTCTCTTTGGTGCTGGGTGCTGGGCATTCAGAGAAGGGGCAGGGGAGTAACGATGGGGTATTGGGGAGAAGCAGATGACTGCGGAACATGCCACAGTGGCATGAGGGTTATTAGAGCTGAAGACAGTAAGCATCAAGTACAGGAACAGAAGGCTTCTGCACTCCCTTCCCTTTCTAAGGAAAGCCTTCCAGAAGAATTCAGCCCTCTGCCCTCATACATCCAATGCTCAGGAGTTTCACAAACAGGGAAGTGTGAGTCTTATTACCAAAGATAAGAAGTCAGCAACTGTCGCACCTGGATGAGAAATCGCTCTAAAAGATGTTATAAAACTATCTCATCCCCCATCTAGTCTCCTAATGGCCCACTTAGTTTTCCTAAGTCATTTATTCTTCTGTGTGTCCTTCTGCCCCTCCCCCATCCACGTTAAGATGACATACAAATCCGAAATTCTAATTGCCTCCTTGAGTCACATTTTTCTGTGAACTCCTTGGTTGTATGTAAATACAAATCTAACTTTACTCTTGACAGTCTGTCTTTTGTTAGTTTGACTTACAGGCCCCCAATCACTGCACCTAAGAGGGTAGAGGAAAAACATTTCCTCTGACAGTGTGATTTGGTTTAAGCAAGTGCCCTCATGCCGGGAAACTCAGGAGGGACACCAAGCCCAAAGGCAAGTTCAATGAAAGAAAAGAAGTGTAAGGATAGTATCCGTGAAGGTCCTTGTTATTATGTTTTTTTAAATAACGAAAGAAGGGAGAAAGGGAAATGAAATAATACCAAGGATAAGTGACTAGAGGCACGCCTATTTTGTTCAGTGATAATGGGTGACAGGAGGAGGTGGCCTTGAGGCTGGAGCAATGAGGACCCAGGCTGTGGGGCCCTGAGGCCCACAGAGGGTGGCAAACAATGGCAGGTGACTGTCCTCATCCTCTGGAGCAGCTCCAGTGTGGCTGTGCCCCTAACTCAGTGTTGCAGGGTAAGAAGCTGATTCAAGGAACATCTAATCTCCCAAAAACCAGAGGCCCAGCAAAGCTCAGTTGGTCACCAAATTGTTAACTTTTTTTTTTTTTTTTTTTTTTTT
>NC_045456.1:16855522-16858307 GCF_002776525.5 Piliocolobus tephrosceles | reverse complement strand
GTTTTTTCAAGTGTGTTCTGCCAGTTTCCCAGGGTGTTTAAAGGTGCCACGCTTCATGGTCCACTAAATGTGGAAATGATGACTTTAAGGATACTAATATGTCTGCATCTAGAGTTTTGGGGTCTTTAATATGCTCCCATTAGCACGGTGACTCTCCAAGAAAGGAACAAACATGAGCCATATCTATGGAATTTGTTGTTGTTGTTGTTTATTTTTATGAAGAACCCTTTTATTTTAAGGCTCCTGGAAACGTCTTTCAACATTTGTGTGTTTCAGGACACACTGATTTTGCCTAGTACCTCTTAGTTTAAAAAGATAAAGACATTGGAACAAAGTCACTCTCAGGTCCGTGGTTGAACTAGGACTCCAGTAAGCCCTTCCTTCAGAGTTCTAGAATTCAGATTAGTCAGGCTAAGATGCCACATACTTGAAATTATTTCAATGTTTCAGGAAAATGATTTTTTTTTTTTTTTTTTTTTTTTTTGAGACGGAGTCTTGCTTGTCACCCAGGCTGGAGTGCAATGGCACAATCTCAGCTCACTGTAACCTCTGCCTCCCAGGTTCAGGCGATTCTCCTGCCTCAGCCTCCCAAGTAGCTGGGATTACAGGCATGGACCACCATGCCTAGTTCATTTTTGTATTTTTAGTAGAGATGAGGTTTTACCATGTTGGCTGGGCAGGTCTCAAACTCCTGACCTCAAGTGATCCACCTGCCTTGGCCTCCCAAAGTGCTGGGATTACAGGTGTGAGCCATTGAGCCTGGCCCAAATATTAACTTTAAATTGGACATAAGTAGTATATAGCTATTTGTTCTCTATTATTCTTGGAGGAAAAGAAGTTCCAGTTACAGAGGTCAGCTCACACTGACAGCCTGCCTGCTCCTGTCTGCATTCTTTTGGGACATATGCAATGTATGGTAAGGATAAGTTAAGATGAAACTTTGTGTGAGTTTCACATGTAGTTACAGGTATTAGAAAAATATATATATTTTTAACTAGCTACATCTTTTTTTCATTTTTTTTTTTAAATCTACAAAAGAGTTGCAGAGATGCAAAAAGTTCTTCAAATTTGGTACAAGTTGATATGAATTATGCCCAGTGACAGTTTTCTTAATTTTGCTTTCTCCTAAGCCTCCTATAACTTGACATTACTAATTTTTTTCTAACTGAACTATAAGTTCCCTGAAGGAATCACATTGGAATCACACCTGGACTTCCTCCTCCCTTACTGCCTATTTCTAATCCGTCACCCAGTACTCCACTGAGCTCTAAAACACAGACATGGCCAAAGTGTCCTTCTAAGAATTTCCAGTAAGCTCAAATGCATACTGCACCATGTGTAAACTTTTCTGCTTGGTTTCCAAAGTCCTTACGATTGATTCTGTGTTGGCTGCACTCCTGTTGGACTTGTCCTGCTCAGCACTAATCCCACCCTCTGTTCTTCTCTGTAAAAATGCTGAGCATTTATCTCAGGCCCTGTGCCATCCCCAGTTCCCCTATGATGCTCCAATTTGTGCCTGAGTGAACTTTTGGTCTGCCTGTCACAATAGGCAGAGCTGCCTCCCCCAGCATTGCACTGTAGAGATGGTCCAGCCTACAGCACGGTTCAAAGAATTTCAAAGAACACCCGTATCCCTAAGCCACCACCCAGAAGGTATTCTCTTGTTTTTTTTTTTTTCCTTTGAGACAGAGTCTTGCTCTGTCACCCAGGCTGGAGGGCAGTGGCATGATCTTGGCTCACTGCAACTTCCACCTCCTAGGCTCAGGTGATTCTCCCACCTCAGCCTCCTAAGTAGCTGAGACTACTTAGGAGTGCCACCACACCTGGCAAATTTATCATCATCATTCTTCTTATTTTTTGTAGAGACAGGGTTTCGCTATGTTTCCCAGGCTTGTCTTGAACTCCTGAGCTCAAGTGATCCTCCCACCTTGGACTCTCAAAGTGCTGGGATTACAGGCATGAACCACTACCTGTAAGACTGTATTCTTTTCTTTTTTTTTTTTGAGGCAGAGTCTCGCTCTGTTGCCCAGGCTGGAGTGCAATGGCAGTATCTCGACTCACTGCAAGCTCCGCCTCCCGGGTTCGCACCATTCTCCTGCCTCAGCGTCCCAAGTAGCTGGGACTAGAGGCGCCTGCCACCACGCCCGGCTAATTTTTAATATTTTTAGTAGAAACGGGGTTTCACCATGTTAGTCAGGATGGTCTCGATCTTCTGACCTCGTGATTCGCCCGCCTTGGCCTCCCAAAGTGCTGGGATTACAGGCGTGAGCCACCGTGCCCGGCAAGACTGTATTCTTAACAAGGTGATAGCATAATAGTTTGGGCTGTGAGTAGAAATGTCTAAAGGCTGGTGAAATGAGCCCAGTCTACCTATTTATGTGGACTTAGCCCTTATTCATTAAGAAATATGCAGGTTTCCAGGAAAAACAGTAGAATCTACCACGTCCCTTGTTTACCAATTGTGAGTATTATCTCACAACTTCAACCCTGGTATTAAACAAAAAAAGACAGATACCGCATATACACAAAACTCGTGCTGGTAAAATGAATCTACTCTACCTATTTATGCAGTTTAACATGTATTACTTCCTTGAAAATAGAACAGAAAAACAAAAACAAAAATATATATTTTTTAAACCTGAAATTCAGCTCCTAAAACAACATTAAGAAGTAGAAGAAAACTAAAACATGCAAAGTAGTGATGGCTAGGCTGTAAAAAATGGACTTACAGCCAGGAATGGTGGCTCACTCCTGTAATCCCAGCACTTTGGGAGGCAGAGGTGGG
>NC_045456.1:16651830-16855122 GCF_002776525.5 Piliocolobus tephrosceles | reverse complement strand
GTTTCACAACAACGATGGCCTTTTTGTGGCTGGGAACAGAGAGCCCTGGGGTGCCTCCCAGCTTGGTCTCTCAAGTCCCCGCCAGTCAATGAGTGTGCTCACACTCGCAAGTCTCAGGACCTGGCGTTCGGCACATGGAGGCCCTCTACCCACTGAGTCTCTGGCCTTCAGGGGATGTGTTGGCAGATGTCGCACCCTGTCTGGCACACAGCGCGCGGGTGCTTTCACTCAGTGGGTGCTCATTAGCTTGAAGGTGGGTTCTGGGGGGCTTCTGAAGGTGGCTTTATGTTTGCTTTATATTTTTTAGAACAAAATAATGATACATGAATAACTTAGAAAATATTCTCAGTGAAAACTTGATTCTTTAATGTCGGCTCTGTTGGACACTTTCTCCTAGTAAGATGGGAATTAATATTTAACATAATTAATAACCCTTTGATCCTACTTGTTTTTGACTACTTTCCTATGACTACTACTACTGTGCCTAATTAACCTGGTGACACCTATGGCATGATCAATTCCCTAAGAGATTCAGAAATCTCTTCAGTGACTGCTGATTTAATGGAATGCCCTTGAACTCTGGAGGCATGCTGCCCCTCCCTGTGAGCTCACACCCCCCTGCGGCCAAGAGGAAGAGCAGGGCCTGACTGAAGAGCTCCAGGATCATCCACACACCCCTTGGCCACTGCCTCCTGTATTCCTGACACAAACGCCAAGTACAAAACCAGGGCTGCTTCCCTGGCAGGAGTTTGGGAAAATCTTCCTTTAGCATTACAATATGCACACCACAGGGGGAAAACCCAAAATGTGTAACTGTCTTTAAGTAAGAAGTATGAGAGATATACACATCTGTAAGTAAATGTAGATGAATAATAACGAACATGTTTAGAACTTTCTAAGAGCTAAATGACTTTTAAAAAATGTAACTGCTCATTTTTCTTTGACAAGTCTAAAACAGACATTGTCAATGAGAACAACCGGATGTTAAAAGAGTTCATTCCGTGGGCCTCTTTTTGCAGGGTACCTTGTGAGAGAAAGTCCTGCTCATGAGGGCCCTTGCTTTGTGGGTTTCACCATAACTGGTCCCATGCAATGGCAGCATGTGCTTTCCACATACACACTGCTTCCATAAACATTTTAAAACATGGCTAATTGCTTGTGGAGACAGGGTCTGGCTATGTTGACCTGGCTGGTCTCAAGCTACTGGGCTCAAGCATCCTCTTGCCTCAGCATCCCAAAGTGCTGGGATTACAGGTGTTAGGTGCCACGCCCGGCTGTGCATGGTGGTGTGTGCCTGTGCTCCCAGCTACTTGAGAGACAGAGGCAGAAGGATTGCTTAAGCCCAGGAAATGGAGGCTGCAGTGAGCTACGATTGTGCTACTGCCGCCAATGGCCTGGACAACAAAGGGGACCCTATCTGAAAAACAAAACAAAACAAAACCAAAACCAAAAAACCCCACGTGGAAACACCATGTTTCCATTAACAGAGTGCCTTGCAAAACAAGGACTGCCTGTACTTGAAATTCCATTTAATTGCCTTAGCTATAGGAACAGCTCATGTTAACAAGGCAAATATTTTACCTTGTCTTTATCAGTTTGTAAATACAGAACTGAATGCAAGTGCCAACATACTCTGATCGATTCTGACACATGGTGTATGGAATGCAGCACCTTCACTTTTCTAGTGAACAATAACTCAGGTTCAACAACAACAAAAATGGTGTTTCTGGGAAGAAGAGTTTATAGCCTGAAGCTATGGAATAATTCTTTCATAAGGGGGAAATTCTGAGGAAAAATGAACATGTTTGAGTGGAATTTGTAACAGGATGCCAAGCATGCAGACATACACATGTCCAGACATAAGAAGCAGATATATATTCCCACTGGGACCTGTTTCAGCTGCACCTGGAGGCTCAGCATTGACTCTCTGACTTACTAGCTGGGAGGTCTCAGGCACGTCCCATGTCAAGCAATTGCAGTCAAGTTGAATTCAGTAATGAGACTTAAATCAGGAATGAGATTTCAATCAGCCCAGGTATGTGTATTGCTAAGAATGCCCCACTGTCTTTCAATGACTGTTTATAGCTATGGCATCATAAAAACTACACACCTAGTTTTTGTCCCCAGTTCATGATATAGAGCTCCTAAAACACTTGGAATTTCTGAGTCATTAACAAGCCATTTTCAACCTAATGAGGTGCCTCTGGTGGACCCAGGATAGCTTTAGGACAGGGTCTGGACATCAGAAAGACCAAATAATGCGATTAGAAGACTGGGTCCGGGCACAGTGGCTCATGCCTGCAATCCCAACACTTTAGGAGGCTGAGGCAGGTGGATCACCTGAAACCAGGAGTTCGAGACCAGCCTGACCAACATGATGAGACCCTGTCTCTACTAAAAATACAAAAATTAGCCAGGCGTGATGGCACACGCCTGTAATCCTGAGTACTTGGGAGGGTGAGGCAGGAGAATTATTGGAACCCGGGAGGTAGAGGTTGCAGTGAGCCGAGATCATGCCACTGCACTCCAGCCTTGGCAACAGAATGAGACTCCATCTCAAAACAAACAAACAAACAAACAAACCAACAAGACTGGAACTTTCAGCCCTCCCCCTCATCTCCAGGGAGGGCACCTTGGCCTGGATTGAGTTCAATGAGCAATCGACAGTGACGTCATCATTCACAGCTACATAAGAAAGCTCCATAAAAACCTCTACATGAGGGGCCTGGGGAGCTTTTAGTTTGGTGAGCACATGGAGGTGCTGGGAGGGTCACGTGCCCAGAGGGGGCAGGGGAGCGCTGCAACCACCTGCCGTACCTTGCCCAGTGCCTTGCTTCCATTTGGCTGTCCCTGAGTTTTACCCTTCCTTTAACAAAGCAGCAAGTGTATGAAAGTGTTTTCCTGAGCTCTGTCAGTCATGTTAGGGAATTATTAGACCTGAAAAGAGGATCACAGGAACCCCCAATTTGTAGCCAATCAGAAGTACAGGTGGCCCCCGGAATGTGCGATGGGCGTCTTGTAGGACTGGGGCCTTAACCTTCGGGGTCTGGGCTAACCGTAGGAGTCAGTGTCAGAATTCAAGTGAATTGCTGGATGCCCACTTAGCTTCAGAGAATCAGAGGCCTGTGTACTGAGGCACAGGTTCCGGCTGCCTCTATAGGTTCAAGGTAGTAAGTTGCACCCTGGGCAAAAAACAAAACAAAACAAAACAAAACAACAACAACAAAAACCAGGTCTTTCAAGACTACTCCAGTAGCTCAGCTTTATTGGGAAGGAGGTTTCTGAGTAATTTCGCTGAGCTCGTGATTGGTGTCACTGGTTAGTGATGAGAGGTGAGGTCTGAAAAAGACCTCTCACTGAAAGGCTCTTCCCCACAAACCACACGAGTCCTCACATGCAGGAACCCAGGGGAAGCAGGCATTCGCAGGGACTCCCCGATGAATGCCCTCCCCAGCTGCTTACACTGACATCGCCAGCGGGAGCCCCCCTTTCAAGGGTGACTTGCTGTGATTCTGGAATCTGTATCTGCAGATCGTTCAGGCCAAGGACTCCATCTTGGCAGTCACAGAGCCGTCAGAGAAATCTGGAGCCAGGCCCAGCCACCACGAGCAGTCAGCTCCCTAAACGCTCTGCCCAGGTCACCTGGGAAGGAGCCTTGTATAACAAGAAGAGGGAGCCAGGGGCCGTCTCCACCGCATACCCTGCATGGTCAAGAAGCTGCGGTGCAGGACAGGGGGTGCCACAGCATACAAGCCCACCAGCTGCCATTTTCCAATGGAGAAATGGATGGAAGTCCAAAAACTTGGCGATAAGAACCCAACGTCACTACACAAGCAAAAATTCTGCAGTAACCAATGAGCCCTCTATAAGCAGTTGGGGAGGGGAAGTGAGTTTTAGTGATTTACATCTGAACTGCAGTGAATACTCACCTTAAAGCCTGCACCTAGACAAGAAGACTGGTTTAAGCCCCACATCAGTAGAACCGCCGCTTCCCTGGAAAATGTCTGAATAGGCCCTGTTCTGGCACTGTAAGCTTCTCAGACTGTCCCTGAGACCCACTGGATTCTGGTTGAGTCTCCCTGGCCTGGTGACTTAGGTGTGGCCACAATTCCTCACAAAATCTTCCAAGTCAGACCATCTCCCTGCCCACATACCCAAGTTCTAGGGAGCACTGCAAACTGGCCTTCAACAGCACAAACCACAACTTTTCACATTTAGCAAATACTACGTAGATATTATCTGGTGGAACGTGGTCGTGGAACATGGCTTGTGTCACCGGCATCCGCTTACCTTCTCCATAGCAGGAGCGGGAGAGAATCTCTTGGCACAGGCGAGGAAGATGTCGGGGTCTGGCTTGCCATGCTGCACTTCGGGGTCATCTCCCAGCACAATGTGGGAAAACAAGCTGAAGAATTCCTTGTGGCGGCTGGTCTTCATCTCGAACGACGCGGACCCTGAGCTGGTGGCCAGCGCAAAGGGGATGCCGTGTTTCCGCAGGTGGACGATGAGTTTCTCAGCCCCTGTGGAGGAGGAGGGAAGGACTGCGGTGAGGAGCGAGGCCTCCACCACAAGGCCTTCTTCCAGGGACGGTCCCTCCAGCTGTGTGGCAGCACACTCTCAGGCTGCCCCTTTTGAGGCATTTCTGACCTAGGACAGATTGTCTAAAAGGAGTTGTCAGCTCCAAAACATCCCTGCTCAAAATAAAACAAACCAAAAAATCAAAAAAGCTATTGGGGGTTGAGCGATGCATTTCCCAAAGGAACAGAAGAGGAGCGCACTGGGAGGCACTGCTGCTTTGTCTGCTGGGCCTCTTTATGAAACGCGGAGAAGGGCAGCGAGCAGGCCCGGGAGGTGACCGGACCTGGGATCTGGCCAGGGCACCGGGGAAGGCCCCACAGCAGGGCCTCGCTGAACCATACTTTTATTCCAAAGCAGTAAATACACAAGGACTATGCCTTTGGTGTTTTCTGCAAAAGCGCTATATTCTACAGAAAACACTTCAATCATTCCTCACCCTGCTAAGGAGAGGAAATTACACAAAGGCCTCCACCAGATGCTGAAGAAGGCTGCGGCTGAGGGACGGCTGTGGCGCTACTTAACAAGGGATCAGGGGACAAAAGAAAGCTGCTGAACACAGCTGATCAACAGCAACGTGCCATATGAAAAGACAATCTTCACACTGTCATTAGCCATACAGATTAATGACAGGGACCGCATGTGTTCATGGAGGTCGTCATGGAGCCAATTATGAGAGGACTAGTTATCAGAAAAAATAGAAAATACCAGGAGTCCTTCCCACCTTTAACTTATGCTGACGCACAACGGGAACATCTAAATCCACACAAGTGTGATGGTTTGTCTAAAATTTTATTTTATTTTTGAGACAGGGTCTCGCTCTGTTGCCCAGGCTGGAGGACAATAGCTGATCTCGGCTCACTTCAACCTCGGCATCCCAGGTTCAAGCAATTCTCCTGCCTCAGCCTCCCAAGTAGCTGGGACTATAAGCATGTGCCACCACGCCCAGCTAATTTTTGTATTTTTAGTAGAGATGGAGTTTCACCATGTTGTCCAGGCTGGTCTCGAACTCCTGACCTCAGGTGCTTCACCTGCCTCGGCCTCTCAAAGTACTGGGATTAAAGGCATGAGCCACCATGCCTGGCCTAAAATTGTATTTTAAATAATTGTGTAATCATGCCTATTTTAATAATATCATGATTTAATGGCCCTACTTTGTCAATTCTTACACAAAAGAATCAACATAGTCATTTTTTCCAAACACCTAAAGTTACTCAGGGTAAGGTAACAGATATCTGGAGCACCTGACCCTCTAGAGATTTTTAAAAGGAAGGCATGGACAGATCATAATGTAGTTCCAGGACAAAGTTAAATAGAGCAAATGAAATAGAGCAAAATCTAGCACTCCACTGGGTGTAGAATTCATAGTGTCTAACATTCAATCAAAAATTACCATGCCTGCAAAGAAGCAAATACCACCCACAACCCGGGGGGGGGTGGGGGTGGGGGAAGCAATCAGGAGAAACAGACACAGAAATGATAGATGACAGAGACAGATGGAATTAGCAGATCATGACCTTATGTAACGGCTTTATAAGTATTATAAACACACCTAAGATAGACACTACCAGAATAAAAAAGAAAAACAAAAGACCCAACTACATGTTGTCTACAGAAACCTACTTGAAATATAACTACACAGACAGATTGAAAATAAAAGGAGACAAAACTACGTAACACATAACTATTGCTCAAAAGAGAGCCAAGTTACTTACATTAATAACAAACAAGCCTTTAGAATAATGAATGACTATCATCAGGGATAAATAGGGACATTTCATAATGACAAATAGGTCAGAGTTCATCAATAAGACATAATTCTAAATGTGTAAACATCAAATAGCAGAGCTTCAGAATGCATAAAGAAAAAACCAATAGAACTGAATGGAGAAACACAAACGTAGAAGGAAGTTTAAAACTCTTCTATCAGTAATTGATAGAACAAGTAGACAGAAAAGAAGTAAGGATACAGCAGACTTCAGAATCACCGTCAAGCAACCTGACCTAGTTGACGTTTATGTAATACTTCTCCCAACAACAGCAGAAACCACATTATTTTTAAGTGCACATGGAACATTCAACAAGATCCTATTATAAGCGATAAAACTATTCTCAAAAATTATAAAATACTTAAAATCATACAGAATACCTTATCTAACGATGACAGAATTAAAATAGACATTAATAATAGAAAGGAATGTAGAAAATCACAAATATTTGGATGTTACACTTCTATGTAAGACACAGGTCAAAGATGAAACCACAAAGGGAAACTAGGTAATATTTTGTAGAGAACTAAAAACTATCAAAATTTCTGGGATGTGGCTAAAACATTGCTTAGAGGAAAACTGATGGCTTTGAGTGATATGTTAAATAATAAGGTCTCAAATAAGTGATCTAAGTTGTCACAACTTAGATCCTGAAGTTGTGAAAGATCCTGAAATCCTTAGATCCTGAAAACCTGAAAGAAAGAAGTTCAATGATTTAAGCTTTTACCTTAAGTAAGTGAAGGAAAAGAGCAAATTAAACCCAAAACAAATAAAAGGAAGGAAATAATAAGCACGAGAGAGAAAATCAATGAAATAGAAAGTAGAATACAGAAAACCAACTAAATCAAAAGTGAGTTGTTTGAGAAGAGCAACTAAATTAGTAGACTCCTAGCTAAACTGATCAAAAAAATAAAGAAGATCCAAATGTACCAACCTTAGCAGGGAAAGAGGGGACATCACTACAGATGCTAACATCAATAAAATGATAAAAACTTAATTACTATAGGATTAATGCCAACACATTTGACCATTTAGATGAAATGAGATAATTCTTTGAAAGATATAAAACTCCCTCAAGAAGACACAAATAACCCGAATAGCCTTCTGCCTATGAAAGGAATTGAATTTGTAGTTAAAAACCTCCTTCCCACATCTAGGATCAAATGGCCTCACTGGTAAATTTACCAACTTCTCAAGAAAAAAAAGAATGCCAATTCTAAACAGACTTTTCAGGAAATTGGAGGGAATACCTCTCAATTCATTTTACATCAGCACTTCCCTGATCCCAAAACCAGACAAAAGCCAGACAAGAAAATGACAGATCTCATGAACACACACACACACTTCCACACATAAAAACAATATTCAATCAGTGTAGAAGTACTCCACCTGAAGAGCTTCTACAGAACTTGAATCCATTAGTTAAAAATACTAAAATGCCACACTATTTCATTAGTTTGCAACAACTACTGATTAGTATCACAGAGGACTACATTTATTAGCTAAATTTCAATTTAAACCTTAACCTAACTGATGGATGAGATAAAAGAAAGGCTCTAATTTTATTTTTTAAAGAGACAGTCGCATGTGGCAGTGCGTCCTGTAATCCCAGTTACTTGGGAGGCAGAGGCAGGAGAATCGCTTGAACCTAGGAAGTGGAGGTTGCAGTGAGCCGACATAGCGCCACTCCACTCCAGCCTGGGTGACAGAGTCAGACTCCATCAAAAAAAAAAATAAATAAAAATAAAAAAAAAAAATAGCCAATCGTGAACTTCTGTCTGGATATAAACAGTGATTAAAGCTGAGGATCAAAACTATCTGAATTTAAAACAAGATTTTTAAATTGCTGGATCACACAATTTTAAACCAGTATTTTTAAAAAATGGAGCACATTTAAACACATGGCTCTGTAAAACAAACTGTATAAAGAAAATTTTCTTAAAGTACTTTGGTGCTATTAATTTTAAAAACTTAAACAGATTATTTTATTATTATTGTTTTGAGACAGGATCTTGCTCTGTGACCCAGGCTGGAGTAGAGTTGAACAATCATAGCAGCCTTGACCTCCTGGGCTCAAACAATCCTCCAGCCTCAGTCACCCGAATAGCTGGGACTACAGGTGCATGTCACCATGCCTGGTAAATTTTTTTTATGTTTTGTAGAGACAGGGTCTCCCTATGTTAGCTAAGTTAGTCCTGAAGTTCTGCTTCAAGTAATCCTCTTGCCTCAGCCTCTCAAAGCCCTGGGCTTAGAGATGTGAGCCACTGTGCCCAGCCGATTATTTTATTTTAGCTTATCCTTCTTGCATTTCTATTGCTGTGAATTCTTTCTAAGGTACCAGCTGTAACAGTGGAGTAGATAAACAAACGCACACCAATGTGTCTAGACTAGAATGCAGCTCAACACTTATTGATGGAGAATGAATCAAAAATGGTTCTGGATGACTGCTTTACACCACCACAGCATACTGACATCTTCAAAATGCTTGGGACTCCTATGAAGATGAAAGCCAAGACAAGACTATGACCACAGTCAGAGACTACGGGACATCCGTCAATTATATGCCCTCTTTGGGACTCAATTTTGTCATCTGTCAAAGAGTAATGATTAATGTTCCTCATGGAATTAATTCACAAGAACAATGCCTAGAAAGTGACATGGGTGAGGAAGCCCCAGATAAACGTTAGCCAGTGTCATTATCATCAGATAAAGCTCCAGTGTATTGCCAGGAACGAACAATCCTAATCACCTGATTGAAAACTGCCTGATGCCTTCACAAAGTTTTGCATCTTTTAAAGATTGCACACAAACTTTGTCTTACTCAGTGGCTTTCCCTAAGAAGTAAAAGACTAAAAAGGGTAAATGGAGTTCTATTCTAGGGAGAAGCTGGTTAATTATGTGTATAAATGAACTCCAGTTCCCAGCTCCTAGCACTTGGTGTGCTTCCCTGGGTTTACAGGAAGGGCAGAGAGACAGATATCTAGATATCTGCTGCTTCAAACAATCAGCTCATGGGACACATCTCCAGGGCAAGAACTGGGGAATGTGGAGAATCAGCACTGTGGGTGGGAAGAAATGCTCCTGCTTTCCTCCATCCTAGAGACCCAAGGTGGGTGAGAACAGGGATGTGCAATTAAAGAGGATTAAACAAAGGAAAGAGGCAGAAGGCAGGCAGCTGCCGCGGTCTCAGGTGTTCTTGGCATTCTTCTGCTGGGTGATCTGGCCATCAGAACCCTACGAGCCTGAACATTCTCTGTACTACCTGAGACGTGCAGTGAGCAACAGAAGCAAGTGGGGGGTACCCGGGGTTGACAACGCAAAGGGGGAGAGGGAACCGCTTAGAGGGCCATGCATGTCATTAATGCTGTGTGCTGAGACCCATGTCCTGGGCCTCAGTCTAGAAGAGCTCTATACAGTGAGACATGGAAGACAGCCCATGCCACTGGGGCAGACGATGTGGTCAGCTGATGGATGCCACCTGGCTACCTGTGAGAAGACACTGACGCTATCCCAGGACCAGACACACCTGTGGGATTCTGCTTAGCCTCCACCTCCCGCATGGGCATCCTAAGGGTGCCTGGCCTCTGTCACCCCACCCCACCATAGGGAAGGTGCTTTAGCATGCCGTCTTTCTTAGGGGCTACTTTCGCAACTGCCTGAACAGCAGGTGTTATGCTTCAAAAGCTATGTGTGACTGAGAGCAGTGGGTTGAACGGTGGCCCCCAAACAGAAGTCCTCACCCATGGTACTTCTGCCTTGTTTAGAAAAAGGGTCTTTGGAGATGTAATTAAGTTAAAAATCTTGAGATGAGCACACTCTGCCACGTGGAAACGGAGGCAGAGACTGGAGTGATGTGGCCACAAGCCCAGGGACGCCTAGAGCCCTCAGGAGCTGCGAGAGGCAGGAAGGATCCTCCCCTAGAGCCTCCAGAGGGAGTGTGGCCCTGAGACACCTTGATTTCAGACTTCCGGTCTCCAGAACTGGGAGAGAGTCAATTTCTGTTATTAGAAGTTGTTGAGTTTTCGGTATCTTGTGGCAGCAGCCCCAGGAAATGAATACATAAGTGCTCTCTTCTGGAATGTGAATGAGCAGAACAGACACTGCCAGGTGTTTGTGGAAGAAGACTCAAACAGGCAGAAGACAGGAATCTGCCAGAAAAAAGTGACAATCCAGAGAAAAGTGGGCGAGGAAGCAACAGTCATGATAATAATTAGTATTCACAGAGACATGTAAGTTACTGAGTCCTTAAAACAAAAACAGAATGCTAGAAAAGAACAACACCCAGAAGAAGAAAGAGTATATGAGGATTAAAATAAATCAGGAGAGGAGGGCCGACACAGGCAATATCAGCTATAACACCAAGCTGCCTGGGATGCGGTTCAAGGAGGTTGGGGGCAGGTGGTGGACAGACAGCGGCTCTTTCTCGCTCCTGAGAAATATGTCAAGTTTGGCCAGGCATGGTGGCTCATGCCTGCAATCCCTGCACTTTGGGAGGCCAAGGTGGGTGGATTACTTGAGGTCAGGAGTTGCAGACCAGCCTGACCAACATGGTGAAACCCTGTCTCTACCAAAAATACAAAAATTAGCCAGGCATGGAGGCACATGCCTGTAATCCCAGCTGCTCGAGAGGCTGAGGCAGGAGAATCACTTGAACTCAAGAGACGGAGGTTGCAGTCAGCCGAGATCACACCACTGCACTCCAGCATGGGTGACAGAGAAAGACTATCTCAACAACAACAACAACAACAAAAAGAAGTATGTCATGTGTGATTTTAAAAACAATCACAATATTCAAATATACATAGAAAGAAACTGCCTGATTGGTACTGCTTTATTTCCTGTGAAGCAGTTTCACTTCCTGAGGACTACAGAGAAACCCTGCCACCCTCTGGCCTCCACCCTCTTCCTAAGGCTCAGTCTGAGCTGTTACCTGCATCTTTGCGGGCGAAGACATAGCTCATGTGCTATCACTTCCTGGAAACTTTATCAGGCTCCTCCCACCCTTGTAACCCTCTGGGATTCACTGCAACACCTCCAGCAGCTGGCTGCAGTTATTTCAGTTGTATGTATCAAGAATGAGTCATAACCTCTGTGCTCCCAAGACCCCACGCAGACATCCAGTGAATAAACCGCTTATTTCCTACCCTCTGTTTTCCAACCCCTCTGTTCTTAGGAATGGAAGGCAGGAGTAGGGGCAGGAATCATTCCTTTTCCCTGCAGTATATGTGTGCAGCATGGAATAGAAAGTGATTTCAGATACACAGTGGGAAAGCGAGCTAGTTTTCCTTTGACTCCATCCCTGGCTTATGAAGCAAGCTGAATGCTGGCTGTGGGGGTGTGAGGATGGCCCCTGCGCTACACAACAATGCTCAGAGTTTCTTAGGGTTTGTGTTTCCAATTAGGAGGCCATGCTTGGCTGGCACATGCTGGGCCCTCAATAAATATCTATGACCGATACTGAATTGACAATTAAGGCAAAGGTCATTAAAAATAACATTTGGCTACGTGAACATTACTCAGATTCTAGATTCTAAGTGTTATCCCCACAAAACATGAAGAGAAAGTTAGATGATGGATGTGTTAATTAGCTTGACGTAGCCACTCCATAATGTATACATACTTCAAAACATGTTGTGTATGTGATAACTATATACGATTTATATTTGTCAATTAAAAAATAAATACGTTAAAAAAACATCATCCAGTTATCCAAGTTCATGGTGGGGAGCCTTCTCATGAAGCGGTTAGCATTCTCCTCTACAGATGACATACCTGTTACTCTCTCATAAGATGCTGCCTCCTGGAGAATGTGTACCCAGGGAGCACAGACGCTCCAGCAGACTTCACTGTTGTGGTATAGTGCACGGAGGCAGGGGATATGATTTGATGTGACTGACAGGCACATTTATCCAAGGGAAAACTTTCAAGATCTGATGGAGTAATGCAGGGTTTCCACTCTTATTTCTTGCCTACTTGAAGTTCCTTGAGTGAGCTGAAAGCACTTACTGTTGCGAGGCTTCCTAAGGAAACATCTGTTCCAGGTTCTTCACAAATGTCACACGTGATCTCACAAGGGTACTATGTTCTGAACAACACTGTGCTTTAGAATACTAGAATTTTTGGCACTTTACAATGCAAGGACTTGTCTCACTCTCTGAATCCTGGGTCTTACGTGGGCAACTTGGCGAGTCCAGGAGCCTTTGGTCATCAATGGACAGTCAGGGGCCACACACAGGAAGCTGTTGTTGTATGAAGAGCTGATGCCCTGAGACAGTGACCAAGAAGGGAGAAATATGTGTGCAGGTCAAACAGGCACCTGGGATTCCATAAAATGGATGCAAGTTAACTTTAAATCATAAGGGGTAAGCTGTGTAGGTCAGGTATTCACAAAGGGGTCCACGAAACGGATTTTAGCAAACTTCCTTTAAGTTTAACATCTGTGTAACTTTTAAAAAACATATGCTGATGCATTTATTTCTTGTTCAAGATTTACTGAAGGAAACATAATTCCATGAGGACAGGTTGCTACCATTGTGATAAATGGATTGGTCATGCTCAGTGATAAAAGTGTCTCCTGGACCAGACTCTATCCAGGCTGCTCTGAGTCTTTTTCTCCACAAGGCCCCCGCAGTGGCCTAGAAAGACCTGAACAAGTTCAACAGCTCAAGGCCACCCCCATAGATGACTCTAGCCCCCTTAAAGTACTTGCCTATGAAAACTCAAGGCTGCCGAAATAACTGATCGTTGGTTCCAGCCACCCCTGCAGACAAGCCGCTGTGGGAGGGCAGGAGCTTGACTTCTATCAGCACCAGTGAAACCCAGATGGCTTCACACAGACCAAACCCTCTTTCCGCTTTCTGCAATTTTCACTTCCCCGACTCTGCTGAGCCTCTGCTGACCCCTCCCTACTCCCTGAATTTCCCTTTAAAATACCCAGTCACCTCTGGGCTAACTGATGTTGAGTCCAGTTTCACATTGGTCTCTTTTCTCTATTGCAATAGTATATTATGGAAGAAAATCTGTGCTGATCGCTTTAACTACTGTCTTGACACTAGAATAAAGAACCAAAGTCAAATTCCCCAAAGCATATAGTATTCACATTCATATATATAGTTTTAAAAATTGTGACTTTAAGTATAAATTTAAGAGAAATATTAACTCATTTAGGAAATCTGGCCAATATAGAGTCTTGACTTTTTATAAGTTCTGTATGTTTATCTATTAAAATGGAACCATCACTTACAAACACTACTGTGCGCTTGTTAGTTCCTCACAGGAAACTTCTGGTAACCACAGCCGCTGTGAGTGGGCGTCTCTTAATGATTTACTGCAGAGCCAGGCCTCAGGCTATCCCTCTTCTGATCTTCTCCAAGCTCTAGGGAGCATGCTTCTTTCTCAGACATCATTGATTTTGGCAGAGCACCTCCTTCCTTTTTCTAGGCCTTCCAAATGAATTCTGCTCTTTTGAAAAGGTGCTTGCTGGGAGGCAGAGGGCCCTTGGCTGTGTGCAGATCTTCAGTCCTAATTTACTAGGGACCTTGCAGCAACTCAAAGCTAATATCAGGGATCGCCACTTACGGAAGTTGCACCACAGAATCCGGCTTATGGAATTGAGTGACTAACCTATATCCTGGGCGTGAGAGAGTGTGGTAGTGTGGAAGGAAAGGAAATAGGAGAAAGGAATTGGGTTGGGGGCCTGGAAGAGGAGCAAGGCTCTGGCAAGACTGGCTGAACCTCGTGGAACCCTCCAGCCAAACACGACTGACTGAGTCCACGCCCCAGCTCAGGGCCCTCCTGGGGCACCCTGAACAGTGGCAGTCTGAGCTGCGAGTAGTAAAGCATGGGTGGAGCTGTACTGGCTTGACAGTGCTCTCCCCACAAAATTCATGTTCACCTAAAACGTGGGAATAGGACCTTATTTGGAGATAGGGTCTTTGCAGGTGTAATCAACTTAATATGAGGCCATACTAAATTAAGGTTGGACCCTAAGTCCAAAGAAAGGAGAGGGAAATTTGGAGACAGAGACACACAGGACAAGGGAGGGCGTGTGAAAATGGAGGCAGAGATTGGGGAGTTGAAGGTACAAGCCAGGGAAAGCTAAGGGTGGCCGGCAACTACCAGCAGCTGAAAAGAGGCAGGAAGGATCCTTCCCTAGAGCCTTGAGAGGGGGTGCAGCCCTGCTCACACCTTGACTTCTTACTTCTAGCCTTCTAAGGTGTCAGACAATAAGTTTCTGCAGCTTTAAGCCACCGAGTTTGTTAACACAGCACTACTAGGAAGCTAATACAGTGGGTTGACCCTGGAGGAGAAAACTTGGATAGACTGAGGTTCTATCTGTGAGATGACCTTAAACCACCTTAATTATCTTCCTCAAATTCTGGTACCTGACACACAAATTTGTGATACTTGATGGGGAGACAGTGTGGGAAACCTGTGTTTCCTTTTTTGGCAAACATTAAATACTGACAGAAATAAAGCAGTTATGAAAATAAATATAAACTAACTCCTTTCAAATCTTCAAACAGTTGCAAGAGTCCAGTTTGCATTTATTTGGTCTGCTGGTCCCAGGGCAATACGGGGGATGAGCATCCGACTGCCTTTGCTGTTCTACCCACAGCTGGCTGCTTGCTTTGTGGCAACAGGCGCTGTCTAATGTTCTCTGGGGGTCACTGAAATGTGATCGGCATAAACTCCTCGAACCAAAGAAGCACCTTTCTCTAGAATCTCGTTATCAGTATCACAGATGGCATAGCTTGTGTTCTGGTCCAATTTCACGGACTTATAGCAGAATTTTAGATTAAAATGGAAAGCCAGGGAGGGCAACTGAAACCACTGAGCAATGCCTGGTAATTGCAGATGGATCAAATAATAAAAATTAAAACAAAACTATTTTTTTCAGCCATTGAAAATAAAAGAGACAAAGTAATATTGAGAGTAATGCAGAAATTTTATTTAAGGAAAATTAATTTTGCATTTCTACATTAGTTTCTATGAAGTAAATATAGGACTACAGCGTGCACTTTTTTTTTAGGTAGCAACAGGATTTTACTGTATTGGCCAGGCTGGTCTCAAACTCCTGTCCTTAAGCAATCCACCTACCTCGGCCTCCCACAGTGCTGCAATTACAGGTATACAATGTGATAGTGGGACTGAATGGTCTCTCTCATTCCTTTGTTAAGCACTAGGACTTTAGAAAGAAAGCCTCTCCACCTGATCCTACTGACCCTAAGTGCCCTTCCTCCAGGCAGGACTTGATATCTTAATGTTAAAAATGACTCAAAATTTCCCTGCGCTATAGATGTGCCTCTGTAACAACTTACGTGAAAATTTCTCTCTCACTATAGCATGGTCTACTGATCCTTGATCCTTGTTTTCCCTTATAAAGAATGACTAGACTAGGACTTAAACAATAAAATGCCATTTAATTAATACCATGGGATAAGTGTGAGTGTCCTTGCGTTCCATATTTGCCACTGTAACAAATTACATGCAAATTGTCCTCTGACTCTAGCAAGTAGTATTAACCCCAATCCCTTTTTTAAATCCCTTGCAGAGAATGATTAGACTAGTACTTCGCAGTAAAATGCCCTTTTACTAAGCACATGGAATGCATGAGAGTTTCCTTGTGTTCTGGATGTGCCTCTGTGACAACCTGCATGGAAACTGCTCTCTGACTCTAACGTTGGCTACTGATCCATGATCCTTGCTTTTCTCTCCTTTTAGAAAATGCCTATAGACTGAACAGCAAAATATCAACAAAAATGGCTAACTGAAGTTTAAGTTCTAAGCCTCTTGAAAGGAAGGGATTAATATATAGATTACAGGAGTGCCTGGAAAGGATGCATGTTCCCCAGAGGGCAACATTTCAGATGTGGGTCGCCACAACAGAAGAGTGAAGGGGCTAGGAGTAAAGGGGCTGAGGCGCCAGGCAGATTCTCAGTAAGCTACACAGCACCACCTGGGGGCACAGGTGGGAGCCTTCTCCAAACTGGAAGTTACTACCCGCAGTCAATATTTTCATCAGCGGGCCTCGAAATGTTGGTATTTGAGAGTTGTTGTCATGAGGTAACTTCCTTCTCCAGAGAAGAGTTCTCCAGGATCATTTTTGGTTGTGCATAAAAGAGAGTGAGGTGAAGGGACCCGGTGGGCTCACAGCACAGGGTACAGGGGTCTTTTATCTACGTCCTCCACTGTGTCCGATCACCAGAGATCTGAAGTCTCTCTGACTGTTTATAAACCTGTTTTCTGCCCCGGGTGGCATTCTGAATGCACAACTTGGGTTGGAGGGCCCAGCGGCTCCTCTACTTCACATCCGGGATTTCACACCTGCTCTGCGGTGTTTTAGCCCTTTGTTTTATCCCGCCTTTTTTTTGAACCAGAAATTCAACCTACTACCTGTTTTTAAATGAAAAGAGTCAAAAAAATATGATCTTATAACCTGTGAAAATGAGATGAAGTTCCACTTTCTGTGTCTGTAGAGACAGTTTGACTGGAGCGCAGCACCAGCACCCACTCACGCACTGTTTACAGCTACTTGCTTCTTAACACAGCAAAGCTAAAGGCTTCACACATACACCATGGGGTCTGCAAAGCTGAAAATACAGAGAAAGCTTGGTGGCCCCTGATAGCAAACAAATCATGTGCAGGCCCAAGAGGTGAAAAAAAAGAGGTAACATCAGGAAGGACAGAAAAATAAGAGGTAAATTTTATAATGCAGGACGTCAGCCAGGCACTGACACCTAACCCCTTTGCCCCCTTGCCTGTGATACTAATAAGAAGAATTACTGTCAGTTCTTCGAGAAATTCATGCACAGACCAGATAGGAAATTAACCTCATGAGAGAATTACCCTCCTAGAAACGGAATCCAAAAATCCCCGAGTTTCTTCCATTAACCACTCAACTAAATATTCTCTAAAAGTGCTCAAATTATGAGAGCATTATTAGAGCAAATTATCAAAACAATGTTGAGAATTTAAAGCATATACAGTATCTACATATTATATATACTGTATAATAACTCATTGAAAAACGTATAGCATAAGGGTTTATTAATGTTTATTGAAGTCTGATGTTCAGTTCCTGTACTTATTCAGCTAAATCCAAATACAGATATTTTTTAGCTTACTATGCATAGAATATTTTATGAGCCACAGACCTACCATTTCAATGCAACCAGAGGAGCAGAAATTTTTAAATTTAAAAATTTTATTCTTAGTCCTATGAAAATGAATTCATATAAATCCCTAATAGACAAAAAGGATGTATATAAAGATTAAATCAATTTGATATACCAACATGCTTAAAATCTACTTATTAAATTGCCCTTACAATAGGCTGTGCATCATACAAAGAAAACTCAGTAAAACAAGACTCATACAACCCAGACAGTATCTGTGTTGGGAATTTCATATTAGTTTCTAAAATGTGGGACATTCAGGAAATGTCCACTTCCCCCTAGCTAGCTGGTAAGTGACCCTTTGATCATATGCCTCACATCTCGTCTCAGTCTTACAGTGACAGCCAGCTTCAACATCGGAAGCTCCTGTGTTGTCACAATGAAGAGGCTGGAGGTTACTGTGTGGGCGACCCACTAGCCCCGACTTTACCTCAACCAGGCCAGACCCCACCTCCTCAGACACAATCTTGTGCTCCACCCCATGTGACAAAGGTTACTACCATCGGCAAATTCTGAGTTCAGCGTGCAAATCTGTTATTAATCTCAGAATCTGCTCTTTGCCCTCAAAATCAAGTAAAATGCATTATCTTGTGTTATGTAACAGATGAGAAGGAGATGACTTTGCAGAGTTTTACGTTGATATGAGAAAGAAGTGGCACTGAACACTTCCAAAGGGTCAATGGTGACTCCATGAAAAAAACTTTATGATCGTCAGGAGCCTCTTATCCTCACAGAAGCTACACCAGCATTCTTTCTGGAGATTACATGATCTCTGTAGCCAGCTGTCAATGGTAAATAAAAAAGAAAGGGAAAGATACCGATGAACACTATTTTTTTCTGATCAGGACACACTTAGTTCATCACTTGACTGTGGTAACTCAGGTCTCCCAGGTTTCACTAGAATGTAGAAAGCTCTGAAACTCAAAGGGAAGGCACATTTAACTGGACTTTTTCTTTTTTCTTTTTAAGATAGAGTCTCACTCTGTCACTAGGCTGGAGTGCAGAGGCGTGATCTCAGCTCACTGCAACCTCTGCCTCCCTGGTTCAAGCAATTCTCCTGCCTCAGCCTCCCAAGTAGCTGGAACTACAGGTGCCCGCCACCACGCCCAACTAATTTTTTTGTATTTTTATAGCGACAGGGTTTCATCATGATGGCCAGGCTGGTCTTGAACTCCTGACCTCAAGTGATCCAACTGTCTTGGCCTCCCAAAGTGCTGGGATTACAGGTGTGAGCCACCGTGCCCGGCCTTAACTGGACTTTTTCTTCCATTGGCTTTCTTAAGATTTGGAGAACCTGACCAACTATCTCAAAATACTGACCATCCTCAGAAAAATATTTGATTTTGTGTCTTCTTTGATTTGCCAGAAAGCTGCTTACAGTACCAATTTTATTTACTTTCAATCACTTTTCAGGTTGCTATTTCTAAGGATCTGTCACTATAAAAATCAATGTGTAAAACAGCTATTTAAATAGCTTATGATTAATAGCCAAAGGAAAAGACAGAAACTAGGAAATGTTAATAGTTCATTGAATTTTCCTGATTTTCTACTATAGCTCTCTATGTGATTAAACAATGTAAATTCTCTTACCCAAACAAGCACAAGTATTATAAAATCCAATCTGAAGAAGGCATTTAACTCATTGTAGAGAATGCCACACCTGAGGTTCTCAATAAAAGCAGCCTGTTAATGGCCTACAAAGGCCAAGGTCAAACTTCTCCTTCTCCGTTTCACTTCTCTGAACCTGTATCCTCACCTATATAACGCAAATAAGAACCACTCTGACTATGTCACAGAACAAACTTAAAAGTGCAAATGATATAAAGATTGGGAAAGAGTTTCAGTTTTCAATTTCTTCACAAATAAGAGGTAATAGAAAAGTATGCTTCTTTTAAATAACTCACATCAAAAATGGATTTATTTTGCCTTATGCATTCAACGTGAGACAAAAATAACAGTATACTTTAAATTATAGTTATCCCAAACTAATTTGAAAGTTGTTAACCCAATCCATGGACTGCTTACTATAAAATATCATAGTTTCCTATTGTTAAATTTTTTTTTGCAAACATTTCACAGAAATTTCAGTTTTATGGCTAGAGCTTTGTTGTGAGGAGTTTCTGTTGATGTTGTCTCTGTCAATAATCTGAAATATTAAAGTCTTGCTCTTACAGTCTACTGTCCAAGGAACCCTCTAGAAAGGAGAAAGTGAGAATTTCCCTGTATTCTTGTGTCTACTATGCCATGGAGGTGAAAGGTGCACCATGCAGAAGTGGTGCAGAAACCGCCTCAGGAGAGCAGGCATGGTGTAAAGCGCTCCTAATCCCATTCAAACTTGCCCATGACACTGGGCCCAAGTCCCCAGGACCCAGGTGCTTGGGGGGCACGAGAGACAGTTCTCTTCCCTGATGGGGTGTGTGATCCTGTTGGAGCTAGGGGAGATGCACTTATCCACAACACTTATGTGAAAACCCACATTTGTGTCTACTCACCACAGGCTTTCTACCTCATCTGCACAGGAGCTTTGCTAAAACGTAACTCCAAAATCCTTGAATGGCTTCTTGCCATTTGAAAAAGAATAACTATGGTTGTACATGGTAAAACGCCTACAATATAACATTTATTGTTTTAATGATTTCTCAGTGTACAATTCTGTGGCATTCAGTACATTCACATTGATGTACAGCGATCACCACCATCCACGTCCAGAACTTGTTCCTCTCCCCAAGGTGAAACTCTGTCCCCATTGAACGCTAAAACCTCCATCCCCCTCCCCCAGCCCCTGGCATTCACAGTTGTCCTTTCTGTCTCTATGGATTTGACAACTCTAGGGACATCGTACTGAGGCAGGAGAATAAGGTCTGGAGGCAGAGAACCAAAGGCCGATTCACGCTGACTTCCCAGAACTCAATCAAAAGGAAAACCCCAACTTTCCATGCCCAAGTAACAAAAGGACGGGATGTTATTCCCTTTGCAAGCCTCTCCCACCTTCTCTTGTGTGGCGGATGAAAAATTGAAAGTATTTCTCTTTGGTTGCTTTCTGCAACCATTTCCACTACTGGCGCCAGGAGGCTGTGAGCAGGGCCTGGGACTTGGGGCAAGTTGGCAGTGCTCTGCAGCCTGGCTGCTCACCCGCACATCACTGCCCTCCCCACTCCCTCGTACTGACTGCAGTGTGCAGAGAGTGCTGGCACGTAACACCCCTCAGAGCCTGTCTGTGCAGCTCCACACTGGTCCTATGCTGTGGGCACACGCCTCCCGGAGGGGCAGTGACTTGATTCAACCCATTGTGGTCATTTATCTACTCATTTCCTCTCCTCTGAGTCGAGAGTTCCTTGAGGTAAGGATTTCTATTATTCATTATCCTATACTCCTAAAGACTTAGAAATCCACAGGAGAACCACCACACATTTAAAAACAGAAACTGGGCCAGGTATGGTGGCTCATTTCTACAATCCTAGCACTTTGGGAGGGTGAGACAGGAGGATCGGTGGAGCCCAGGAGTTTCAGACCAGCCTTGGCAATATAGTAGGACCATGTCTCTACAGAAAAGAAAAAAAAATATTAGCTGGGCATGGTGGCAAATGCCTGAAGTGTCAGCTACTTGAGAGGCCAAGGTGGGAGGATCGCTTGGGTTTGGCAGGATCACTTGAGCCCGGGAGGTCAAGGCTGCAGTCAGCCATGACTGCACCACTACACTCCAGCCTTGGCAACAGAGTAAGATCCTGTGTCAAACAAACAAAGCAAAAAATAGAAATTGTAATTCTTTGAGAAACATCTCCACATGTGCAGTGAGATAATATCTAGGATGATCAGAAGCAAAGATTTGTATCTTGTTCTCCTTAGTCTAGGATGTCTTCATTACAATTTACTAAATAACAAGGCAATTAGTTGCCTATGAAAGCCGCTATCTTCACAAAAGAGGAACAATGTCCATACACATCATGGAATAAACTGATATTTTAAAGGAAAAGGGGGTAAGAATTTTAAAGACTCATCATTTACATTTGACTGGCAAATGGGCTTCTTCCTCCCTACGACCATAAATGTTCCTGAACATGGGGCTAATTCGATTTGCGAAACGGAAAAGGAACACAGTGTAAGTTGAATGTGTTACCATGACTGTCAGCACACAATTTTCCTTTTCGCTTGTTCGCTTGTTGTGTCCTTTAATTGTGCTGTTATCCAAGGAGTACAATCTGCCTAAGTAAAAATCCCTGAGGTCCAGCTTTGCCAGCAGAGCCTCTCCAGCGACTGAGAATCAGCTGAGTGCCCCAAATCGAGAGCACCAGCAGAAACGGAGCTGGGCGAGGCAGAGTCCCCGAGCACTGGGGACTTCTCCACATGGGTTATATGCGGCCTTAAAGGGCTCAGCCCTGTGAACCGTGTCAGAACACATCTTCTCTCCTTTGTACTCTGATGTTGTCTACCTCAACAGAAGGTCACCGCCACATCATCTGGGGCAGTAGAGTGCCATGGCTAGCAGCTTTGGACTCTTCATTATCCACCTGGGTTCGAGGCCAGCCTCCATAATCAGAGGCTGCAAGTTTTCGGGCAAGTAACTTGATCCCTGCAGCCCTCCCTGCCATTTCCTGTGCTAAGAGTGACTGCTGCTTAGCCGTGGCAGAAGGCTGACACACACCCCCATGAGTGAAAGCACTGAGAGCATGACATGCAGCGAGTCCTCGATGCTTGTGAGCCAACACGACTGTAGTGGATACCAACAAGGAGAAGGGGCATGAACATCCTTCAGGTGCATGTTTCCTGAACATGGCACAGAGAATGTGTTCTGGGGTTCCAAGGCACTGTCCATCCTAATGAGACTCGAAGCCCCCAACATCCTGGGTACATCTAACTGGCATAGCCCCAGCACCGAGCTGAGAAATCTGGCCGAGGGGAGGCCAGGAATGACAGGCAGGTGGAGACATGGTTTGTGACATATACACAAATGGGTCCCTCTTCTCTGTGGGGCTCCTGCCACCTACGTGTTATACTGCCCCTCAACACTGAGGCTTGCTGCCCAGACTTAGAAAATAATGGATTCTCAGAGCGGCCTATAAATCAAGGGCTATAATTCTTCTGCTGGCTTCCTTCCTGGCCTGGAAGCTGACCTGGGTGCTTTCTGGTTCCTAAAGGTAACAGCTGGCCCTGAAGCCACTGGCATAGGAGACAGAACAAGAGATACGACTGTGTCAGTGTGGACATATGAAAATCTACAGGACTGTAAGGGTGTGGACAGTACAATACCTCCATCACTAAGGAGGACAAACCAAAGCAGCACAGCTTGCTTGCTGAGGTCTTCTGGAAGCTGTCCTTGACACAAGAATCACGTTAGCACTGCACAGACTAAGGCAACCTTGTAAGTACTCCCAGGCAGGAAGTGCTCTGAGTGCCTTCCCATCCCAAGGGATGTCCAGCATTTCAGGGAGCCTAGGAAAAAGATGTCCTCACTTTTGTTAGACCTACTTCCAAAAAAAAAAAAAAAACACATTGACTAACAATTTAATTTAAACATTTGGGATTTCTGTCCCATTAATCTGTATGTACTTGCTTTGGATCTTGGTGAATTATGTCAGCGGCCTCATTCCATAAAGGTGCATGTAGGTGAGTGTAGGCGAGCACATCTCTGTGTGCATATGTGTCTACACACAAACACAGAGGCATCATAAGAAAAGGGCTGAAATGAGGTACCCTAAATAGTTAAACAGTGAGTAACGGTTACCTCCAGGGAGTGGGAGTTAGAGGGGCTTCCAATTTTAATGCTATACATTTTTGTATTGTGTGAAGCAAGTGTAATTGTGTAATTAAAAAAAAAAAAAAAGCCCTCATGTCTGTAATCCCAGCTCTTTGGGAGGCTGAGGAAGGAGGATTGCTTGAGGTAGGAGTTTTGAGACCAGACTGGGAAATATATCAAGACTCTGTCTTTACAAAGAAAAAAAGAAAAAAAACCTTAGCTGGGTGTGGCGGCATATACTTGCAGTCCTAGCCACGCCAGAGGCTGAGGTGAAAGGATTGCTTCAGCCGAGCAGTTCAAGGTTGCAGTGAACTATGATAGCACCACTGCACTGCAGCCTGGGCGACAGAACGAGACTCTGTCTCCAATGGAAAAAAAAGCGTATCATGATTGTGGTTATTTTTATCCTGAAGGGATATTCTCCCTACTTAAGACCATCCTTTCATTCCTCTAGTGACAAATTTCATGATGTGAAAAATGATGTGTTTCATGAGACACATTGGGAAGGAAAATCTCCTTTACTGAATCCACTAATTCAAATGCTAATCTTCTCCAGAAAAACCCTCACACACACACTCCAAAGAATGTTCCGTCTGGGCACCTCATGGCACAGTCAAGGGGGGTGCATGTCTTTAACCATCACCCTGGCCTTCCTCTAGCCCATCTCTTCTAGGCTGCAGGCACTGTGTGCCACAAACCCAGAGGATTCTCCCCAAGTGCAGGTTGCATCTGACATGCCTCCTTTTAAAAATCCCAATGGTTCTCCCTCTCCAGAAAGCAAACATATGAGCTGGGGAATAAGAAGATTAACTCATAGGGCCACAATTCCCCTCTGAAGCTTGTGAGCCATGAGAAGCTTGGCTTCATGCTGTATAGAAGCAAACTCACTGGCTGACTGGAATCCTCCACATGTGCTGTTTTCCTTTTGAAATGGCTTCTCCCATCCGTATCTCTTATGTTCTTGTGGACTCCCATGAGGTGACCCCCTACCCCAGGAGTGGCCAGTGCTTGAAGAATATCTTGCTTTACTTAATTCTATATCCCTTTGGCAACTCTTTCCTGAATTTCTCATTTTGCTATGTAACAATATCCTACCATGGGTTTTCACTTGGGCACTGCAGATATACCTGTCCCCTCTCCCCAAATGGATGACATACTCCATTAGGAAAGAGACCTTTCTTCTGTGTCCCCGCGAGCACTCACTCAGCACTACACGCACAAGAATTCAGAGGAAAGAGAGGCAAGTTGTTAGCTGACTTACACAGGATGAGTGCCTTCCTGCCAGATGCTCCTAATGGAAAGGGTGGGGGTGTATCTGTTAACAGCCAGGAAGACAATGGTGTAAGAAAATAAACAACAACAAAATTAAAAAGAAAAAAGGAGAAGGATGGAAACAACCATAATTACCTAAGTCAGCCTGAGGAGGAAGGCTTACTTACAAGAGGAAGATACAGCTTGGATAGAAAGAGGACCAGAGCCCATGTCATGTGCATGGTGTCCATGTTATGACTGGGGTGTGCTTTTCAATGAAGCTGAGCAGGGATGGAAAACGACCTTACTAACTCCTCAAAGTGGGATTCAGAGTGAGGACTGGATCGTTCTGGGTTACAAAAGTGCCTGCTAGGAGCCACTCACCGGGCCAGGTGTAACCACACATGCTCCAAGGTTGCCTTACAGGAATGCCCCAGGTGTTAGTCTGTTTGTGCTGCTGTAACAAAATATCTGGGACTGGACACTTTGTAAAGAACAGAAATGTATTTCTCATACCTCTGAAGGATGGGAAGGCCAAGATCAAGGCAGCGGCAGGTGTGTCTCTGCAGAGGGCTGCTCCTTGCTTCAGGATGGTACCTTGTTGCTGTACCCTCCAGAGGGGAGGAATGCTGTGTCCTCAGGTGACAGAGGAATGGAAGAGCAGGCCTTACCCTCTAGTCCTTTCATGACAGCCCTAATCCCACCTGTGAGGTTCCACCTTCAGGACTTAATCACCTCCTGAAGGCCCCATCTCCTAATCCTATCACAGGGGCAATTAAGTTTCAACATTAGATTTAGGGGACACATTCAGATCATAGTACCCCACAGTGGGCATGTCAGTCAGTACTCCCAATGTCCTGAGGGGACTGGGGCTGGACAGCAGGAGGAGTGCTCAGCTGCAGAGCTGGGACTGGATGCATCCTTTCTACCACACAAGCCACACCTGCTCCCTCCCCTCAGCCACCCAAGGGGAGCCGTGGCAGTGGCAGCCGTCCCTGGCTATCCAGAGGGCCAGGGTTCTAGTTTGCATTTTCTGCTCTAGATGGTCTGAGAGGGTGAAAGTAGAGGGCAGGAAGTTAATGCCAGAGAGCCTGGTGCAGGCGGTGAGGGCCAAGAGATGCAGGGGAGAGCTGGCCAGGCTGAGGAGCACATCTGCAAGGCAGGCTGTCCCTAGGGGCGGGATCACCAGGCACTCGGGGGTGTGGCCTACCTCACTCCTTTCTACTGACCCAGATGCCACGCCCTGGGCTCTTCCTCTAGGAATCTCATGCTTAGTGAAAACGCATGGGAAAGCAGGGAGCCAGGACAACAGAAAAAACTCCTGGGGGATTCCACACAATAAAAGGCACCACTTTTCTTCCTATTGGTCTTTGAATCCAAATTACCCTGGCTGGGTTATACTGAAATGCAGAATTTCATCTATCCAAGTAATTCATTACTGAAAGGATTTGTTCAAGATACAATGAAGGGAACCAGCATGGGCTATGTTTTAAACAAGATTTTCTGATATCCTAAGTGAAGATTTTTTTTTTTTAAGTAAATGCGACATACATTTCCAGTTGTAACATGGTACCTATTTTTAAAATCCCTAGAAAACTTACAAGAGATGAACCACATGCATTTTTTTCCCTTAAAATTTGTGCCACAATTTAAAAGACAGTTTATTTTCCTAAAATAATTTAAGCCTTGGCTGCCCGACAGTTTACACGGAACCATGAAGCCATGTAAGAAATGCCTACAGAACTAACTGCTCAAAAGGATTTCCCACTGAGGACATCATAGGCCCACTCACCTTTTCATAGAGAGGGCCTTCCAGAAACGTGATTATAGCAAACAGGCAGTTGATGTGCGAGTGCATCAGGGCCGTTCTGCCTCGTCTTTCAAGTCCATTAGGTCTACCCTGTCTTCTTAGTGGCTAGACTGGCCCAGGCAAAGAGCCCTCCTATACCATGACCAGGCAGACTGGCCTCCGCTTCATAATCAGGGCAAAGATGCACTTCCATACCATAATCAAGCCAAAGACACACCTCTGCACCATAATCAGGGGGCTGATTCCTTGGTGACTGGCCCAGGCAGACATGCCGCCACATCATAATCAGGCCGATGTCCTGGTTATTGGCCAAGGCAGACACACCCTGCAGCATAATCAGGCTGATTCCCTGGCTATTGGTCTAGGGAGACACATCCCTGCAGCATAATAAGGCTGATGCCCTGGTGACTGGCCAAGGCAGACACCCGCCCCCCACCCGCCCCTCCTCTGTCCCCACCCCACTCCAGGCCATCCCCCACTCCATCCCCCCCCCCCCCACCCACCAACAGCATAATCAGGCTGATCCCCTGGTGACTGACCAAGGCAGACACACCCCCGCAGCATAATCGGATTGATTCCCTGGTGATTGGCCAAGGCAGACACACCCCCACAGAATAATAAGGCTGACTCCCTGGTTATTGGCCCAGGTAGTCATGCCCCTGCAGCATAATCAAGCTGATTCCCTGGTGACTGACCCAGGCAGACACGCCCCCTGCAGCCTAATCACAGCAGACAGCCCCTGCAGCATGATCAGGGGCTGCTTCCCCTGGTAATCTACCATTTACTCTTGCAATTTAACTTGCTAAATACCTCCTTGGGTGCCCCTGTCGCTCTGAAAGCATGTGAAAAGGAATGACGTTGAATTAAAAAGCCCTCCCTACAGACAGCTTTCCTTTCTAAAGAGCTCAAGGTGATTTCCACAACCTAACATACCTTACCAGAAAATACTTCCAGAAGGAAAAGAAATAAAGTCAAGGGTTATATTATCATCTACAACTTAAGAACAGGAACAAAGTAGTAAGTGAGCAAAAGGAACACCTAGAAGAAGGAAGACTACAGCAGCAAGTTTATCTGAATCTAGTTACCAGAGCAATGACACTATAAGGCCACCTTCCCAGGGGAATTCAGGTTTGGCGCAGATAAAAGAGGAGATGGGAGGAGTGCAAAATGAATAGAAATGAGGTCTCCAAGAATGTTCTTTCAGGACAGAAGATCTACTTTATCTTCATTTTTGTGACTGGTATAATATTGAGCAGAAACCCTAAGGAAGAACACATTTCTGGATCGCAATTAGGCACAGCCTGTCTTTCTGCTCTATACATTCAGTCCAACATTGTCCTCCTCTGGCTTGCTTTCCCTTCAGGTTAAGTATGATTTCTAATAATTTTATCTTATCCTACACCTAACTTGTTTCAGAATATCAAAGCGGCACATCATCCGACTACTGTCCCTGCACATCATCTGAGCCAGCATCCCAGCATGATTTTAGTTTCTTCTCTCCAGCATTACCTTGTACATTTCTTTATACTCTTCAAGTCTTCTGCATGCTCTGCTCTGTCAAAGCACAGGTAATTGTGTATATGGCATGTACATATGATCATTTTCAAAGAGAGACTTTCAGTATCGAAGTCCCTACTCACAACTGTGCGGCTAGTAAAAGTTAAAATAAGGATATGCGTGTGCGCACACACACACACACACACAAATCATATGCCAAGAAAAAGGATTTGTCAAGTCAAAAAAAAAAAAAAAGTTAAAGAGGCCAAAAAGTAGTAAAGAAAGAAAAGAGAGCCATCTAGATAAGTTCTGAAGGACTGAACTATCTTTGAAGAACTAGCTCCTTGCTAGTTGTTCACCTTCTATGAGTTTCTATGATTGGCACCTTACTTAATTTGATACCTGCTCGCTTAGAAAGCCAAATGAAGACACTATGTTGATGTGATCACCAAGTAGATTCCATAAAACAGATTCACTGGCACTCCAGCCAAACTACCACACTCGCTAGATAAAACATTTTTTATTTTTAAGAATTGCAGTAGAACATATTTCAAGTATATCTTAGAATATAGAACAA
Organism: Piliocolobus tephrosceles; assembly: GCF_002776525.5. Lineage (NCBI taxonomy): Eukaryota > Metazoa > Chordata > Mammalia > Primates > Cercopithecidae > Piliocolobus > Piliocolobus tephrosceles. Next base: position 16,826,732 of record NC_045456.1, on the reverse strand, counting down.
AAAGTGTAGAAGGAAAACCATGTGAAAGGCTTGGGTAGATATGGAAGAAATAAGACACGTGCATGCCTCCTACATCATGAGTGCTTTGTAAAGTCAGAAAAGACACTCGGTCACAGAGAAACTTTATGGACAAACCTTAGCTACATTAACTAAAACAACAACAACAACAACAACAACAACACTCATATGACTAAAATCAGAAATGCAAGAGGCAACGCTACAACCAATGCCACAAAAATAACTAAAGGAGAATACCATTTGTTGGCATATCCTTTGACAACAAATTGGATAACCTAAAAGAAATAAAAGAATTCCTAGAAACACACAACCTACCAAAACTGAATCATGAAGACAGAGAATCCCTGATGATTTTGAGACGGGGGAAAAAAATGAAGACATAGAAAATCTTAACAGATCTGTAAGTAGTAAGGAGACTCAATCAGTAATAAAAGAAAAACTCCCCACAAAGAAGAGTCCATGACCAGATGGCTTCACTGGAGAACTCTACCAAACATGTAAAACACTATATGAAAAAGAAAATATAGATCAATATCCCTGATGAATACAGATTAAAAAATCTACATAAAATCTTAGCAAACAATTCCACAGCAAATTGAAAGGATCATATACATGAACAAGTGAAGTTTACTCCTGGAACAAGTGAAGTTTACTCCTGGAAAAATGGTTCAACATATGAAACCACATTTACAGAATAAGGAACCAAAAACAAAAAAACCTCAATTGATGGAGAAAGAAAACGCATTTGAAAAGCTCCAACACCCTTTCATGATTAAAAACAGTTAAATTAAGGATAGAAAAAAAAAAAAAAAAAAAACTACCTCAACATATTAAAGGCCATATATGAGAAGTTCACAGCTAATAGCATTCTCAATGAAGACTAAAGCTTTTCTTCTAAGTTCAGGAACAAGACAAAGTTACACACTCTTGCCACTTCTAGACAGCATAATGATGGAAGTCTCAGCCAGGCAGTTACGCAAGAAAACACAACAAAAGGCATCCAAAGTGGAAAGGAAGAAACGAAATTATCTTTGTTCACAGACTACATGACCATATACATATAAATCACTACAATTCAACATATTAAAAAAACCCCAAAATTGTTAGAACCAATAAACCAATTAAGCAAAGTTGTAGAATACACATCAAACAAAAATCAGTTGCATTTTAATATACTAACAATGAACAAGTTGAACAGAAAATTATAAACAACCCCATTTATAATAGCATCAAAAGAATAAAATACCTAGAAATAAGAGAGGTGAAGGACCTGTAAACTGAAACTACAAAACAAAACACTACTGAAAGAAACACACAAATAAATTGAAAGACATCTTATGCTCATGGATGGGAAGACTTAATATTGTTAAGACATTCATAGCCTGCAAAGCAATCCTACAGATTCAATATAATCCCTATCAAAATTCCAGTGGCATTTTGAGCAGAAATAGAGAAATACATCCTAAAATTCATACAAAATCTCAAGGGATCCCAAATAGCCATAACAATCTTGAAAAAGAACAAAATCAGAGGTCTCACACATCTTGATTTCCAAACATATTACAAAGCTACATTCATCAAAACAGTGCAGTACTGGCCTACATACTAATAGAATAGAATAGATAGCCCAGAAATAAACTCTCACATATTTGTCAAATAATCTTCAATGAGCTAGCCAAGACTACTCAATGGGGAAAAGACAAGTCTCTTCAACAAATAGTGCTGGGAAAACTGGATATCCACATGCAAAAGAATGAAGCTAGATTCTAATTAACACCATATACAAAAATTAACTCAATATGGATTAAAGTCCTGAATGTAAGACCTAAAACTAAAACTCCTAGAAGAAAACATAAGTTAAAGTTTCATGAAATTGGAATTGGCAATCATTTATTGGCTATGACACCAAAAGCACAGGTAACAAGAGCAAAATTAGACAAATGAGATGACATTTGTCAAATTAATCTAATCAAAAACGTATGCACACCAACAACTAAGTGGAAAGGGAGCCAGAATGGGAGAAAATGGTCATAAGTCACATGTGTGATAACAGCTTAACATCCAAACTACATAAGGAACTCCTACAACATAAAAACAAAAACATAAAAATTAAAAATAAGCAAAGGATGTACACAGGCATTTCTTCAAAGATAATATGGAAATGGCCAACAAGCAAATGAAAAGATTCTTGCCATCCCCAGTCATCAGATATGCAAATCAAAACCATAAAGAGATACCAACTCACACCCATTAGGATGACTACTATCAAAAAAACCCAGGAAATGACGAGTGTTGATGAGAATGTGGAGGAATTGGAACCCTTGTAGATTTTTGGTGGGAATATACAATGGTGTAACAACTATGGAAAACAATATGGTGATCACTCAAAAAATTAATAATTATCATCGTATCCAGCAATTCCACCTCTGGGTATATCCCGAGAGAATAGAAAGCAGGATCTCAAAGAGATATTTGTACACTCATGTTTATATAAGCATTATTCACAAGAACAGCCAAGGCGTGGATGCAACCCAAATGTCCCTCAACAAATGAACTATGAATAAACAAAATGTGGTCTAACATACCATAGAATATTGTTCAGCCTTAAAAAGGAAGAAAATCCTATCACGTGCTGTAACATGGATGAACCTTGAGGGCATTATGCTAAGTGAAATAAACCAATCAAAAAAGATAAATACTATATGATTCTACTTATTTGAGCTACTGAGAGTAGTCAAAATCTTAGAAACAGAAAGTAGAATGGTGGCTGCCAGGGGCTGAGGGCAGGGCGAAATGGGGACTAAAAAATTTCTGGAGGTCCATTGTATAGCAATGTGAATAGACTTAACACTACTGAACCACACACTTTAAAATAGGTAAAATGGTAAATTTTACTGTGTGTGTCTGCGACCTACTACAATTAAATTTTTATATAGTAACTGTATGGATGTGTTTCACCAAGACTTGTCAGGGTAACTTCATGTTCAAATGGTGCAGAAAGACACTAGATGCAGAGAACTGAGTATCACGGTGCTCGTACCCATGCCTGAGATTCACAAACACTACCATTTGCAGTGGATGCAGACAGAGTGATCACAAAGGGTGTGTGTTTGTATGTGTGCGTGTGCTGCCTAGGAATAGTCAATCCACATGTTTGGACATGTGTATAAATATAAATAATAACATACGTTTCAAAAGTAGGTATGCTTCATATTAGTATCATTTTAAATCCAAGATTACTCACACAACTGCTGTTTTTTTTCTCCCCTAGCACTGGGAATTCTAAAGACAGAGTATTCATCCTGTTGTCCCAGAAGAATCTTCAAATAGTCTATTTTCAAGGTCTGTAATCTAGAACATTCTTGAACAAGGGGCAGCAGGCAAGCCCGTTCTGATTGAATGTCAGTTAACAAACATGAAGGGAACAAAGTTGTCTTTCCTTTCCAAAGAAAACTGGATACAAGTAAAGAAAGGGCTGAACGGCATACAAACACACAGGCTAAAAATGAATTCGACTTTTTACTTTTCTTTTTTTTAAATTAAGCATCTTTGGAGAGATTTAGCTGCTTATCAATTTGTTAAAGTTTGAATAGTTGCTGAAATACTAATCCTATATCTGATTTTGAAAAGAAAAAGGCTAAACTATCTATTAAGGTAAACTTTGAAGACATTCTGTCATTAACATAATCTTTATATATAGTAATATAAACAATACTCAAATGTTTTTGGAACCCAGAAATCACTGAAACTAACGCATATTATTTTAAGAAGCTTTTAAAGAGAAAATTGAATCACAGCATCCCACAGCATCAGCCAAACTCTTTCAGGAGCACCAGGAGGGACTTAGTTTCGAGACTAAAGAAAAGAGGACAAGCTAAGCACACCCTACGCTAGACTTTAAAGGTGATTTACAAAACCAGTGCTAATATTCAGAAACATAATCCTGCGAACAGCGAGGCAACCGCACCTGGCATGAGCGCAGCCACGGGGAACATTTCCTTTAACTTCGTTTGGCTTTCTTCCACCAGCTCCTCTTTGGACATTGGGAGCTGCAAGACGTCTATTATAATCTGTGCCGCCTCTAATGCCTTCTTACCCATAACCAGGGACTTTACATCCCAGCTGTATTTCTTGTCATAGCGATCACATATTTCTTGAAACACCACTGAATACAGTCGTTCAGTATCTGTAGGAAAAAAAAAGACAGAGATTTTTAGAGTGCATACTGTATCAACAGTAAGTTTGTATTAGGTCAGCATAAACATACACTGTGTAGGTCGCATTCCATCAATAAAGGCTTTTGTGGAGACCTAAGTGAACAGGAGAAAGGTTTGTAGGTCATTCTCACTAAATTATACCGTGGGCAGCCTCCTCTCAAGGCTGCTGGAGTTATGCCTGGAGTTGTGATTTGGAAACTTAGAACTCAGGAGAGAAATGAAATCTGTATGATTGTGTTTTCTGTTTAAATGTACGTATTTGAATGCAAATACATCCTTGGAATGGTCAATTCCATCCGATAGCACAACGCATCATTACTTGGTGTTCCCAACAACATGGAAGCCAGCACCAGTTGACAAAGTCCACTGCATGGCCCACTAGTATTAAGGACATTTCCACTGCCCAGTGGGATGAATGCCCACCATGCCTGGCCAGGATGCTGCTGTGAAGCTCCCAGGTGAGAACAGAACATTTAATACATAGGCTATGTCACAGGATGGTGAAAGCTGACTCAGAATTAACTCCCGGCTTGGCACTGACTCGGAGCACAGCCTCAGAAACATAGTGGGCCTGCAGGTGCCCGCTTTCCTCATGCTTACACAAGGTGAACAGGAATACTGCTAATAACAGCACCAGTACCACTACCATAGGCTACATTAGACTACCTACAATATAATAACTGGTACTAGCTCACACCCATTTCTATTCATGTGTTTTTTCTGTATGTATATTTAATATATACATAATATCAATTGCACTCATATCACCAATAAGAATACTACCGAGGATGCTACTACAGCAAAATAATCCTACTTTACAGAATGAATACTTCAGGGCACATAAGTAACATTCTAGTGCCAGCCTCCTAGAGCACGCTTCTTACACACTAGCTGTCTTCCCCACTCTTACTGTCTCCAGTGTGGGCCTAGAAACATTACTTTACTGAAGAACCAACTAACTGACCTGCTAGGAGGCATTATTCACGAAAAAAGAAAATACTTCAATACAGAGGAATGCCTACCAAGTAGAATTTCAAAACCAGGTAAGCTCCATGGAGCTGAATGTTGCCTGGTGACAATCCCCCCAAGGCTCCAGTGAAGGCAGAAGGTTGTTCCCAGGCCTGGGCAGGGCCCTTGTCTTCCAGTCTGCAGCGGCACAGAGGCAGTGCCTGAACCTGAGAGGCTGGGAATAGCCCTGTTCACACCTGATTTAAAAAGAAGACACATGGACGCGTCTGAAAAAAATCTGGATTCAAATTCAGTTAGGAGACTGACCACCTGTTCTATATTTAGCACTGAAGCCTTCCCACGGGGCAAGGAGCAGCATTAGCAGGATGTAGTCTACTCTGAATCTGTACAGCTGGACCCAACAATAAGTCCTGAAAAGAGCAGGTGATCTCAATGGCCTTTAACGGTCCCACAATGACACGAAAAAATATAATAATCATCCCTAAATACTACCTTTTTTCCCTGTAAGATAGTATCTGGGAGACCCAGGACACACTGAGGGAAATAATGTGTACGCACAGAGAAGGCTGTGTGTATCCAAGAGGCATATAAGTCTTCATACTCCTATGTATGTTCACATGCTTACATGCACATAGGCATGCATGCCTGTCTGTAATCGCCTCGATGCATTTTGAAAGTTGGCAGGGTATGAACTGCGATTAAAAGAGAGTTAAGGGCCAGGCACGGTGGCTCACGCCTGTAATCCCAGTACTTTGGGAGGTCAAGGCAGGATTGCCTGAGCTCAGTAGTTTAAGCCCAGCCTGGGCAACATGGCAAAACCCCGTCTGTATTAAAAATACAAAAAACTAGCTGGGCGTGGTGGCACATGCCTGTAATCTCAGCTACTCAGGAGGCTGGGGCAGGAGAATCGCTTGAACCAGAGAGGCGGAGGTTGCAGTGAGCCAAGATCGTGCCACTGCACTCCAGCCTGGGCAACAAGAGTGAAATTATGTCTCCAAAAAAAAAAAAAATCTGCTCCTCCCAGACTGCACCACAGGGCGGGCTTCACTGTGTCACACATGGATGAGGCCGGGAAGGTCTCTTGTGAGCCACTGCAATGGTGGGGCCATCTGTGCTTTGTCTCTTGCATCTTTCTCACAGAAGGTGAATGGTCATCTGTGTAGACACAAGGCTTGGGCAGTCAACCACATCCACTACCTATATGCAAAAATCCTGAATGAACCAAGGGCAGAGTGCCGCTGTCTTGAGAAAAAAAGTTTTCCGTATGGCCCTGTACCCTGTCCCTTCAGTAGCATCCAAACTGCATCTCTTGACTGCACCTGCAGTATCGGCTAGGGCTCTTGCCGCCTTGTACTCAGAGGACTGGGCTCACTGATTGCTTTGGCTGCCATGGTGTGGACTTCGCCTCTGTGCATGCTTCTCTCCCGGTCCCAGTACTTGCCTGGGGAACTCTCTGGCTCTTCCTCCTGGGATAGGGCTGAAGCTGGGCCCAGTCCGCCCTGTGGACACGGGGGACCAGGAGAGGCTGGTTGTTGTGGACTGGGCTCTTCCTTGGGCTTTTGGGTGGCCCCTGCCCTGCACTCCCCATCTTCCTTCCTCCTCCTGTGCACTGACCCCCTCTGTGGCCCTCTTTCCTGCAGCAGACCCTGGGTTGTCTGCCTCCTGATGTATGCTCTGGCTTTGACTGCTACCAGCACCAGCAACAAGAAGAGCCCTCCTCTGTTCTTTCTCTGCTTTTCTTGGCAAATCCACCCACAGCTGCATGTGCAGGTGCCATTTCATTTTCAGCACTATAATATTTTTCTCCTTTTCCACCACAAGCTGTATTTTTATTTATTTATTTTTTGTTTGTAGACATGGGTGGGGGGGGCTTGCCTTGTGGCCCAGGCTGGTCTCAAACTCGTGGCCTCAAGTGATTCTCCGGCTAGGTCTCCCAGTGTTGGGATCATGGCATGAGCCACCGCACCTGGCCACAAGGTGTCTTTTATTAAGTTTGCTGTAAAACACACCAAACAAACCTCAGAACCTCCACCCTTCAGGATACTGGAGATTGTGAAGGCCCGATTCCTGAAAGGAGGGGTCCAAGCCCTTTAGGGGAGTACAAAAGACAGGACTCTCGGAAAAGTTCCTGGGCTGGTTTGTAGAAGTCGAAGTTCAAGTAACAACGTGAGTAACTCAAGGCTTCCTGGATCCCATCCTGCACTCAGTCTCCCTACAGAAGCCGCAGAACAGAAGGAAGGGCTGGCCCACCCTCCTTCTCAACAGCTGAGCGGTGAAAAGCCTCCTCTAAGGGAGGGTTACCCAGGCATGAGTGCTCCTTTTATTTTCTTCTTCTCTGTGAGGGGGAGAAAGAGCCAGGGCTCTCAGGGCAAGGAGGTGGACGGATTGGCAGTGAGGCGGCACATTTTACTTCCTTGAGTGTTTGTTCTGGTAGTTTAGAGAGGAAGACTGACAAAAGGAAACTGCAGGCATCGAACAAGTGAGACACCACTGTCGGGTGTGAAAAGCCAAGCGAAGGAACAGAGGCCAGGCAGGACGAAGGAGGTGCTCCACGGAACCGTGGCTAAGGCGAGTGTGCGAGCAGGAAGAAAGGAGTGTGGACAAAGGCAGAAAAACAGCTGTATCCTCTAAAAATGCTTTCAACAGTGTTTGTTTAAAGCTTAAAATGTCATGGAGCTTTTAATTTAAAAGCTACAGAACTGTGGGATTATAAATCTGTAGGGGACGGTGCAGACAGACACTCTTCCTCACCATTTAGATAAAATCATCCTAAATCCGTGGAGTAAGAAAGGATCCAAACAAGTAATTAAACTCCTTAGATCAAATGATGACTACAGCCGTTGATGATGGCACAATTAAAGGGACAGCGGTGTGAACGAAAAAAATGCCGAAATAAGATAAAGGAGCATAAAACACTTGCACCAGGCCATCAGATGCATATTCTTCCCTGCGTACTAACAAGCTTGCAGCTTTTAACATTGCTTCAGTGTCCTTTTTACCAGGAAAGGTCATGTTGTTTTTAACATGCTAGGGCCACATACACTACTACCTTCCTTAGATGAATTAGAAAATATCCCTTGTGACTGTGACCACTCCCCTGCCCTCAGCTGGAATCTCTGTGGCATGTTGAGAGCAGCTTCTATAGTAGCTGCAAGGGCAGCATGGGGAGGGGGACAGCCTGGCAGGAAGGTGGAAGCTCTGAAGAAGCTACAGGGTGCCCCAGGCTGGGGCCCAAAGACTGACGGGTGTTTTCATCCTCAGAGGCAGCCTGAGTTCCCGGGGGGCTCATGGGAGGTATTGCGGCTAAAATTAATTCAACTGTTACAGAAGCCCTGCGCCTGGAGGAAGCCTAGGCCCGTGGCCTGTAAGTTTCTGTCTAAGGTGCAGAGTAGGTAACTGCAAATCAAGTAACATATTTTATAACTGAAAATGTATCTTAAATGCTCACTAAGTCCACCCCTGAGGCACAGTGGTCGATGTTTTACCCAACAAAGATATAAAAAGCGAGGGTTTCTCCCCAGCTGCTCTCTCAGGAAGCTGTACCTGCTTACCATGCAAATGGAGACCTATCTTCAATTTGATAACTGTGAGTTGCGTTATCTAAGGGCAAAACACCTTGAGCCAACTGTCATTAAGGCACATATACAGTAATACGGTTTGGCTGTGTCCCCACCTAAATCTCATCTTTGTTACGCGCATCCCTGTGAAGAGACCACCAAACAGGCTTTGTGTGAGCAATAAAGCTTTTTAATCACCTGGGTGCAAGCAGACTGAGTCCGAAAAAGGAGTCAGCAAAGGGAGATTAAGGGTGGGGCAGTTTTATAGGATTTAGGTAGGTAGTGGAAAATTACAGTTAAAGGGGGTTTTTCTCTTGCGGGCAGGGGCGGGGGTCACAAGGTGCTCAGTGGGGAGCTCCTGAGACTCATTGTCCAGGAGAAGGAATGTCACAAGGTCAATTGATCAGTTAGGGTGGGGCAGGAACAAATCACAATGGTGGAGTGTCATCAGTTAACGCAGGAACTGGCTATTTTCACTTTTTGTGGTTCTTCCGTGGCTTCAGGCCATCTGGATGTATACGTGCAGGTCACAGGGGATATGATGGCTTCGCTTGGGCTCAGAGGCCTGACAATCTCAAACCGTAATCCCCAAGTGTGGAGGGAGGGAGGTGATTGGATCAGTGGGTGGTTTCCCCCATGCTGTTCTCCTGATAGTGAGATCTCAGGAGATCTGAAGGTTTTATAAGTGTTTGCAAGTGCCTCCTTTGACCCTCTTTCTCCTGCTGCCTTGCCTTCTGCCCTGACTGTAAGCTTCCCTAAGGCCTCCCCAGCCCTGTGGAACTGTGAGTCAATTAAACCTCTTTCCTCTATAGAATACCCAGTCTCAGGGAAGTTCTTTACAGCACTGTGAGAACGAACTAACATTAATACATATGGGAAGGCCTGATTTTGCCCCTACCCCCAGGTTCATACAAGACCTAGGGCTTGCATGAGACCTGCAGAAAACTCCCAGCTCAGCTGCACGCTCTGGGACAAGTTTCTTAGCCTGTCTGACATACGATGTTTACTGGAGAAATGTATTTAATAGCCTCTGACCTGCAGAGAGGGGGTGGCCTTAAAGCTGGGGGCGGGGCGGGGGGGGGGGGAGATGCTTTAGGCGTGGGAGGTGGCAGGCAGCCCAGGCAGTGAAGCCAGGCCCTGTAAAGCCCAGTGGCCTTTCGGGAAACCCCAGCTCTGCAGCTTTCTAGCCGGAAACTCTGGAAGCTAGCAGCCTTGGGTAAAGCACCTATAAAATGAGGATCCTAGTCATACTGCATGTCTTATAAGCCTGCTGTGCCTTGGCTTGCACACCTCTAAAATGGGATCCTAATGATGTACTCATGCCACACACCTTCCAGGCGGTTGCATCCATGGAGTAAAATAATCTGTGTTGTGCTCTGAGTGCTTGGCCCAGAATTACCTCTGAGCATCAACATATGGAATCATTAGGGAATGCTTTTGTTAACTGTGAGTTACGGGGAATTGACAAGATCCGCTGTCTCTCTTAACAGCAACGCTCTAATAACAGCAAACAGCTGTTGAACTTGAGAAACTAAAGTGCCTCCTACCAAATATTTTGCTTAAAAAACAAACAAACAAAACAACTATCAATTATTTGGAATTCACCAATACATCACACCTGCTAGGCACATTAAACCAGCTTCACAAACACTTCTTAATTGCCGGGGCTGCAGAGGAACACAGCCTCTGTTCCCGATTCCATAACCCCAAAGCTTCTGAAAACGCTGCAAAATCTGTACTGGGCTGGCATGAGGTGGCTTTAATGGTCCACATTTATCATACTTAGTGCAACTCTTCAAGCACTTCCCTAGAGAAATACTAATGGATTTGATTACGGGTGCTGCCTGAAAACCCCCGAGAACGTTATGTGTCATGGAACATATAAATTCTAATACCTTTTAAAAATAACCTATATTTAAATACAGCTGGCTCCACAGATTTTGGGTAAGGGATTATGAACCCAAGTTTGTGACTGCTTACTTATGAAGTCACACTTCGTGCATCTTGCACAACTGAATCTACTTAATGCTTTTTTTCCCCAAAACTAATCTTGATCTATCTTGAACATACTTTTTATTATTCCCAATTACAAAAAAGAGAAAAACCTAAAGCCAGTGTTTTGTGGTAGATAGGCTAGGTCCTTAAAGACACAAAATAAACTACAGAAAGGCTGATCCTGAGTTAGAATCGTCACAATCTGACAGTTATAAAGATGTTAGCTGATTATGTGAGCGCACGTTTTAAGAGTTCAGCTTTTCTTAGACAAGGTCTCACCTGAGTGTAGTAGGGTGATCACATCCCACTGCAGCCCTGACCTCCCGGGCTCAAGTGATCCTCCCACCTCAGCCTCCCAAGTAGCTGGGGCTACAGATGTGTGTCACCACACCAGGCTGATTTTTAATTTTTTTTGTAGAGACAGGGTCTCCCTATGTTGCCTAGGCTATTCTTGAACTCCTGGCCTGGAGTGATCCTCCCACTTCGGACTCCCAAAGTGCTGGGATTATAGGCGTGAGCCACGGTGCCCAGCCAAGAGTACAGCTTTTCACTGATCATGTTACAAAAGAGGTTTGTTCAAAAAGATTAAAGCCCGTGTCCTAAGTAGACCCCTCAGATGCTTCTTTCCCAGCTTGTACTTCCTTCTGCTCAGCAGGGGCAGCAGTGGAGGGGCAGGACTGCCTACAGGTACAGGTCCAGCAGCCCCCACGCTGCTGCAAAGGAGGCTCCCAATGTTGACTCTGGCTGGGGCAATGGTACAGGGGCAGACTGCCTGTAGGTACAGGTCCACCAGCCCCCACGCTACCAAAAAGGCTCCTGATGTTGACACTGACCAGGCCCTTGCAAACAGGCCAGGCCCAAAAGGTTCACCATTTATACTAGCTGCTTTAATGAGGGTGATGGTCTTATGTGATGGTCACCACGCTGCAGTGTAGAATGAGGGCTGAACAGATGCAAGTGAGCTTGAACAAAGATGCAGGCCATGGTGCAGGCAAGTGTGGGGCTGGCACCACTGGGCAGGGTGCTAGTCACCCAATGAGTGACAGCTTCACAACAAGGCCTTAGCTTCCTCGGAAGGGCTAAGCACCTTAGTGGAAGCTGACGAAAGTGGGTCAGCAGTGTTTTTGAATGTGTATAAAACAACATTTTAAAGTGAAGTTGCTTTAATTAAAAAACCCAGCATCCAGTACATTTTGACAGAAGTGGTGGTGTCATTTTTCTAAACCATTTCGACAGTTCATAGTAGGTAATCAGTAATTGTTGAATTTATTTAAAATGTAAACCCACAAGTTTTGTTAATCTAAGATATTCTATTGCTTGTTTCCTAAACACCTTGATTCTCGAAATGAGGTCCCTAGACCAGCAGCATCAGTATGAAGTGAGATGCTGTCCAACTACATATTCTTGGACTCTGTCTTATTCCATTTTCTGTTGCTTATTAACAGAATGCCTAAAACGTGGTAATTTATGAAGACATTTATTTCTTACAGTTATGGAGACTGAGAAGTCCAACCTCGAGAGGACACATTTTGGGAGGGCCTTCTTGCTGGTGGGGACTCCATGGAGTCCCGAGGCAGCACAGGGCATCAGAACTTGAGGGAGCTGACTGTGCTAGCTCAGGTCTCTCTCTCTCTCTCTCTCTCTTTTTTTCTTTCTTTTCTTTTTGAGACAGAGTCTCGCACTGTCGCCTGGGTTGGAGTGCAAAGGCGTGATCTCGGTTCACTGAAACCTCTGCCTCCCATGTTCACGCGATTCTCCTGCCTCAGCTTCCCGAGTAGCTGGGATCACAAATGCACACCACAACGCCCGGCTAATTTTTTGTAGAGGTGGGGTTTAGTAGAGATAGGGTTTCACTATGTTGGCCAGGCTGATCCCAAACTCCTGACCTCACGATCCGCCTGCCTCAGCCTCCCAAAGTGCTGGGATTACAAGTGTGAGCCACAGCGCCCAGCCTCTTTCTCTTCTTACAAAGCCATCAGTCCCACTCCTATGATAACCCATTCATCCAATAACTCATTAATCTATTAATCCATGAATGAAAGGGTCCATTCATGAGGGCAGAGCCTTCATGACCCAACACCTGTTAGAGGCCCCACACCTCTCAATACTGCCACACTGGGGATTAAGTTTCAACATGAGTTTCAGAGAGAACAAACATTCAAACCACACAGCAGGCCCTACCCCAGAGCTAAAGAATCAGAAACGGGGGTGGGGCCCAGCAATGTGTGTTTTTCAGAGCCCTCAGTGATTTGAATGTGTGCTCAAGTGGAGGGCCACTGACCTGGCATTATGTTTTCATGGAAGACTTCTGCTCTATAAAGTTGTGATTTTAAAAATATATCAATCTTAACTAAGAAGTGTTTAATTGTACATATACAAATGTACAAATTAGTACAAATTAAAGAATAAACAATCTATGATGACATTCATCCCAGTATGTACTTTCCTTTATATTGTACCCTATTATGATTTAGTTACATTTCTTTTCCTATTTCCTTCTGTCACCCCCAAATCAGACTTATGTTAATGTGTTTGTAATGAAAGCAAGATTTAAAAATAAGGACCCTTAAATATGCCCCATTCTTTCTCAAGTTAACTGCAGCAAACGATTCCAATAAATTGGAGTTCTCAGTTAATCATAGTTAATTAGGCCTGCATCAAATGAGATGTAGAATTCAGTGAAAGTTATGCACAGCATTCTCAGACATGGCCAGTGTAAAGCACTTACAAAGACATGCCCTAATAAGCTAGCTCTTTTAAAGAAACATGCATCTTGGAATAAAAACATTGACAACTTAATGGAACATACTATATGCAAGGATTACTTAATTGGCTCAACTCTCTTACATGGAAATCAAGAAAAAAACATTTTCTATCTAGGCTGGAATCATTACATGTGAAATCACAGTTGTCCTTGGTGACCTTCTTTTGAGAATAACTACTGAAACTTGTACACCACTATATATATATGTTCTAACATAAGAGCCAGATCCTCCTTTTCTTCTACTGAAAGCATTTTCAGTTTTATGAAAGATATTGGAAAATAAGGGTCCATTTCCAAAAACCAACTTTCAGTCAGTAGCACAGCAATCCTAAAAATTGAGCTTTGAACTACCTAAGCTTGGAAACCCAGCCCTTCACAGGAGAAGGGTTTCAGCTTTCTGAAATGGCTACTTTAGACATCTGGGGTTGCCTTGGGCTTTTTTTGACCTTCTTACACAGCCAAGCTTACTTAATAATCCCCAGAACCCAAAACGCAAAAACTGTTCTGAAAGGTCGCTGTGGGCAACAGCTGTTTCCCATTGCTCTCTATGCTCCTGGCACACAGCACAGAGCCCACATCCTGTCGGCAGTGCTATTTCACTTCACTCCCAGAGTCACGTCCACGCATATGGCTGCAAGGGGGAGCTGGCCTGAGCCTGCAGTGAGGAGTGACGCCAAACCACACCCTCTTTGCATGGACTGGAAGAGTCTATCTGCTCAAAGCATCCTAGTGTCATAGGAAGGCATTATTACATTTGTGGGAAGACAAGAGAAGCCCACGAAAAGACCAGATTCTGGTAAATGAGGACGCACTGAGTTATAAAGGTAACTGTACATGTGTGAAGGTAAATGAAAATCTCTTCAAATGATAACGAGCAGAGGCTGTTCATTCAGAGATTGCATAGCAAGAGAGTTGGACACCAGCACTCGCCTGGCAGAAGCTCAAATGCAGGTGGGGGAGCGGGAAAGCTTCACAGTGCGAAAAGGGAGGCTTCAGGTGGGCCCTGACTGGAGGCTGTTGTCATGGAGGCTGGGGGTGGCTCACTAGAAGTTAGGCATCCCATGGGATTGGCTTGGGAAACATTTTGGCTCTCTGGCTGGTGGTGGAAACTCTGCAGGCGTGCCTGATACAATGAAGTCCCTTAAAGGAGATAGTCATGAACTGGCCAAGGATCCCGGGCCGCCAGCTACACTCGTGGGATGAGTGTGGCTGCCCTCCTACCACGGCCTGCCTCCTGGTTTCTTCTCAGCCTCCTTGGTCATCCGTTAGCAAACCCTTAGCATGTTCCCAGGTGGATGGTGGGCCAGGCACTTCTCTCGGGGTCCCCTGCCCTGCTCAGCCTCATTCACCATTCCACATTCCATAGGCACTCCTGCATCCCTTACCACATGCCCTTGCCCAGCCTTTGGTAACGACCAATCAGAATGAACTGATCTCCATGCCACCTCTATACCAAAAAAGACCCTGCATCAGGTCACTGTTTATGAGGAGAAACTGCAATGGTCAGTAATAGAGTTTGTATATTTATTCCCTCCCAAATCTCATGCTGAATTGTAACCCCCAATGTTGGAGGCAGGGCTTGATGGGAGGTCAACTGATCATGGGGGCAGATCCTTCGCTTGGGCCATCCCCACCTTGGTGATGAGTGAGCTCTTGCTCTGAGTTCACATGAGATCCAGTGGTTTAAAAGTGTGTGGTACCTCCCCCACAACTCTCTCTTGCTCATGCTTTTGTCATGTTACATGCCTGTTCCTGCTTAGCCTTCCACCATGATTGTAAGCCTCCTGAGGACGCCCCCGAAGCAGCTGCCACTATGCTTCCCGTATAACCTGCAGAAATGTAAGCCAATTAAACTGCTGTTCTTATAAATTATCTAGACTCAGACATTTCTTTAAAGCAATGCAAGCACGGTCTAATACAGAAAACTGGTACCAGAAGTGGTGTGTTGCTACAAGGATACCTGAAAATACAGAAGTGACTTTGGAATTGGGTAACAGGCAGAGGTTGAAAGAGTTTGGAGGGCTCAGAAGACAACAGGAAGATGAGAGATAATCTGCAGCTTCCTACAGAACCGTTAAATGGTTGTGATCAAAATGCTGATAGTGATATGGATGGTGAAGTCCAGGCCAACAAGGTCTCACATGGAAGTGAGAAACTGAAAACTGGAGGAAAGGTCACGCATGTTATTTCTTAGCAAAGAACTTGGCTGCATTCTGTTCACGCCCTAGGGTCCTGTGGAAGTTTGAACTTCAGGGTAATCATTTAGGTTATCCAGCAGAAGAAATTTCTAAGCAGCAAAGCATGCTATATGTAACCTGGCTTCTTCTAACAGCTTATGCTCAGATGCAGAGGCAAAGAAATGACAAAGTTGGAAGTTATATTTAAAGGGAAGGTAGAGCAAAAAAGTTTAGGAAATATGCTTCCTGGCCATGTGGCAGAGAAAGAAAAAGCTTTTTCAGGAGAGGAATTCAAGCAGGCTGTAGAGCAACCACTAACCACTTGCCAGAGAAATTTGCATTATTTAAAAAGGAGGGAAGTGCTGACACAAAAACAGTGGGGGAAAGGTCTCACAGGTATTTCAGAGTCTCCAAGGCAGCCTCTCCCATCACAGGCCCAGGGGACTAGAAGAGAAGAGTGGTTTCCTGAGCCAGACCCAGGGCCCAGCTGCCTCAGAACACTGCTCCCCTCATCCCCACTGCTCCTGCTCCAGCCAGGGCTCAAAGGGAGTTCATCCTGGTGTTCTATAGTGCACAAGCCACATGCCTCAGTGGCTTGCTTTCTGTACAGCCTGTAGAATTGAGAGCCATTTAATCCCATTTTCTTACAAATTACCCAGACTCAGGCATTTTGTTATAGCAATACAATATGTCCTAATACAATCAGGAAACTTTAACACAGTCTGGATAACCATCACACCTATGTGGGCTTGCATGCTGACATATTTGGGTTTTACCCTTTGTTCTCAAGGCCTGCCATTACCAGATCTAATTCATGTATATATTTTCTTATCCCAATGTGTAGCAGAAAGACACTGATTTGCAGGAAACACTCCAAAACTATAGAACAGTGAGGCTGAGGGTGAGCAAAAATCAGAGGTAAGTATGTCACAGGAAAAGGAAATCAAAATTAGTGCTGTCAAAGTCCAAAAACACTATTCCTCTCTTTTAGGTTTTCTGCAATCTCCATCCAACTTGCCTTCCATGAATAAATACCTGTTTATAACTTAGGAGAAAACCCAAACCTACCTGGTTCAAAATTTAACGGTATGGTTTGCTTGTTTTCGTTGATAAGTGATGTACTGCACCCCTATGACTGGCTCACTGTTCTTTGCTGCTATATGTGCTATTTCATTTACGCTGTGGAAACTGAAGAACAAAACTGGAATGCTATGAACTAGAATCCAAACGAACCTAAAATTGACTTTCCCCTTAAATTAAAATTCAGTCCAGGTTTCTAATGACTGAGCACAGAGCCCCTTCTGAGACAAATATTTCTAAGTTGGGAACATCCTGTGTTGCACAAGTAAATATAACATGTAATATTGATTCAAATCACAGATGAAAAATCTTGAGAAGCCAGATAGCCTGGGTATGCAAAAATGGCACATGCTCAGAATACAATCAGTTTAATTAAACAAATGTTGACTGGGTACCTACTTTGTGCTAGGCACCAAGAAAAATGTGACAACTGACCTTGAAACAGTCCTTACAAGGTTAAATAAATCAGTAATCAGAAATAATAAGTTCATTAATATATTTTTGAAACAAATAGCAGCAAAGAAAAACCTTGCAAAAACAGTGATTAAGAATACATCACTATGTCAATCAGAATGTTTCTCTCACCTGAAGACCTATCCATATGTCACCTTCAGCTAACTAACCTCAATGACCTATTATCTAAGAAACGTCCTCTCAGACCCGAAAACAGAAGTCGGGTAGAAGCTATGTTACAAGCCAAGTACAAAGTCCTAGCAGTATGAGGAGGGAGAAACTCGGTGATGAGAACATCAAATGACGAGAAGTGCAATGATCTGTTCTTCAACAAATACTGCAAGTTGTTAACACGCTGTGAGCACTACCGTGCTTTTCTCTACAACCACTAACACACTTTGTGCTTTAAATATACAGGATAGAAACTTCCATAGCACTGTGCTGTCACTGTCTCACCTTTACAAACGAGCCTGCATGTAAATGCTAGTGCTTTCTCGTGTTTAGGAATTTAAAGGACTGAAATGAATAAGCATAAAATTAAGAGTCTCAGTAATATTGCCTCAAATGAGAAGCTTGCTCTAGTGGGCTTACAAAAAAGTATTTAAGTATTTCATATATCACTTCCTGTGGCTGTAAGCTATCATTTTTGAACTATAGAAAAAAAATAAATATGATTGCTTAAAATAGAGATCTGTAAAGATAATTGAGTGATCATCTGCAAAGTAAAACTCTTGATTAGCATGTGGCATAATTCACAGGCATTAGCAATTCTATTTAATAGATATGGGAATTGGTCTAAGAATTTTTTTCTGATCCATATTTAAATTAAAAAATCACTTAAAAAATGAACTGGTTCAAAAGGTATTACTAGACCATACTTATCTGTATGAAAACGTATCTGTATTGGGGAAAAATACTGCTCCCTAGGATCATAAACTTCTATAAGAAAACAGGAGAAAAATCCTTGGAAGCTTGGATTATGTGAAGGTTTTATACATGGAACACAAAAAGCAAGGGCGATGCGAGAACATATGGAAAAAAGGGACTTCTTCAAAATTAAAAGGCACACATAAGAAAGCAAAAGGCAAGCTACAGATTTGAGGGAAAATATTTACAATACAAACACCCATGCACACAGAGACACCCAAAGGACTTGTACCCAGAATACGTAAGGAACTGAACTTTACAACTCAGTGATGACACAATCTGCAGTAGAGAGAATAATGGTCCCCCAAAGATGTCCAAGTCTTAATTCCTAGAATCTGTGAATGTTAAATTCCACGGCAACAGGGAATTTGCAAAAAGTAATTAAGAATCTTGAGGTGGGGAGGTGACCCTGAATTATCCAGGTGGACTCAATATAATCACAAGGTCCTTAGGTGGCCAGGAGGGAAAGAGAGAAGGTGTGAAGAGGAGCGGTGGTCAGGGCCTAGGAATGGCGACCACTCTAGGAGCTGGAGAGGCAAGGAAACAGTCAATCCCCCACAGCCTCCAAAAAGGAACACCGCCCTGCCAATATTCATTTTACCAACTGAGACCAATTCTGGCATCCAGAACTGTAAGACAATACATTTGTGTTGTTTTAAGCCACTGTTTGCGACAATTGGTTATAGCAGTAATAAAAGGCTAACATAGCAACTCTTTGGGCAGTTTCTTTAAAAGTTAACTATAAATTTACCATACAATCCTCAGGAAGGAATCAGTCCATTCCTACATGTTTACCCAAGAAACAAAAGCCTATGTTTACACGAAGACTTACACACAGCTATATGGCAGTTTCATTTGTAATAGCTAAAAACTGGAAAGAAGCCAAGACTGTCAATAGGTCAACAGATATTCAACCTGTGGTGCAGCCACACAATGGAATAAAAGGCATAAAAACGATTGGTACACATAATGACACAAATGAGTTCACAAAATCATGCTCAGTGAAAGAAGCTAGATTTAAAGAACACATACTGTATAGTTCTATATAAAATTCTAGGAAATCTGTAATTGCAGAAGCAGACCAGTGGTTCCCTTGGCATGGGGTCAGAGAGAGGCAGGGGTTGCAGTGGGCTCAAGAAACTTCTAGGGGTTGTGGGAAGATTTGTCATCTGGGTGTGGGAATTGTGTCACGGGTAACTGCACGCTGAAACTGGTCACATGATACACTATGTGCAGTTTATTGTACTCCAATTAAACCTGCATAAAGTTATTTTAAAAAGAAAACCTTATTAGACTGGGAAAGAATGAACAGTTACAATGTTAACAGAAGTAGCCCTTGAATGACAAAAAATACCCATCGACCATCACAACACTAGTAAACGACCCCTGGAATCCAATGTGAGGAAGTCTTCCTGGGACTTCTCAACTTCCCTTCATGAAACGTGCTTTCTTTATTGATGGAATCCCTGAAGGGGACCCTCCATTAAGCCTTCTTAGGGAGGAGGGGATGCCCATATTTTGGGGCTCTCGTCCCCAGTGCCATCCTTTCTGGGGCACAGGTGAGCACACAAGGTATGGCGTCATTCCTTCCATGGAGCCTCAGCGTGCCTTCCCTCCACGCCCACACACTGCAGGCTAAAAGCAGGCCCCACTACTGTTTTAATTTTAATTATGGTGGAGGTGGGATTGAAGGGATAATTTAAGAGCAAGGTACCCTAGTTGACAGAGGGTGACAGCCTGTTTAAGAGCAAGGTACCCTAGTTGACAGAGGTTGACAGCCTGTGCCAAACACAGAGAACAAGGAGGCTCCCAGAGAGAAAAGACCCACAGGTAGGTGGCCAACGGGCACAGGCATATCGGGAGGGGCCTGGGGTCAGTGTGAGGGCTTTCTAACTAGCATGCAGTGTGCCAGGGAACCCCCTGCAACTATAAGGAGGGTGAGTCTCTAGCTTGGGAGAATAAATAACTGTTGATTTGGATTTATAAATTCAGGAGAGCGACCATATCTTTAAGTTGAGCTATCCAACAGAGAGAGTCTTAAATCCTGTAGATGTTGGGGTTAAATAATATGTTAGCTGGGGGCTGTGGCTCATGCCTATAATCCCAGGCACTTGGGAAGCTGTGGCAAGGAGGATCACTCCAGACCAGGAGTTCGAGACCAGTCTGGACAATATAGCGAGACCCTGTCCCTACAAAAAAAAATTTAAAAATTAGCTGGGTGTGGTAGCATGCGCCTCTGGTCCCAGCTACTCGGGGAGCTGAGGTGAGAGAACGGTTGAGCCCAGGAGTTTGAGGCTACAGTCAGCTATGGTTGTACCACTGCATTGTACTCTAGCCTGTGCAACAGAGTAAGACCCTCTCTCAAAAATATATATATATATATATATGTGTGTGTGTGTGTATGTGTGTGTGTGTTTACATTCATTTGTACAAAAACCTGATAACCATAAAGAAGAGGAAAAAGCCCAGGATACTGAATAATACTGCTATGTACATGCATATTGTTCTCTCTCTCATTTAAAAGCACATATTTGGCAGTACATGACATGTGCAAAAAGAACTTTTAATTTTTCTGGTCACAGAGATGAATTGGCTCTCCTTTCCTGTGTACCTCCTTTCCTTCTCGCTTTTCCTACATGGATTTTTTTCAAAGCAGAATCTCAGACCTTGCAGATGCTAATCAAAGAATGCTTTCCCGTTTCCTTTAAGAAGGCAGCAGGTACGTGATGAAATAACAGATTGATACGCTTTGTAACCACCCCCTGCCCCTGTTTTGAACCTGGGCTCCACCAGCAAGAAGTCACCCTGTTGAAGCTTTTTTCCAGGGCAAACAGCTGTCCCGGGCAATTGCTCTGAGTATTAGGGATGACTTATAAAGACTGTGTGGACACAGCTGGTTCAGATTCAGATTCTCATCACGCAATTATATGCAACTTTCTCTGAACAGACCTCCCCAGGTCAAACTCACTTGAGATTATTACTGGAGTTACGTTATGAGTTTGTATAGATTTTCCTTCTCAACATACTTTCAGTATTTGAATAAAGATTAATGAATCAAAGTTATAACTTGAACTATTTATACCAAAAATTGTTACAAAGTTTTACTTTATTTTTTGTTCTGGAAACTATCAAGCCAGATTTAGAAACACGTAAAAATGGAACATTTTTTAGCCAGGGTTTTTTGGTCTCGTTATCCAATAACCAATTAAAAAACGTCTCTGGTGATCTTTCTAAATTGTGTTAAGTTACCTTAAAATGAGATAAAGGAAAAGGATGCTATAACACTTATTTTTTATACTTTAAGGCAATGGTTCACAACTGGGCTTTGCTTTTGCCCACTGGGAGATATTAAAGACAGTATAAACGTATGTTTTGTTTGTAAATCAAATTTTGCATGAAGTGAAATTATAAGTGTTGATGGTCGGCCGGGCGCAGTGGCTCAAGCCTGTAATCCCAGCACTTTGGGAGGCCGAGACGGGTGGATCAAGAGGTCAGGAGATAGAGACCATCCTGGCTAACACGGTGAAACCCCGTCTCTACTAAAAAATACAAAAAACTAGCCGGGCGAGGTGGTGGGCGCCTGTAGTCCCAGCTACTCGGGAGGCTAAGGCTGGAGAATGGCGTAAACCCGGGAGGCGGAGCTTGCAGTGAGCTGAGATCCGGCCACTGTGCACTCCAGCCTGGGCGACAGAGCGAGACTCCGTCTCAAAAAAAAAAAAAAAAAAAAAAAAAAAATAAGTGTTGATGGGCAAACAAGGTATAAACATGTAATCTGTATGACAACAGCAACAGAAATAAGAGAGTCGGAAATGGAACTATATAGGAGCAAAGGTTCGTGAACTACTTAAAATAAGTTGTTAAGATGTTTATCATAGTCCACAGAGCAATCACTAAGAAATACAGTAAAATAAAGGACAGAATAATTAAAATGGCACACTAGAAAATATCTAAAGTTAAAAAAGGCAGTAATAAAGAAATAAGGTAACAAGAAAACTTAACATAGAAAACAACAGCATGCTGCACATAAATTGTCTTACCAATAATCGCATTATATGTAAATAGATTAAAAATGCCAATTAAAAGGTAGAGATTGGAAGAATGGATTTTAAAAAGACATGATCTAACTATATGATATCTACAATAGAGAAACAATTTAGACCAAATGGTACAAAAGCATTGAAAATAAAATGATGGAAATGATACTCCTTGCAAACAACAGCCCAAAGAGAGCTGAAGTAGCTATAGTAATATCAGGCAAAGTAGACTTAGGACAAACCATTTCACTAAAAAAAAAAAACAATTTTAATAGAAACATTTTATAGTGATAAAGGTCACCCCATCAAGAAGATGCAACAATTATAAACATACATGAACTTAACCACAGAGCCCCAAAATACAAGCAGCAAAAACTGTCAAAACTGAAAGGGGATATAGCTGATTCCAACAATAGTAGCTGGAAACTTCAATGCTACATTTGACAATGGACAGAGCAATCAGAAGATTAACAAATATAAGACTTGATTTAATCCACTTACACACTGTAAACCATTAAAACTTGACAGACATCTATACAAAACTGACCCAATAACAGAATATACATTATTCTTAAGTGCATGTGGGAAATTATCTAGAATAGGCCATATGCTGGGTCATAAGTCTCAATAAGTTTACAAAGAAGTGAAATCATATATTTTCCCAATCAACAATGAAATTAGAAATGAGTAACTGAAGAAAACATGGGAAATTCACAAATAATGTGGAAATTAAACAACATACTCCTAAAAATTTGTAGGTCAAAGACGAAATTATGAGAGAAATTAAAAGATATTTTGACAATAAAAATGGAAACACAACATACCAAAACTTATGGGATGCAGCAAAAGCAGTGCATGGAGGGAAATTATGGCTACAAACGCCTGCACTAAGAAAGTATGGTCAAAGAGGTGAAACAGTGCTAGCTTTGAAGATGAGTCAAGACATGTGGGTGGCCTCTAATAGCTGGAAAAGGCAAGAAAAGATTCTCCATTAGAGCCTCCGGAAACAAACACAGCCCTGCCAACACGCAGTTTTACCAAGAGATTGGTAAAATCAGGCCTCAGTTTGTGGTAATTTGTTAGAGCAGCAATAGAAATAGAAGGCGTTTAAGAAACTTTGGCTATCTTGTGGCCAGGTGCGGTGGCTCACGCCTGTAATCCCAGCACTTTGGGAGGCTGAGGTGGGCCGATCACGAGGTCAGGAGATGAAGACCACCCTGGCTAACACGGTGAAACCCTGTCTCTACTAAAAAATACAAAAAAAATTATCCGGGCGTGGTGGCAGGTGCCTATAGTCCCAGCTACTCGGGAGGCTGAGGCAGGAGAATGGCGTGAACCCAGGAGGCAGAGCTTGCAGTGAGCAGAGATCACGCCACTGCACTCCAGCCTGGGTGACAGAGCAAGACTCCGTCTCAAGAAAAAAAAAAAGAAACTTTGGCTATCTTTTTGTTTTTCCCTAATGGGGGTACTGTACAATGACTTTCAAACCTATTAAAAAAAAAAAAAAACCACAAAAATAAATTTTTAAACGTTTCATTCACAACCTAAAGTCAATGAGGGCTATAGGCAGAGTTTACAGAACTATGTGTGACAATTTCTCTGAGGCAGCTCACCAGTTTACTAAAAAACAGCACATTATAGTCCTCACAAAATGAAAACAAACCCCAGCATGCTAGACCTTCGTTATTGCTACAGAATAACACATATGTATAAATACTATTAATCATTTTTTTTCCATTTCCTATTGATGCACCATGATGCTTCCATTTAGCTAATGGCAATAATCTAAATTTTTTTTTTTTATTTTAAGAGTTAAATATACAAACATAGAGCTCTAGATGGATATCACTTTGCCTAAACCCTTCCCAGAGCTAGTTGCCCAGTGTCTGAGGCATTACACATTAATACCGAACCCACATATCCCTAGGCCTTTTGAACTAATGAAAACCAGCAACTGTCCTCCACAACATGCACAAAGGCTTTAAAGATCATCTTCCCTACCAATACTCAAATCACTTCTATTCTTTTTCAGTGAAGGTGAGAGGCCCTTCACTACTCTTCCGTTTCTATCTGTATCAGTCGTTTTCACGCTGCTGATAAAGACATACCTGAGAATGAGTAATTTATAAAGAAAAAGAGGTTTAACGGACTCACAGTTCCACGTGGCTGGGGAGGCCTCACAATCATGGCAGAAGATGAAAGGCACTCTCACTTGGCAGCAGACATGAGAGCAAGCTTGTGCGAGAAAACTCCTTTTTATAAAACCACCAGATCTCGTGAGACTTACTATCACGAGAACAGCACGGGAAAGACCTGCCCCCATGATTCAATTACATCCCACTGGGTCCCTCCCACAATACACTGGAATTGTGAGAGCTACAATTCAAGATGAGATTTGGGTGGGGACACAGCCAAACCCTATCACTATCCTTACTCTTAGCATTCCCTATCAATGGCCTGTTAGGAATTACCACCAGGGATATATGCATATATATGAAGACAATGCCAAAATTACATTTTTAAAAAATTTCGGGCAATGTAAATCATCATGAAATGTAAGAAAAACATTAAGATTATAAACAGTGATACACAGTACAAAGTGCTTCTCTCCTAAAGACACATGGGTGACCACATCACAGGAATATTTCTTTAGCTGTTATGCTTTTGGTTCACTTATTTTTGTGTGCTGGTAGGGGTGGAGGAATGCCAGAAAATTCCGCTGTAAAAAGATGATAGGAGCTGAGATTGGAGAAACTTCTCTGGTGATCCTCTAGCTGAACAGTCCTGGGCCATTTGCTGCCCACCTTCCTGGAAAGGTCTGCCCAGAAATTCAGGAAAACACTGGTCCAGACGGCTTGATCCTTCACACAATCAAAAATCTTAAATTCTTGGGACTATAAATTTGCTAGGGCCACCATGACAAAATAACACAAAATGGGTGGCTTAAATAGAAATTAATTTTCTTAAAATTCTGGAGGCTGGAAGTCTAAGATCAGAGTCGGGCAGCAGGGTTGGTCTCTTCTGAGGCCTCTGTCCTTGGCCGGGAGATGCCGTCCCCTCCCTGTGTCCTCACGTGGTTGTCCGTGGTGTGTCTGTGTCCTAATCGCCTCTTATAAGGACACCAGTTCCACTGGATTAGGACGTCGTTTAGCCCTTTAAAGACCTATCTCCAAATACAGTCACATTCTGAGGTCCTGGGGTTTGGCCTCCACCACACAAGTTTGAGGGGGACACGACAGCCCATAACACTGGGTTATTCATCTGCTCAGTTTTTTTATTATTATTTTTTATATAAAAGGCAAGAGCAGTTTGTTCATGGAAGGTGTTATCTTAACATGGGGAAAGGATAAAGAAAATCACTCAGAAATAAGGACCAAGATCCTTTTTTCAAGAATACATATTTGCATATGTATAAATTGGTTCAAGTATCTCAGATTTTATGTATCTAATTCTACCTAGGATTTCTCAAAAGAGCGAAAAAGCATAGGGTATGGTTCCTGCTATGCAGAGTGTACCTCTGGTACCCAAAGTAGCAAAGTGGGAATTATATTGACAAAAGGAGGCATAGCTTGGTAACTGCAGGCACAGGTCAATTTACCAAGCCTTCCACACATGGGGGCACTGAAGGATGAGGACTCAGAAATGCTCACTCCCATTCTCAAAGACCAACTGACCTTTATTCCACAGCTCCAATTACCAGGGAAGGACAGCTGGTAAGAGACCACCTTTTCTTTGAACAACTAGGGGCTTGGCAGACAAATAATTAAGGCTAGCACAATGTTCTAACTATGTCAGTAATGTGGCCCTATGAGGTGTTACTGTCAGTCAAACTACATGAAAGATATACAGAATTCAATCAGATATCCTTTTAATAGCTGTACCTACGACTTGTACTGACCTGAGAAGTATAATGCAAGAGTGGAGAATTCTTCGCAAGTTCAAAGATTATTGGAGTTAGGTGGAAAGATATTTACTTATTTTAAGAAATGAAAACTCTAATCACCTGCATGGGAATGTAAAGTACCTGGGAAGGAACTGTTTTCCTTAATGAACAGACATCTCTCAACTCCCAAATCATTTAGAGGGATGTTTAAAGGCAGCAAGACCACTGAATACATTTTCTGTGTTACTTATTATTTTATTACTTGTACTCTTTAATTGAATTTGGCCTATGAGAACAAAAATGCTAATAAATAATCATTTAAATGCATACCTGAATTATTTACATATGCAATTCAAGACATGATCAGAATGATGTTGAAATATTAAGAATTTTAGGTTCATCATTTTTATAAACTTATTATGCTTAAGATGATTATTATTTAAAATAGTTTCCTTCTTTAATTCAGACAACTGAAGGACTCAACAAAGAAATAAAATATATTAGAGTTTTGTAAGTGTGACTTAACAGTATAAAGGTGAAGTTTATGAAAAAATTGTAAAGGATGAGACTCAAACACTGTTATGGCCTCTGAACAGTGACTGTTACATTTACTAGATTTTTTGCTTTTGGTAACAGAGTCTCACTCTGTCACCCAGACTGAAGTGCAGTGGTGTGATCTTGGCTCACTGCAACCTCCGCCTTCTGGGTTCAAGCAATTCTCATGCCTCAGCCTCCCGAGTAGCTGGGATTACAGGTGGGCACCACCACACCCAGCTAATTTTTATATTTTTTGTAGAGACAGGGTTTTGCCATGTTGCCCAGGCTGGTCTTGAACTCCTGGGCTCGAGTGATCCACCTGCCTCAGCCTCCCAAAGTGCTGGGAGTACAGATGTGAGCCACCACGCCCAGCCAACATTTACTAGATTTATAAGCAGAATAAGCAGAAAGTAAAAGCTTAGGGAAAAGAAAGTTTTTGAATCTAACTTTAATAGTTTATAAATGTTTAAAATTAAAGGGTAGTGGTGAACTCAGGACACAAAAAGTCCTACAGCAATACTAAGCACCCACAGTACACCATGCCTGCGTGTGTAAGCTCATCAGCAAGCAGAGAATGAAAAAGGGCTGGAGACCCAATGGCACAGGCGGCAGAGTTGCTGCCCTGGAGAATTACACTCCTGGCATTCCAAGCTGGTACCCAAACAGTTTCCCATAAGAAATAAGAGATGGTCAGGGACATTTGTAATCAAGCCAGCTCCTCAGGTGCATAAGGGTTGTGTGAACATGGGAGTGGGTATCTAACCTCTAGTTTTAATGTTTCTATCTGGGGAAATGTGTTCTAACTATCCAAGTACTGCACAACAAATTTATCTTACGTTCTGTGTTTACATTCTGGTGTAGATACTAATGAATGATTTTGCAGATAAAAATCAGGCAGCCATCAGATGAAACAGTGGGGGCCCAAGATGCTCAACCCATAAATAAGCAAGAATTCGTATTTTTTTATATGAGATTATAAATCTCCAGCCAAATCCCCCTCAATGTCTCTTTTCTGTTATTAGTAACTATGAATAAAGTATAATTGCACTTAAATGCAGCTGGTTTGTGAGCTCCTGCAGGTGAAATTGCAAGTTAAAACATAGTCCTCATGGGGGAGGAAAGGACCGAAAGTACCCTTAGCCTTCAGGCAACCATTGCTTAGAACATAATTAGAGAATGCAAGTATATGGGAAAGAGGTGCTAGGATATAATTAGTTATACCACAACATTTCATTAACAACATTTAATAACATTTAAAGATCATAGGGCACATACAAAATAATGTGCCTTTTTCCTTTCCATTTCGTATTCTCATACTGGCTGCACTATATAGAAAATGAGGTGTGGAGAGAAGGGGATCTAATATATTGGCTCCATCTAGTCCCTGCTCTGTCATGTAACATGTACCCATCCATTCAAGGAGATAAAAATTACCTGAAGCTTCTCTGTCAATACATATGCCATGTTGGGCCCGTGTTCTGAATGTTGAGACTCCAGCAGTCAACACAACAGGCCTAGAGCCTGACCTCCATAGAGGACACGTTGTAGAACCCAAGGTTGCTCAGCATTTTGCTGCCAGCCCCAACAGTGTGAGGCACAGCTCTTCTCTGCCTTTGTGCCGTGAGCATTCTCATACCTGAGGGGATATTTCCTGAAGGCGAGAGGAATGGGATGCAACAACAGTGACTAGTGACCATCGCCTCTCAGGGAAATGCCATTTAGTAATTTATTATTTTATTGTATAACTCTCTGAACTTTTATCTTAGAATATGATTTCATTCCTTATTCAAAAACACTGACCTTTTAAAGATCTCACATCTGGACAAGAGAACTTTAATGAAGGCAAAGGAAGGAGCCATCCTAACCTTCCTTACTACTAGAAATGTCATACTCAGACAGCACAGAGCATGCAGGGCACCGTCCCGCTCTAACAAAAATCGAAAGGGAAAGGAGAATGGCTGGGTATAAAACTACATACTAGAATATGTGACAAGAAACACCACCCCACAAATGGTTATTTTCCATGTTAATCCCCGGCATGGTGAGTGGAGTCCAAAGGTTATTCCAGAGCACCTTCTTTTCACTCCCATCTATGGAAAATCAACTGTGTTTGGAAATCATGGTGCATCCCATGGCTAAATAAGCTCCCTACCCCAGGAAGGGGGGCTGGGCCCTCTACTTCTCCCTGACATTCACAACCCAGCTTGGATGAGAAAAGGAGAAGGGAGTAGAACAAAACGACTTCAAAGTTGTGAATTCTGCACCCTTATGTGTCAGCAAAGATTAAGCCCGAAGTGGCAGGCTTTGACGTGGGGTTGGGGGGATTTAGGTTTTGATGTAGGGTTAGGAGGAATTCGGAGGCTGACTGGAGAATGACTAAGGATACAGAACTGCTCCCTTTGTATCAGAGTTGCACATACCACACACACACACACACACACACACACACACACACACAGAGGAGGACAAAACATGGTGGGCATGGTGGACCAAATAAGCTAAATTTCCAGACCCTTCCTAGGCTAATTATTCAACTCTGTGTGTGCATGTATTCTCTCTGAGGAAGGGGACTTAGAAGTAAGTTTAAAATGGCTTCCAGGGGCCAGGCACAGTGGCTCACACCTGTAATCCCAGCACTTTAGGAGGCCGAGGCAGGCGGATCACTTGAGTCCAGGAGTCTGAGACCAGCTTGGGCAACATGGCAAAACCCCACCTCTACTAAAAAATACAAAAATTAGCCAGGTGCACAGTTCGAGACCAGCCTAGGCAACATGGCAAAACCCCGTCTCTACTAAAAATACAATAATTAGCCAGGTGCAGTGGTGCACACCAGTAGTCCCAGCTACTTGGGAGGCTGAGGCAGGAGGATCACTTGAGCCTGGGAGGCGGAGATTGAAATGAGCCGAGATTGTGCTATAACACTCTAGCCTGGGCAACAGAATGGGACTCTGTCTCTAAAAATAATAATAATAAAAGTAAAAAATAAAATGGCTTCTAGGTACCATAGCTGTTCCAAGACAAGTGTAGGTCGATGGCCACCTATGTCAGTTTTCTTCATGGGTTAACAGCACCAAGAGTTTTGTTTGTCTTAAATGGGAAATCATGGTTGTTTCCATCAATGCTGTCAACCTGAGGTGCCCGGTCTTTCCGTTTCCTGAAACTCAACATGTCCAAATGCCTAAAATGGAACTCATCCCTATTTTCAGGCCTCACGGCTTCCTCTAATCTCGACTTCAGGACAAGTCACTGCTATTCACCTGCCTTCTCCCTCCCATCCCTCTATGCCCAGCTGTCAGCTGAATGGCCTCTGAATCAGCCACTTCTCTTCCTTTCATTCCAACCTACAGGTCCTTGTAGTCGGTTGAAGGGTGGCTCCCAAAAATATATGTCCACGTCCTAATCCCTAGGGCCTGAGAATCGGACCTTATTTGGAAAAAAGACCTTTGCAGATGTGATTAAGTGAAGGATCTGGAGATGTGGTACTCTGTATTATCCCGGTGGGCCCTACATCCAATGGCAGGGGTCCTTATTTATAAGAGACAAAAGGAGAGAAGAGAAGGCCACATGGAAAGAAGCCAAGACCAGAGCGATGCAGCTACAAGCCAAGGAAAAACGCAGCCCTGCTGATATCCTGACTTCCAACTTCTTATCTCCAGAGCTGAGATAAAGTAATCTCCTGTTGTTTTAGGCCCCCCAGTTTGTGGGAAACTCATGCAGTCCTTCTATCGTTCATCTGGACAATGGCAACAGCCTTCTACCAGTCTCCAGTGTCGAAGTGCCAACAGTCCACATAATCAGAAGCACCCTTCTAGACATCGTGTGCTCGCCAGGCTATATGATGGCTATGAGATAAAATGTGAATTCCTTAGCCTGGCACAGGGCTCGCCGCCATCTGCCCTTGGCAGGCCTTTCTACCTGTGCTCCGCCTCTCACCGAGTCCCCTTGGCCTGAAATACCCTCAGTCCTTCCTCCTCCACCTCAGTGACTCCCCAGCCCCACCCGTGGCTCATTTCGGATGTGTGTGCTCTGCTGTGAGGTACATCCGACTGGCCAACTTCCTTTTCCTGGTTCCCAAGAAAATCGAGTTGTCTCTAGCAGATGAATGATGATAATGTAGAAGAAGAGATCATGTCCACCTCCCCCTATACAAATTATAGCACCCCTGCCTGCAGTCCCCTGAAGAACAGGGATGCTGTTGTATTCATCTGACTCAGTTGTCTCAGTATCTGGCAATTGGTGGACCTGCTGTGAAAAGTCAGTCGGGTTCATGAATTGAAGGAACACCCTGAACATCTCAACCTCTCCTCCAGAGCCCTCATAGATCCACCTTAGGCTTTTCTTAAATTCCTTTTGAACTTAAAGCTCTCTCCTCAAATTCTGCACAGCAGAAAGTGCCACCTGCCTTCAGCCATCTGAATGGAGCCACCTAAATGCTGGGAATGTTAAGCTATTTATTTTAACCACCTCTACTGCTTGGCTACCTGCATTGCTCCATGCCTTCAAGTGGGCAACTTTACAGGCTTTTATCAGGCTGCTGTCAGAGGAGCAAAGTCACCACAACTGGTTTAACAAGATGAGGGCTGAGATAAGGCTAGAGCTTCCAGAAAGGAACAAGTCATGGAGCCACACCCCGGAATAACTCACATATTTGCATTAGGAATGCAGAAGCAACGCCCAGGAGAGGGCAGCACTGACAACACACACAAAGTCTAAGGTCATTTTGATCCACAAGAACAATGCTTCTCTTAGAAAGTACTTAAGGGCCAGTTTATGACCAAATTCCTTTGACAAAGGAATCTAGGAAAATACACTAGGAGGAAAACATCCAAAAACATCCTGGTGAAGGCTATGCTCTCACCAAAGCCACCTCATCCAAATACACCTGGGCCCCAGAACTCTGCGATTTCACCCACGAGCAACAAAACCCCACAGCCACCACTGATCTCACTGCAGGTAACCAACGGAACTGCACGTGGTAAAGGTTCTCAGGAAATATTGCTATTAGATCAGAAAAAAGCCTGAGAGCCTGAAGCAGGAAATGGCAGCTGGAATGACACAGAAGTGGCTTTGAAATATTTATAAATCAGCAGGTGCTTGGAAGGTGTGGGTGTGGATGGCAAGGAACTGAAGACTGGAAGATAACTCCCAGCATCTGCTGTGGGGCTTTTGGGGTTTGCTGCCTGGTGTGGAATGCAGGAAAAGAGCAGATCTGGCGGAGAACTAGAGGCCCCTTTTAAAATACCATTGTATTTTAAAGAGGCAGCCAAGAGTTGCCTCTTGGCCAAGCGGGTAGGAAGAGCCTGTGGTCACTGGGAAACATAGACGGGAACTCAAAAGAGCAGAGGCCTGGCCAGGGAGGTCAAGGGGTCATCAGAGCAGAAGCATGTGCGGAAGCCATGAGCTCAGAAGAGGTCTCCACAAGAGGAGAGGGCCCACAACAAAGCCATAGGGACGCCAAACAGGCACCAGGGGGAAGAGAAAGCTATGGGGAAGCCAGAAGAGGAACCATCCATGAAGCCAAAGAGAAAGATTTCCAAGGAGGGTGCAGAAGCAGCAAAGGAAGCCGGGAGTTCTGGCAATTTAAGAAAAGGGTGCCCTCTGTACCTAGCAGCATGGACGTCACTGCTACCTCTGTCAGAACAATTTCTCTGAGTAGTAAGGCCAAAAAGCCAGCTCATAGCGAGGGAAGGAAAATGGGGGAGTGAGTTCAGCAAACGCAGCCCACTTTGGCAAGATGCTTGGCTGAGAAGGGAGGCAGAAAGACAGACAAGCCAGTTTCAAAACACATCCTTAAAATCGGGACACTCACTAGTCCCAGCCAGCAGAAGCAATAAACACAGCAACAGGTACACGGCATTTATTATTCTGTATTATAGATGTGATCATATAAAGACGTTAATTTCTTCAGGCTACTTCACAGAAGTCCCGTCCCCTCCCTATGAGAGGATATGAACTTACTTGATCTCAGCATAAACCCTAATGGTATAAGGGGATGCATAACATGTGCAGATGGTTACATCTCTGTTGCAAAATCATGTTAAACAGTGCAATAGGGACCGTGGGTCAGATATGAACCGAACATGTTCTTTAATCTGATTATATTTTGGTAAGCATCCAATATCCTGGAAGATGTCACACATTGCCTGTGATATGCTGCAAACCATATTCGGGGACACAGAGGATGGGTAATTTTACCAAATCAGTACAGCAAGTAAGTTGTCAATGAGATGGGCCAGGCTTCAGTTACCAACACAGCTAATGTTTCACCTAAGCTAAAGTGGTTTTGGGCTATCAGTAGAGCCTCTCAATCATCAGTGAGATAAAATTAAATCACTAGATGTCAGCTGGTGAGAATTTTAGTCTCTACAATTGTACCTGTACCTGTGAGGGCTGGCAAAAGTATGAACAAATGGTACCAAGACTGCCAGTAACTCTAAGTGATGAAGCGCCCAGGTGTAGAAGTTAGAAGTGCTTGATTTTCACTGGGATTTTCCAACTATTAATAGCTCCCCGGGTTGTCCTGCCTCAGTTTCACTGTAGACAGGACAAGTCGCCTTAATTCTAAATCTCATATCTGATTATGATTTCACTTTAAAGAGCTTGTCATGTAAGCATACCATATCAAAAGCTGATGAGTAGTCAGCAAAATGCCAGTACTAAACACAGAGTAGCAAATGGCAAAAAGTAAGCTAGACCTTTATGTCGACAGGTATTGTAATGGCAAAAAACCGTCATTACTTTAGCACCAACCTAAATAGGAGTCACACAAAAAGAAAAAGCAGATATAAGGATCTACTTAACCAAAGGAAATGCTTTATGTTAAGATAAACGAGGCAAATAAGAGATGCAGAAAGAAAATAAGAATGCACTAAAGCACTGTATTGAAATCAGTACAATGTTTAGTATTTAACGAAATCCATGATTATTTGAGGCCAGAACAAAAATGTGTAACACTCTGCTGAACAAAATGTTTCTACGATAACCAAATAATTTTCCTTTTAAAAAGCAAGAGTTAAAAGGTTTCCAAGCTACTGAAATTGAGGTAAATAAGGGAAAGAGAAGTCTGTGTATGAACAGGTAACCTCCAGGGCTCTAATGGCAGGGATACAACTGGGTCCAAGAGAACATACATGAGATGTGGGCAGCACTTCAGGAAGTCATTTCATCTCATCACTCAGTTCAAGCTCCGACCTCCAGTTTCTTAAGACCTTGGTAGCCTCAGAGTAAAAAGGGATGACACAGACCCAGTAGGCAGAAGTCAGCTGAGAGGTGCAGTGAGAGCCCAGTCACAGGAGCCCCTCGGGATCAGCTATAGGGCTGCTTAAGAGCATTTTCTGTCATGTCCCATCAGCATATGACATGACACACAGGTACCAGTGGCTACTCTTTGAAGAATTTTAGAAAGCTTTTATTCCTTTTATAAGCATGATGCCCTGACAAAATATCAGCTTCCAATTAAGACATCATCAAAAGACAATTTTCTTGACATCTGTCTATAAATTCTGCAGACATTTGTCTACAAATCTGCACTGTGAGAGAGAGACGAGGAACTGAAAAATGAACACTAGGAAATGGGATTCTTCCTTCAGAATGTTTTCTGCTATAATACACATTGCAAGGAATGCATTGCCACCGTAATGTTCAAGAGAGCTGAAGGTTCTGAAACTGTTTCTTTCATATCTCTAACATGAATTTTCTTAAGATGCATGCTTTACATTCTTGTCTCTTAAACAGAATTGCACATTTCTCCTAAGAATGACACTCTCCTACACAGCCATAATACCACCGCCAAACCCAGGCAAATCAGCAATATTTCACGGTACCCTCTAAATACTCAGCACGCATCACAGCTCTCCAATTGTCACAAAAATGTCTTTCATAGATTTTTTTCCCCCAATCTAAGGTCCACTGAATTTGACTATGTCCCTTTAGCCTCAGTGGAAAAGCCAGCCCCTATTTTTCCCCCATGATAGTCAACATTTCCAAGGACCCAGTCCAGGTACCTGGTGGAACATCCTACATTCGGGATTTGTCTTGCTGTTTCCACATGATGTCCCCTCCCGTGTTCCTCCACCCCTCTGAAACTCCTAGAAGTCCAGAGGGATTCAGGTTAACCATTTCTGAGGTCGCTCCAGAAAGCACACGGGACGTGACATGCTGCTTTCTGGCTGGCAAAGCTACATCAGCTGGGCTCCTCGGTGTATCATGCCCCTGTTTGCCTCTGTTATCAGTCAGTGACTTGTGGCAGGGCACTGCAGGCACCTTCTATGGTCTTGGTTTCCATTGGCAATGCTTGTTGGAACCACTTACAGTGGGGATCCCAAAATGGTGACCTGGCTAATTCTCCCACTCTGTCCATATATATCAACTGGCATTATTCTGTAAAAGAGCTCATCCCCAGCCACCCTTTTTCTGTCTTTTGAGAATCATAACACAAAAACTTAAATATATATATAGAGAGAGAGTATTATACTCTCTTACGGTCATTATTCTTTTGATTACAAATGGTTCATATGGTGCCAGTGGGAACCCTCCCACTGCATCCTGGCATGAGAAGGTACTCTGTGCTCATGTTGTATTTTACTGGCCCTGGTCCCTAGAATCAGCCACATCTCCTCAAGGTCTGTGTTCCTTTCATTGGGCATGATGTTTCCAAATGAAGGATTTAATCTTTTTTAAGCCCTCATGAGTATCACCGTATCACTTTGTGTGAAGCAGATTTACAAACTGTGCAGAACATAGGACCCCATTGACAAATATGCCTCAGTCTGAAACATTAAATTTACTTTTCAAAAGCAGACAAAGCATAGGCAACTGAATTTTTGCTTTTAATAACTCTGTGCTGAGGTCAGGAGTTCGAGACCTGTCTGACCAACATGGTGAAACCTCGTCTCTAATAAAAATACAAAAAGTTAGCTGGGCGTGGCGGCGGGCACCTGTAATCCCAGCTACTAGTGAGGCTGGGGCAGGAGAATCGCTTGAACTCGAGAGGCAGAGATTGCAGTAAGCCAAGATCACGCCATTGCACTCCAGCCTGGGTGACAAGGGCGAGACTCCATCTCAAAAAAAACAAAAACAAAAACATAAACAAAAACATAAACAAAAACAAAAACAAAAAACAACTCTGTGCTTTCTCAGGCATCTTGTGCCAAAGCCGTGGGTGTCCTTCAATCTCATGAGCAAACACCAAACAGACTGTGGCATGTGCTCCGACGCAGGGAGAAAACAACTGCATGGCTGTTCTTTTTTTTTTTTTTTTTTTTGAGATGGAGTCTTGCTCTGTCGCCCAGACTGGAGTGCAGTGGCGCGATCTCGGCTCACTGCAAGCTCCGCCCCCCGGGTTTACGCCATTCTCCTGCCTCAGCCTCCCGAGTAGCTGGGACTACAGGCGCCCGCCACCACGCCCGGCTAATTTTCTTGTATTTTTTAGTAGAGACGGGGTTTCACCCTGTTAGCCAGGATGGTCTCTTATCTCCTGACCTCGTGATCCGCCCGCCTCGGCCTCCCAAAGTGTTGGGATTACAGGCTTGAGCCACCGCACCCGGCAGCTGCTCTTTCTTTCCTGTATTCCACTGTGTGGAACAGAGGAACCCATGCACGTGAAACCTATTTACGTTCCCGTGAGTGCCTGCTCTTCGAAAGATGCACAGCATGGCACACCTCTGTCCCCAGCCGCCTCCTCTTCCTGCCTAAGGGTTCCAGCCATCCACACACACAGGCATTATAGCCAGTACTTCTAACTTGTCTCTCAGGCTCTGAACTTTTCACTAAAAAGTTCCATGCACCACCATGGGAGAGGAGTCAGTTCACCAGCTTTCCTGAGGACAACTCTCCTCTGCAGGGCTGGGGCTAGCGTGAAGGTAATGAACCTATATAGACCGGATACAAACATCTCCCCAAAAAGGTGAGGAAGGGGTGCAGCATTATTCTTGACAGAGGCAGCTGACCTGTGTCCAACTGAAGCACTAGGCATAATTTCTATTAGAGGAAATACAGGGCACAGAGGAACAAGGAAGGTGGTATCACGTGGAAACAATCAGACAAATCCAGAATGTAGGTTGGTGTCTAGATAACCATCCCAGACTCTTCCAACAGTAATGGGGGGGAAACCCAGGATGTGTGCTTGCAGGATGGGGTGAGATTTTCACCTTAAAATAGGCTAAAGGGATATTACCAATGGGCACTCAGTTTGAGAAATACTAAATACTAGTCTTAGCCTGACAGAGATTAATGTAGTATTTCTCTCTCTCTTTTTTTAAAAATTTTTTAAAGACAGAATCTAGCTCTATTGCCCAGGCTGGAGTGCAGTGGCACGATCTCAGCTCACTACAACCTCCGCCTCCCAGGCTCAAGTGATTCTCGTGTCTCAGCCTTCTGAATAGCTGGCATTACAGGCACGGTCACCATGCCAGACTAATTTTTGTATTTTTAGTAGAGATGGGGTTTCGCCATGTTGACCAGGGTGGTCTTGAACTCTGGTCTCAAGTGACCCGCCTGCCTCGGCCTCCCAAAGTGCTGGGATGACAGGCATGAAACACTGTCCCCAGCCCTAGTCTCGTATTTCTCAATGAAACATTAGAGATTTCTAATCTCTACCTGCCAGACATTGCTCAAAAGAGATGTGAAGAGGCGCTACATAGGTGCTCCAGCTATGCAAACCCAAGGGGAAAACAAAGTCTTCCTTGTGCTCTTACACAGGAGAAATGCATGTGTTAGGATTATTATGTTTTCAGATATCTTCTAACCTCCACACTTCAATGTAATCATTAGTAAGATATTTTTCCTTTTTTAATACAGTCTTTGCTTGATAACAACAACAACAGGCCAGGCACGGTGGCTTATGCCTGTAATTCCAGCACTTTGGGAGGCTGAGGCAGGCGGATCATGAGGTCAGGAGATCGAGACCATCTTGGCTAACACAGTGAAATCGCGACTCTACTAAAAATACAAAAAATTAGCCGGGTGTGGTGGCGGGCGCCTGTAGTCCCAGCTACTCAGGAGGCTAAGGCAGGAGAATGGCATGAACCTGGGAGGCAGAGCTTGCAGTGAGCTGAGATCATACCACTGCACTCGAGCCTGGGCAATAGAGCAAGACTCCGTGTCAAAAAACAACAACAACAATAACAAAAAACTGCTCTCGTCTATGCTTTAGTAAAGATGCCTATGGCTGGGCCATTTCTCCTGGTCTGGAATATCCATTTTTCTTCTTGGCTCCTATCTATCCTTGACAGTATGCTACCCCAAATGTGATTTCAGTTCAAAATCCTGCTCTGTCACTATCATATTCTTATTGTGTTTATCATCAGCAATTATTCACAGATTTTACCAATCATGTTTTAGATTCCAGCAGGACTCTAAGATCCTTAAAGGAAGAGACTAATTTTGAGCCTTTGTAACACCCAGCAGAGTATTTTCTAAATAGATTAAGGATGAGTGAATGCATTCATCTAGAGCTATGCTGTCCACTCTATATTTTGTGTCTCTATGTTGCGTTTTGGCAACTAGTCATTGGGGGCTACTTAAATAACACGAGAAATTCAGGTCCTCAGTTGCATGAGTCACATCTCATGAGCCCAGTTTCCAGCTGTGGCTCCCATCGGACGCAGTATAGTTACAGAACATTTCCCTCCTGGCAGAAAGGTTTGCTGGATCCACAGTGCTGGGCTAGAGAGCAGACAGGTGTACAGTGCTCAAGGACCATGTGCTTCTCTTCCACGTGCATGGCGGCTCACACAAGTGGGAGAGAGGGTGGGTGCTTATTTTGTCCTTTGTCTGAAGGTTTCAGATAAGCTTCGATGTGCCAACTATGACCATTTGCTCTCACTTCACAGACACGTGGGATAGTCTATTAGGAGTCAAACAGCAAACTTTGGTTTGCTGCTTGCTCTGTCCTTGCACAGCTATGTCATCTGCAGTGTTTTTTAAATAAGGCACCATCGATCACAAAAGGGCACATCATTCGGCCCAGCTCCCAGAGCTCAGAGAGAAGAGTCAAGGGCCCCGCCAAGCGCCACAAGCAATGCCATGAAACTGCCTGCCAGGCATGGCTGTGAAGAGGTGACCATTCTCCTCTCATACACAGGCACCTTGCCACGTGGCCAGCTGCACCAGGGTCCTTAACTGCTACTCACTGTTGGCATCACAGCAAAGGACACGAGGGAGACAGGGGATAAAGGAGGATCAGGGAAGGTGGTGATCTATCTGCCAGACATTGCTGAAAAGGGATATGAAGAGGAGCCACATGGATGGCCCAGCTATGAAAACCCACAGGGAAAAGTCTTCCTTTTCATGCTCTTACACAGTAGAAATGCATGTGTTAGGATTACTATGTTTTCAAAAAAAATGCTCTTTAAGCACCAAGGCAATTTTAAACTGCAAATATCTGCATCACAAAATCAAGGTTACCCCCTTCCACCATTTTAACACTATTAAAGGAAGCTCTTAATATATGAAATGCTGCACTTATTAATCACTGAAATTCCCTTATAGCCGATGATATGAGCATTATTTTCAAATGTAATGTATTCCAGGATAACACTATTGTGCTTTCTACCTATAGACTGTCTATCAATCACTTTTCAAACATCTCATCAGAAGGTCTGACCAGTCGCCTGAGCATCTATATAAGGAGTGCTTTCAGGGGATATTTCTTAGGAGGTATCATTTACCTTGCTCCTTTACATTGCTTTAAGTCTCCATCTACTAATGAAAAATGACAGCAAATAGTATATAAATTATAGCAGTTTTTTAAAAAAGAAATAGAATCAGAGTAAAGAGTGAATAATCACAAAGATAAAAAGGACCAAATAATCTCTAACATACAGCTTTTCAAGGAGAAAAATAGATTCTAGCTCAAAAAACAAAACAAAATGATGCACTGCTGTCCCATATTATATAGGCATATTTTATTGTGCTTCACAGATTGTAGTTTTTACAAATTCAAGGTTTTTGGCAACTCTGAGTCGAGAAAGTCTACCAGCACCATTTTGCTAACAGCATGTCTCACGTGACGTGTCTGTGTCTCATTTGGGTAATTCTTGAAATATGTCAAATAGTTTCATTATTACATCGGTTACGTCAATCTGTGATGAGTGATCTTTGATGTTACCATTGTCATTGTTTTAGGGCACCACGAACCGCACCCATATAAGTCAGAGAACTTAATGGATAAATGTTGTGTGTGTTCTGATTGCTCCACAGACCCCCATCTCTCTTCCTCTCCTCCAGGCCTCCCTAGTCCCTGAATCACAATAATATTGAAATCAGGACAATTAATAACCCTACAATGGCCTCCAAGAGTTCAAGTGAAAAGAAGAGTCACACATCTCTCACTTTAAATCAAAAGCTAGAAATGGTTAAGCTTAGTGAGGAAGACACGTCAGAAGCTGACAGGCTGAAAGCTAGGCCTCTTGCACCCAATTAGCCAAGTTGTGAATGCAAAGGAAAAGTTCTTGAAGGAAATTAAACATGCTACCCCAGTGAACACATGAATGGTAAGAGAGTGAAACAGCCTTATTGCTGACATAGAGGAAGTTTTAATGATCAAGACCAAACCAGCACAACATTCCCTTAAGCCTCTTCACTTCTATGAGGGCTGAGGCATGTGAGAAAGCTGCAGAAAAGTCTGAATCTAGCAGAAGTTCATGAAGTTTAAGGAAAGAAGCCACCTTCATAACATAAAAGTGCGGGGTGAAGCAGCAAGTGCTGATGGAAAGGCCGCAGCAAGTTATCCAGGAGAGCTAGCTAAGATCAATGATGAAAGTGGCTACACTAAACAGATTTTCAATGTAGACAAAACAGCCTTCTACTGGAAGAAAATGCCACCCATGACTTTCATAGTTAGAGAGGAGAAGTCAGTGCTAGGCTTGAAAGCTTCAAAGGACAGGCAGACTTTTGTGTTAGTGGCCAAT
Source organism: Piliocolobus tephrosceles (assembly GCF_002776525.5). Taxonomy (NCBI): domain Eukaryota; kingdom Metazoa; phylum Chordata; class Mammalia; order Primates; family Cercopithecidae; genus Piliocolobus; species Piliocolobus tephrosceles. Next base: position 16,786,211 of record NC_045456.1, on the reverse strand, counting down.
GCAGATGGTGACTTTAAGTTGAAGCCAATGCTCATTTACAATTCTGAAAATCCTAGTGCCCTTAAGAATGATGCTGAATCTTCTCTTCCTGGGCTTTGTAAATGGAACAGCAAAGCTCGGATGACAGCACATCTGTTTACAGCATGGTTCACCAAATACTTTAAGCCCACTATTAAGAATTACTGCTCAAAAACAAAGATTTCTTTCAAAATATTTCTGTCCACTGACAATGTACCTTGTCACCAAAGTGCTCCGATGGAGATGTACAAGGAGATTCGTGTTATTTTCAGGTCTGCTAACATGACGTCTATTCTGCAGCCCATGGATTGAGGAGTAACTTCAATTTTCAAGTCTTATTACTTAAGATATGCATTTCTTAAGGTTATAGATGCCATAGTGATTCCTCTGATGCATCTAGGCAAAGTAAATGGAAAACCTTCTGGAAAGGATTTAGCATTACAGATGCCATTAACAACATTCAAGATCCATGGGAAAAGATGAAAATACCAATGTTAACAGGAGTTTGTAAGGAGTTGATTCCAATTCTCATGGATGACTTTGAGGGGTTCAAGACTTCAGCAGAAGAAGTAACTGCAGGTGTGAAAGAAATACCAAGAGAACTAAAATTAGAAGTGAAGCCTGAAGATTTGACTGAGTTGCTGCAATCTCAGGATGAAACCTGAACTGATGAGACACTGCTTCTTAGGGATGAGAAAAGAAAGTAGTTTCTGGAGATAAAAATCTATTCCTGGTGAAGATATTGTTGAACATTGTTGAAGTGACAACAAAGGATTCGCTATATTAACATAGGCTTAGTTGATAAAGCAGCAGCAGCAGAGTTTGAGAAGACTCCCTTTTTTTTTTTTTTTTTTTTTTTTGAGACAGCGTCTTACTCTGTCATCCAAGATGGAGTGCAGTGGTGCAATCTTGGCTCACTGCAACCTCAGCCTCCCGGGTTCAAATGATTTTCGGGCCTCAGCCTCCTGAGTAGCTGGGACTACAAGTGCGCACCATCATGCCTGGGTAATTTTGGTGTGTGTATTTTTGGTAGAGATGGGGTTTTGCCATGTTGGCCAGACTGGTCTCCAACTCCTGACCTCAAGTGATCTGCCTGCCTCTGCCTCCCAAAGTGCTGGGATTACAGGCGTGAACCACTGTGCCTCACCGAAAGAGAACTTTTTTGTAAAAGAAAGAATCAACTGATGTGGCAAACGTCATTGCTGTTTTATTTTTTAAAATTGCCACAGCCACCCCAACCTTCAGCAACCACTACTCTGGTCAACAGTCAATGTCAAGATAACACCTTCCACCAGCAAAAGAATTACAACTCACTGAAGGATGACATGATCCCTAGCACTTTTTTTTTAAACAATAGGTTTGTTTTTTGTTTGAGATGGAGTCTCGCTCTGTCGCCCAGGCTGGAGTGCAGTGGCCAGATCTCAGCTCACTGCAAGCTCCGCCTCCCGGGTTCATGCCATTCTCCTGCCTCAGCCTCCCGAGTAGCTGGGACTACAGGCGCCCACCACCTCGCCCGGCTAGTTTTTTGTATTTTTTAGTAGAGACGGGGTTTCACCATGTTAGCCAGGATGGTCTTGATTTCCTGACCTCGTGATCCGCCCGTCTCAGCCTCCCAAAGTGCTGGGATTACAGGCTTGAGCCACCGCGCCCAGCCTGGTATGTACATTTTTTAGACATAATGCTATTGTACACTTAATAGAATACAGTATAGTATAAACCTAACCTTATGTGTACTGGGAAACCAAAAACTTCATGTGACTAATTTTATTGCGACGTTTGCTTTACCGTGGTGGTCTGGAACTGAACCCACAATAGTTCTCACATATGCCTGTATCCAGTTTACTTAAAGATTCTAAATAAAACCATACTGCTTTTATTTGAAAGAGAGAGCTAGAAAAAAGAAAAGGATATTTTACACCTGTATGCCTAGAATCTGCTGAATATTTGTGTTGCCAGCTGGACAAAACTCTTATTTATCTGCAGAATTTTGCATTTTAAGTTTTACCCCCTTCTCAATTATTCTAGAAACAGAAACGGCTGCAGTGGACAACCAACCACTTGCCATAAGAACGTAAAGTTGGCATGGTTCAGGTCTATTAGAAAACAGAACCAAAGGGAGCTAAGTCTATAATTTGTTGCTGTTTCTCCGACATACAATATAGCATCTTACTCCAAATCTCTTTGTTCCCTTAATAGGAACACACGTGCCTTATGCTTTCTATATTCCAGAAGACTTTTCAGTTTTCAGAAACAACAGATTATTCATTGATTACACTGTAGTGAAAGGCCAATCATGGCCCCTGAGATAAGGGCTCACCTCTGTCCCAAGCCCTCACACTGGCCTCCACCCTCAGCCATCTCCTTTGCAAATGTGGAAGAGAACCTACATTTCACCTAGCAAGGTTAAAACCAAAGGGTGCACTGTCAGCCCCCAGGGGAGACAGGGCAAAGAAAGAATGTGAACCTACCACCAGAGTTGCTTTGACATCCAGAGCAAGACCCATTACAAATGATGCAAGGAGGGGAGGTTGTGATTACTATCTCATTCCAACTAGGATCCCTGCTAGTTCTGGGGTTGAACAATAACCACCTATGGAAGCATGCAGAATGATCCTTCACTTTGCTCCACCCTCCTCAGAAATGTGCCAAAACTCTTAGAAACCCCACTTGGAATGAATGACTTGATAACATCAAGTAGTAAGAACCGACTGAGGCTGAAAAGCTCGTCAGCTGCACTTTTAAACCTCATCAGACGTATTTCATGGGGTCAAATGACAACATACGTAGATTTTTCTGACAGTATGTCTAGGGTATGCGCTAATATTACGTAAGAAAAATCTATTTTTGTCATCAGCTATATGGATGTTCCGGTGTCTAAAGAAACAGCCTACATGAAGTTAACAAAGAATGGTAGCGCGAAACACACTCATGCTATGCCTGTGGAATTTTGGCCACACGGTGGACATGACTGTCAACTGTCTCAGGCAGCCCACAATCCCATCAGTACTGGGCTTGGTGATCCCCACAGAGACCCTACCTCCGTGCCCTCTTAGTGTCTCCTGGGCCCCAGACAGTGAGGCAGGCACTTACAGTCTCAAGTGCTATTATTTGGCAAGGAGGAAGCTATGGGAGTACAAGAAGGCACAAAAGAGGTCTTCATTTTACTATATAAAGGTGAAGTAGAAGTCACTCATTAAAATCCTGCAATCTGGATTTATAAAGATATGGTATATTATGGTCAACACTGCAAATGTTCTTATTACCCTTCACAGATCTACCTTATTATATTACGATATTTAAGAATTTGGAAATAAGCTTATTTTCCTTTGATTTTAAAAGGATTTTAAATAATTCTCTGTTAGACTCCAAGAAAACCACATTTTACACATACCACATTTTACATACACCAAAACTCCTAATTCTGAATATTCTTAATACCCATCTTCTGCCTGGCCCTCCCAGCATAGCCATTATCAACAGACATCTTGAGTTTCTCCACAAAGACCTAGACCCATGCTGCCCAAGCCAGTAGTCACCCACCAAGTGAGGCTACAGAGCGCTTGAAATGAGGCTAGTCCAAACTGAGATGTGTTGTATGTTTAAAATACACACAGATTTTTGAGGACCTAGTATCAAAATTAATGTCAAAAACTTCAATGATTTTCGTATATTGACTTTGTATTAAATAATATTTTTGATACATTAGGTTACATCATTCAACTCAATGTCATCTGTATCTTTTTACTTATTAAAAGTTGCTCCCCAAAATTTCTACCTGGCTCAATTCTGTGAGACAAAACTACTCTGGACAACAAACTATCTTCTCTTTTAAAGAAATTGGGACCATCTTTTGTGTTCCTAATTTCGGTTATTTACAAAAGGAATCATCTTCCCTGTCCAGCTGCTGAGATACTGTTTAATAATTGTCATCTTCTTCTTTCAAAATCATCTCAGTTTTTAATTAATCCCAGTCCCCTATTCTCTTTCTCTGAATGGCATTTGAGAGCAAAAATTATTAATATTACCTAAATCATAACTGACTGTTACCTTGGTCATGAGAAACAGAATCCACAGTGTTTTTTTTTTTTTAAAAAAAAAGGACAACTAACAGCATCGTACATGTCAAAAGCATGGGAAAGTGTCCCGGCTTTCTTCCTGGTCAACATTTCCTCTAAAATCTCCATTTACTTCCTCCTTCTCCTCTGATTAAACAAGCTTCTCCTCTAATGTTAACAATCCTCCATGAAACTATTCGTTTTCAATCTTACTTCCCCAAGTATGCAAGTATTGGGGCTACATCGACAAACAGAACTTCCTAGGAAAATGCATTCAAAATTCCCAAAAAACAGACCTACTGTAAAACAACTCATTATAAATTGATAATATATTGTTATGCAAACAACAGATACACTGAAGTGAGGTGCTAAAGAATGAGAGCAGGCATAATCTGGTAGATTAAAGTGGTACATTCTGGAAAGCTGTGTTTTGTATTTATACATTTGATGAAAGAATGGGATAAGCAAAGGTATATTTCCAAGAAAGTTTTGCAAGGCCTTACCACCTCAAAGAAGAGGTAGGGCAGGAAAGGAGGAAATGGGCGGAAAATGAGGGAGGGGAATAAAAAGAAGTAGGGCTTATTTTTCCAAATAGCACTAATTCTTGGTTATCTGACTAGATTAGAGGATTGGGTAACAATGTGAGGTCAATGCTTGTAATGCCATTTAAGTCACATTCATCACTTCAGGGCATGGTTATGTGCGAATCTAGAATCAGAATTAGGCATCAAGCTCATTTAGAAGTTTAATAAATTTAATTTTAATGAGACATCTTGTTTGGCATTAAAATTCATGAGACTCCCAGAACAGGTTCTCTGGACCTTTATTAGAGAGTAAGAAATTTATTTGACAATTTAGCTTCTTGACCACCAGAGTAGGAAAATTCATGTCTACAAACTATACCTATGTATCCCAGAAGCTTTCTGACATTGAGTCATTTCAAATTTAGTAGCTGCATACACCGTTGGCTCCAATTAGTGACCTCCATGGGGATTTTTTTTTCCTTTGGAATTTATCAGTTTATACCTCAGTGTTCATAAAATGAAGAGAATGGTTTCTGTGTGCCTTTTTAAAAGTAAACACTGCTAGTGAATCACCCAGCAATATGATGAGCAGAAACAAGGTCACATTCACAATTTAAGATGAGCTCAACATCATTATATTTAGAACGGGATCAATCCAGAATCGGTTCTCAGTTTGGCTTCTTATTAGCTGTGTGACCTTGGGCAAGTAGCTTTACCTCTCTGAGCTTCAGGGATTTTTCTTTTTTTAATTACTGAAATGCAAATACTTCCTTCTAACTTGCAGGGTTTTGAAATGAAGGAATGATATACGTAAACAAGCAGGTCAGCTGTCTACACAGAGTATGCAGACATGTTTATAGATATATGAAGCCTCCTGGTGATTATGTGTCATAGTGTTGTGTTGAGGCTTTGGGTAGAGCTCAGCATACTTCTGTCTTGAGTTAAAAACAGGGTTTTATTCTTTGAATTCTACTTGAATACCTCTTGGCTGGTGAAGTTCACATGTGCTATGACTGACTACCTTAGTACTCTGCCAAGTGTTTCTTAATGCCTCGGATTGATAGAGCAGCGGTTCTCAAACGTTCACGCACTTGTTAAAATGCAGATTCTGATTGGGCAGGGGTAGGGTGGGGCCCCAGCTTCTACATTTACAAGTGGCCCCCAGGTGATGTCCCTGGTGCTGGTCACCCTAGGCAGTCAGGCCACTTGACAGACCTTCTGTGCCTCTACGCTGCTGACGGCGCGGGATAATTCCTTATGGTTGCACAGGGCACTACTCCTGTGCACTGCGGGAAGTTTAGCAGTATCACTGGTCTGGACCCCGCTAGATGCCAGTGACCCCATCACTCCACGCCAGCTGTGACAGCCAAAATGTCTCCTGACATCGCCATTGCCAGATGCCCTCAGGGCGGCAAAACCGCCAGGTGGAGAACCGCTACCATGTAGGATGCTACCATCAAGGTGCGCCCACAGCAGCAACCTTGGGGCAGGCAGGCAAGTATCCTCCAGGCTAGCTTGCAGACGGGGAAACTGAGGCTGGGCACCCCTCAAGGTCGCACGCCTGGGTAACCGAAAAGACAGCGCGGAGGTCCCGCCGCGCCGCACTCTGCGGAGAGGACGCGGAGCCGCGCGCCCGCCCGGTGGTCCCCAAGGACGGCGCCCACGTGCTCCAGCCCCTCGGGCGGCCCGCCGACCGGAAGCGGGTGCTGGGGCCGCGTAAACGCCACGGCCACGCGCGCCCGCCAGCCCGGACATGGGCCCGCGGGCGCTCCCGGCCGCCGCCCGACTTCGGGGCCGGCGGGGGGCAGAGCGCGCGGGAGCCCGAGCGTCCCTGCTCCAACACCGCCCCGCCGCGGCCCCCCGGTCGTGACGTACCCCGCGCCGACCGTTCCCACGCCCACCCAAGACCGCCCTCACGGGAGGCGGCGGCCGCACACTACCCACCCAGAAGAAGTCCGTCCATGTCAAAGATGAGGTGGGTGACGGGCTGCGGCGGGGGCGCCGCCATGGTGCCGCCTTCTGGGTTTGGGTGGGGGCGAGGAGGAAGTGCGCGCGCACCCGCCCGCCCCGCGCACGCGCACGCGCACTCAGGGCCTCCTCGCGCGCCCGGGGCCGCTCTGCGCACGCGCCCCCCGCGGCCCCTCGCCCGGCTCCGAGCCGGAGCGTCCTGGGCTGCCTAGTGCCGCCCCGCGCACGCGCACCTCGGGCTTTCGCCGCAGCAGCAGCTGCAGACCAGGGATGCGTCGCGGGCCGGCGTGATACGTTTACCCGTATCAACTCCTCCTCACTTCACACCCGGAATCGGTCCAAGCTACGCAGTCAGCGGCCGCGCAGAGCCGAGGGGGCAAATTCACTGCTTGACTTTGTATCAGGGGTGTGAATGAGGAAGGAGGGACAGTACAAGGGACTGTCGAGTGGAGAGAGGGGGTTGAAGATTCTCAGGGTGACATCACTGCTAGCCATCAGGTTGCAGACAAATGGCCTTGGTCACGAGGTCCCTGGGTGGGTTCGCCCGAGCCGCCAGCCCCTGGACCGTGGGTGGGTTTTTCTCAGTTTCGCTTGCCCGCCTCCCTGCGGTCCTGGACCGCGACGTGAACCGTCAGCCGCGCATGCGCAGTGTGCGGAGAGGCTGCACCACCTCCGTGCCTGCATCTCTGAGCGTCCCAGGCTGGTGCATTGTCCCAGAGCAAAGCCAAGCTGCGCAAGGAGGATGCTGAAATAATACTAATAGTCAACATGCCTTGCTGGTTATTCCTTCTTAGGTATCATCTGTCTTTTGGGCTGCTCTGAGTTTTCTTCCTTTTTTAACTTTTCAAATGCCACCTAAACAGCTTTTTTTTTTTCCCCCTTGCCATTGTCCGAAAAATACTTTTTTGTCCCTGTTTGTATTTTGTGTTCGTTTATGTGGTATATTCACGTTTAAGGACAAGGATTGGACCTTTTGCGAAGCGGAAATAAGAGTTTTAAGACTTTAAAAACGTGAGGGTGTGTCGGGCGCAGTGGCTCACACCTGTAATCCCAGTACTTAGGGAGGCAGAGGTGGGAGTTGCGGGAATACTTTGAGCCCAGGAGTTTAAGAACTGTCTGGGCAATATAGCGAGACCCTGTTCTCCACAAAAGGGGAAAAAGACTAAAACAAAACAAAACAAAAAACAGGTGTAAACATAAGGATGTGTTTCTAGTTTAGTGCCTACATGGTGGATGGGGGCACGCCTGGATTCAGCAAGAATTATCATCTATGATAGACAAAATGCATCTGTGTCTGTTTCCTCCTGGGTAAAATGGAGGTGATAAAGGAGGTGAGGCAGGCCAAGCCCTTAGTACTAGTGCATAATATATAGTCAATAAAATTATGTGTTCTTACAACTGGTGCTATAAGATAGCTTCCCCCGTTTAATGCAATCGTGATTTCCCTTTGAGGACACAGAATTTCAGAGAAGGCAATTTATGAGCAAATTAGGAAGGGACTTGTGACTCAAATACCATCATTCATGGTTTCTGTATTAGTTTGCTACAGCTGCCATAATAATGTACCACAGACTAAGTAACCTAAACAACAGATGTATATTGTATCACAGATCTGGAGGCCAGAAGTCCTAGATGAAGATGTCAGCAGTCTTAATTCCTTCTGAGAGCTGTGAGGAAAGGACCTATTCCAGGCCTTTCTCCTCAGCTTGAACCTGCTTTCCTTTCCCTATATCCTGTCCTGTTGTCTTCCCTCTGTGTGTGTCTCCGTGTCCAAATTTTCTGCTTTTTTAAGAACACCATTCTTATTGGACTAAGGACCACCCTAATGACTACATTTTAATTTGATTACCTCTGACAAGTTCCTGTTTCCAAATAAGGTCACATGCTGAGGTAGTAGGGATGAGGACTCCAACATATATTTTTGGGGAACACAGTTCCATAATGGATGCGTTCCACACACATTGCTGTGGTACCTACAGTAAGTATGACAGTATTTTTCCACCTGGAGTCTTTAGAATTCTCCCTCCCAGTTTCTTTCCATTCTCTGGAAACAAATGGATGCACACATGTCAGAGTTACTGTTATTTTTTTGGTATTGTAACCACCTCACATTTCTGTTTACTCATTAAATTAAAAAAGAGTATTTTTCTTTTTCTTTTCTTTTCTTTTTTTTTTTTTTTTTTTTTTTTTAGTGAGACAGAGTCTCACTCTGTCGCCCAGGCTGGAGCACAGTGGTGCAATCTCTGCTCACTGCAGCCTCAGCATCCCGGCTTCAAGCGATTCTCCTGCCTCAGCCTCCCGAGTAGCTGGGATTACAGGCAGCAGCCACCACACTCAGCTAATTTTTGTATTTTTTAGTAGAGATGGGGTTTTACCATGTTGGCCAGGCTGGTCTTGAACTCCTGACCTAGTGATCCGCCCACCTCGGCTTCTCAAAGTGCTGGGATTACAGGCATGAACCACCAGGCCCAGCCAAAAAAGAGTATTTTTCAAAGGAAAAAAGGCCCCAGTCCCATTTTGACGAAATGACAAAGCCTCACAGTGATTGTGGAAGAGACAGATTGGGAAACCTTAGGTACTTCAGCTCTCCACAGATGTGAAAACATGCTTCACATTTTTTTTTATAAGTCTTATTTTCCATACTTTTCAGTAACATCACTTCTATGCATAAGATGGAAGACTCCTCTTTGCTTAAAAAAAAACAAACACACTGTGTGAATGCTTCTCTGTCACAAGCTAGTTTGGAAAAGAATGAAATTTTGTTCTAGCAATGTGGTTTGTACACATATAACAAGTTAGTTTTTAGCTTTCAATAATTCTCCAGCAGCCAAAGATGGGCAGCTTCTATGCTGACAGGGATGCATTTCCTTCCATGAATTACAGTTTACTTTTGTACAATTGTGTTTTCCCCATGGGACAATAACTTACTTTTCCTGACAATTTTAAGATACAGTAGAAATGATCCAGTAAACTATGGTACGATGGCATCAAAAGCATATTAACAGTGGAACAGATAAACAGACGATCTTCTTTCACACAACATACAAACTTAACCATGCCATTTATTGTGTGTGTATATATATGCTATCCTGTATGAAGTCTTAGCTTATTTCAACTTCCTTAGTTTGTTGTCCTGGTTCCTGTGTCTCTGTGCTTTTGTTAACTGTTGTATTTGGTTTCCAGTCTGCTATATCTGTTTTCTGTGAGCCCCTTTGCCCCATTATTCTCTTTACTTCTCTGGGGTACAAATCTTGCCAGTGTAGATGGAGGGTAACAGGTTGGACTAGGGACCATCTTTCTCAGTAGCTGTACACGGTCCACTTTTCTTGATGCTGAGAGACCGGAAAGCTTTGACTTCATCTGATGGGGCCTCAATTTGAGCTCCTTGCTGCAGACTTACCTGCCTTCTTCCCCTATATAGCTGGCTTAGCAATGTTGTCTTAGGAAGTCTCTTGCTTCAGAGGCACTGAATATTCTCACCTGTTCCCGCTGCTGGTTTCCTCCCAGCCCAGTGAGCTCTGGAAGGGAGCCTGGTATAAATGGCTGAATTTGCCACTCCTGGTTTTGTACTCTCGGACCTATCTGGTACTTTTGTGTGGGGAGGGTGATTGTTTTAGAACCCCTTCACCATCAGAGTACAGACTGGCTCTGAGCGAGAGGTCCGGTTTGCTTCTCTGCAGTGGTGGATAACAGATGTGATCTGAACTGGTAGTGCCAGCATCCGCTGGGAGCTCACTAGAAATACAGAATCCCAGCTGCCACCCCCAGACTGACCGACTCAACATCTGCCTTTCAACCAGGACATCCAATGGTCTAGACCATTGACCCCCTCCTGGGGTATACCAGCTATTTCATTGTGGGGAGAGGGCTTAGGATTATTATTATTGTTGTTATTTTATTTATTTGTTTATTTTTTGGGACGGAGTCTCGCTCTGTCGCCCAGGCTGGAGTGCAGTGGCACGATCTCGGCTCACTGCAAGCTCTACCTCTTGGGTTCACACCATTTTCCTGCCTCAGCTTCCCGAGTAGCTGGGACTACAGGCGCCCGCCACCACGCCCCCGGCTAATTTTTTTGTATTTTTTAGTAGAGGCGGGATTTCACCGTGTTAGCCAGGATGGTCTCGATCTCCTGACGTTGTGATCTGCCTGCCTAAGCCTCCCAAAGTGCTAGGATTACAGGCGTTAGCCACTGCGCCCGGCCAGGATTATCATTTTAATGTAAAGAAGTAGCAAATGTGTTAAGTTTACCAACATTTATTTTTATTTTATTTTATTTTTTGAAACAGGATCTCACTGTGTCACCCAGGCTGGAGTGCAGTGGCATGATGTTCACTCACTGCAACGCCCCCCTTCCGGGTTCAAGCAATCCTGCCACCTCAGTCTCCTGGGTAGCTGGGACTGCAGGTGCCCACCACCATGCCTGGCTAATTTTTGTATTTTTTAGTGGAGATGGGGTTTCACCATGTTGGCCAGGCTAGTCTTAAACTCCTGACCTCAAGTGATCCACCCACCTTGGCTTTCCAAAGTGCTGGAAGTACAGGCAGGAGCCATGGCACCCAGCCCTAACATTTAATATTTGTGTGAACACTGGTCAATGTTCTTGTGTCCTGGTCTTTTCTCCAGGTATCCTTAGAGGGAGGAGGGGAGACATCATTGCTTTCAACCATTTTATTTCATTTCAGCATAATGCAATGTACATATTAAGGTAAAGTGTATTTACGGTTTATATTATTTAATTTTTAAATCAGCTCTCAAAAAATGGACAAAGGGATCAAAGACATGCCTATGAAAATAATAAAATGTAGCTTCCAGTTAATAACAAGAAAGTAGAAATTCCAGCATCAGCTTTATAGCCTTCACTAATGATTACAGATCATGTTTCGTAATATCCGTAATGTTAGTGCCTAAGTAGACACACGCTATTCTAAAATAGCACATGTGAAGGGAGGACGTGTGCTTCAAAAATGTGGAGAAATGAAGCACGTGGTCAGACCTTACCATGAGTTCGAATTTCCTCTGTCCTGCCAGGATTCTCGCTGACTAGACATAACTGGACATCTGAGAGAGGGGTTCAGGCTTCATCACTCCCACCCTTTATCATCATATTGTTCTGGGATTTAGGGCTCCTGACTCCAAACAGTTCCCTCCTCGTTTGCCCCTCTCTCTGTTTCTCCTTCCCTCCCTTCCTTTCCTCCTTCTCTCTTTCCCTGTTTTCCTTCCTGTTCTTCTCCTGCACTCTCTCCTTTCTTCCCTTCCTTTCCTCCTTCTCTCTTTTCCTGTCTTCCTGTTCTCCTTCTAAACTCCCTCCCCGTCTCCTGCTCTCTCTCCCTCTTTTCCTTTTTTCTTTCCCTCCTGACGTTGCCTCTAGCGTAGCCTCCTCCCTCCAGGACCTGTGAGGGGTTTGTGCACCCATAATGGATACAACTGGGGATGTCAGCAACTTGGGCCTTTGCTGTGTCTTGCACAACCTTCACAAAGAGGGATACCCACTGGCCCTGCCCGCTGAAGCTTCTCTCCTTGAGTGGAATCACAGCTGGAGCTTACCACGCAGAGTGCTGTGTGCCATCTCTAATGTGTGCCTTGTGTCGTCGCTGCTTCTGAATAAACCATATGCCCACCTGCAAGGCTCTGAGTCCCTGTCACATCTTATGCAAGTTGCTTAGTGCTCTGGTCACTTCTCCAAAGTGTTTGTAAAGGCCACATGCTGAGAGTCTGAGATGAAAGAGTGAGTAGTTTATGGTTAAAGTTGGCTCATTGTTTCATAGCAACTATGGTAATAGCCACCAGCCCTCAAACAATTAGAATGTGCTTACAACTTTTTAAATGATCTCTTACTTCATTGACTCGGCAACTCTGCAAGGTAAACAATGGAATTCTTCTTCTTATAGAAATAAAGAAATGGAGCATGAGGAAAGTCAGGTACCTTGCCTCAAGTCATATACCTGAAAATGATCAGGGTGGAGAGTGCAACCTCTGTTGGTCTTCCTTCCTCAAAAAGAGCCAAAAGGCAAAAACTATCTATTAATATGTTTCATATATGTTTTCAAAATTTCTTATGTTGTACTTAAACAATCAGGACCACAACATGAATAGATAATATCAAAATCAAACACAAGAATGAATGTGCAAATAAAGGGGGAAAAAGTATTCTAGAAACCACCAGCAAAAAAATGATAAGGAAAAGGAACCTTCAAAAAATAAACAAGGAACATTTGTTTTCTTCAATTCTGATATCAGTATGGCATATCAGCGATAACATGGTTCAACCAGTCATTTCTAGGATTGAAAGTTTTCACCTTTATTTTACTTGCATCCAACTCCTGTGCTGCTTGGTGCAAGCTAACACCTGGAGGGAACAGAAAGCTGGTTGCACAGCCTCTCCCTTCAGCTTCCCCGTGATCACATAAGCCTGGAAAGTGTGCTGAATGAGCCCTTGCCTCCTCAATTCATAGCCATGTGTTCATTTGAAACTCTCCCATTTTTGTGGTCAATGATCTTCCCTTTTTTTTTTTTAACACAACAATTCTCAGACTTACTCAACAGGGGCCATCACACATGCTCTTTAAAAAGAACATAATATCTCCTTCAAACACACTTTAGAAATACCAGATTACTGTTAGGCATAGGGTCCATTCTGACTTACATTCTGCCTCACCAACTTTCTCGAGAAGCAATCATTCAGTAAGGCTGTGGGATTTTGCCAAGTGAGCATGACACCAAACACATTGGAAAAACAGAGTAAATTTACAGAGAAAAATTCAGAGAATGAGAATCTTAGGTACCTCAAATAGTTAAGATTTTAAGAATCTTAAAGGGAACAGAATATGTTTATATGTATATATGTATACCATACATATGTTATATAAGCTATATAAATAATATATTGGTGTGCATGATTTTGATAAACTTGAGGAAATGCCTTTATATATAACTTCAATATATTTAGTTTGTATATATTCACAAATGTATATGTTAAATATTATATTACAAATAATGCAACTGCATGACTTTAAGAAAGTTAAGAAGAAAGATGATTACAGTAGGTTCTCACTTGTTCGGAGGTCTTTGGAAACTGTGACTTTAAGCAAAGCCACATATAACAAAACCATTTTTTGTTCTCATCAACTTTATAACAAAATGATGTTGAATGGAACAATCTGCTGTATATCGTTCCCCTTAAAGTTGCAATTTCCAAGAATCAGCCAGGTATGGAGGCTCACGCCTGTAATCTCAGCACTTTGGGAGGCCGAGGCCAGTGGATTTCTTGAGCTCAGGAGTTCAAGACCAGCCTGGGCAACATGGTGAAGCCCCATCTCTACAAAAAAATACAAAAATTAGCTGGGTGTGATGGCATATACTTATTGTCCTAGCTACTTGAGGGGACTGAGGTGGGAGGATTGCTTAAGCCTGGGAGGTCGAGGCTGCAGTGAGCTCTGATCGTGCCACTGTACTCCAGCCTGGGTGTCATAGTGAGAACCTATCTCAAAAAAAAAAAAAAAATTCTGAGAATCTATTGACGTTAAGTCAGGAGTTATTGTATATATGATTTAAATGTACTTAATTTATTACATATATGCACATATATAGGTGCATGCATGTGTGGGGTTTTTATTTTTAGCTGGCTCTTCTCTTTGGATGTATGTGTGGTTCTAACAAACTTCAGGCGAAAGGTCTTTATATATAATATATGTGTATATATATATTTATATATAATTGCATAGGTTTGAGAGTTGTTTAATAGGCTAAGTGAAGTAGATGGGTCAAACAGGTACAACACATGTATTTTGTTCTCTTGTGGGCACATTTCAATTGAATATGTTTATTGGCTGCTGTTGTATTCGTGCATAAACAATAACATTTGGAAGCATCTATTTCAAGTCAATTTCCTAGGGCCCTTTAAACCACTCTGAAAGAATCTTAGAGGCAGTAAATTTCCATGACTCCTTCCTCCTGGAGTAAACTAGGAGGCCAGTTAAAGAAAGGTAATTTACTAGGACTTAGGTTTTGGTTTAATAATAAAGCTATAACTTGAAACATGGAAATGAAGTATAGCAAAGAGAAGGCTGTGATTAAATCTGCTCCTGAAAAATGGAAAGTGAATGATAATTAAAAACCACAAATATGCAAAAATACCCAGAAACTATTCATAATTTTTCGTGTTCCTTCTTTGATCTACCCCCAACCATGTTTCATGTAACACACATAGGAGGAATTCTGGGGTTTTCCATGTGTTTTTGCCCTTTCCTGTGCCATAACCTTTACTTTAGTAGACAAGGAGGGGGTCCCCAAACCAGAGATTTGAGAGCACTTTTGATGTTTTAACGTTTCTAGAAGTTATGAAGCTGGCAAATGGCTTGGAGAAGAATAGTTGAGTCCATCCTGAATGTATACAGAGCTCACTGCTGTTTGTCTTGTGCAGTTGTGGATGTTGCAATAGGGAGACTGTAAACTGGATTCTGGGGCTCCAGGTCTCTTCCTTCTGCATGGCTAAGAGGAGAACCCTTCTGTGAGCACCGTGTTGCTCTCATCCCACTTGTCTGATTTGCATTGAGATGCCTTTTCCTTGATTCAGGGCCCTAATTATCAAGCCTTGACCTTTGCTCATGCAATTGCTGCATGTCGAGTCTTTGAGAGTGAGTGTTCTCTTGCTTATCTCTGATTGCATGCGTCCTTCTTCTGTGGGACTCTAGGATTTCCCACCAACAGTCTCTCTATTGGGTTCTTTCTGGGTACAGGCCCAAGTATGAAGACATGCCCAGTGTTACCTTGAGGGTTCCTGTGCAATGCCTCTGATGGTTGACACAGTTATAGGAATGTCAAATATCAGGTAAGTTCAACTCTGAACGATTTCATTAAGCATCTACACGAATTCATATACCAAAGTCTGTGCTTTTCATGATCTTAAAGCACAGTAATTTTCGTAGCTCATAAAGTAAAATCTTTTTACTTCTGTTTTCTCAAGATTGTCAAAAAGGATCATCCATTTCTTTTGGCCAGGCACCATGCCCTGCGACATTATATCTAATCAATAAAGGGTTATTGATCAGAGGGGCCTAAGATATATACTTCTGCCTGCCTTACTGGTGAGAAAGCTGATGCCCCAAGTGATTAAGCACTTTTTGGAGGTCATACAGCTAGTGGGTGCTGGAATCAGAATGCCATGTCTGTCTGACTCCAAAGTCCTCCATCCACATATCAAGACAAATTATTCTGGGGAATATTTATTGTAACAGGATACTCACTTGACAGCATCGTGAAATGAGATGGAAAAAAATGGCATCCTATAGAAATTTTCCATGTGGATAGCCAGGAACCCTATGGATCTCTGGCCTCACAGCAACGAGAGAAGTGAAGGCTTATGAAGAGGTTTATATGGCATTATAGCCCTACCTCTTCTCCAGTGGAGTTAGGCTTTCTTTTTTCTTGTTTCCTAAATGAAATAAAAACAAATGACATGGCATGCATCTCTCTTAGCCTCAATCCAATGTTGAGGCTTCAGTGACACTCCTCAGAAAGGTTGATATTTGATTGTGCATCTCTTGGGGGACCTAGGTGGGTGGCACCTGATCCCTGCCAGATCTGCTCTAGAGACTTCTGATCTCGAGGGCTAGGAGGAGTTGATTTAGGTTGCACTTTCAGAGTCCCTCAAACAAATATGCATGACCAGATAACCTTAATGATTTGGACTTTTGCCCCACAAAATCTGGGATGAGGAGGAGACTCCAGCAGAGTGACACCACTGGAAAACCAGTTGTAGGAAGAGACGACATCGCCCGCATCTCAGGAGTTGCAGATGGGGGAGATCCAGCTGTCCTGGCTTCCAAGAACTTAAGAAAATGCCCTTCAGGTTTGCCTGAAATCTTCACATGACAGCGCCAGTGAGAGAAGAACCTTCTGCTCCTTTTCGCCTTCCTTTCCTGCTACTCTCCAGGTGGAGAGATCTGTAACCACAGCAGGGGAAATGAGGGAGGAGGACAATTGAGAAAGCCAGAAGCTTCCCCATGTGTGCCTTCTGTTTCAGGACCACGAAAAGCATGCCTTAGCTGGAGGTAGGGTGGGGAGGAAAGGAAGTCTTACTCTGGAATTAAAGCTGCAGAGATTTAGCATTTCATTCGACATTTAACTTTGATCTTGAAAGCATTCAGTGACCAGAAACATCATGTGATGTGCTGCAATTTTGACCACTAGCTGGTATAAGACATTCCTGCAATGAGTAAGTTTTATAGAGACCCTGGGAGACAAATCGTTGCCTTTTGGTAAAATCCAAGTCATATTTATTCATGTTAAAATACTTTTCAGGTTTCAGCATGCCCAGATCCTTGGTTATTATTGAGAATAGAAAATGGGCTAACACCGCTACTTTATATATTATTTGAGTGCCTACTGAGAGCCAGAGGCACACAAAATAATTAGAAATAAGCAATTTTTTATTTATAGAAGCAGAATAATGAAAGCAAAGACTCAGATGAGGCTTTTTTTTTTTCTTTCTCCCTTTCCTTTTTCCCTAAATGCTGTAAAAACAAACAACACGAGGAAACTAATAAAAGAGAAACACTGGAAGTTATTTTTACTGGGGTATGATTTTCCCCCAAGGTGTGTGGTCAGAAGACTGCCTGCTGTTTCATCAGTGTTGATGGGACACCTCCCTGCTGAGTGGTAGCCCTGCTCATTGCCCAACCCTGTGGTGTTGACACAGAGAATGAATTCCTTGGGGCTCTTGGCACTGTGTTGTATGTGTAACTCACTTAACAAACAGGCTGGCAAGGCTTAGGTGCATCAGGCTCTCGACAGATCATTAAAAACAAAACCCTTGCTCTTCTCATCCTAAACCCACGTCCTATGTTGTTGTTCATCGAAAAAGTAATCATCGCTGTTTGTCTGTCCCACCCCACCATTATATAGCCTCCCTCTTCTTCCTCAACACACACTCCCTTTACTTGCTGCACACCGTGCAATGCAAAATTCAGTGCCCACAGGAAGTCCTCTCAGTGAACTCCTGATTGTTTTCCAGGTTAAGGAGTCAGTAGGTGAATAAGAATTGCAGTTCAGTATTCAGGGCTGGCACCCAAAGCTCCTCCAAAGTGATAAGTTGGTGAAGGAAGTCCAGCTTCCCTCTGAGTGATGTTAAAAACGTGTGGGGCACTGGGGGAGAGGAAGGCCAGGTGGAGAAATACATGCAGTTAAATAACTTTTTTATGATAGATTCGCTGATTACTCAGTGATGACTTTATTGCCGATGATGCTCCAATATAACTGCCCAGGCTGTCAAATGATCATTCACACACGATGAGCATTCGGCTGGGATGCTTGTCCGATGTGATGGTATGAGAAGCTGTTTGAGATCCTTGAAGGAGACATACAAAGTGTCTAAGTCTCCCAGTAAGGAGCCCTCTCTGAAAGCCTTGTAAGAACTGGTGAGTTAAATTTTTAATATGATTATTAGTTTTGCTTCTCTGCTGCTAAGATGTTGAGATACGTGATGACAGAAAATTGTTTACAGGGAATATTTACTTTAGTTGCACTGCTTCAAAGGAAGTCTGAAGGTTTCTATTTCTTTCCCTTCCTGGAATAGCTCAAAAGCAGCATGGTAAGAGTTAATTGAATAAGTAGAAGAGCCAAGTCTTTGCTCTGGGAGGCAGAGTTTTAAATTCTCTTCTGTGGGACTAATCAAAGTTCGTACATTTTTTATCTGTAGTGTTACATTAAAGAAAATATCTGTAAAACCACCTACAACAATTTATCTAATATGTTCTCATTTGCTCCTTTGCCCTGAAACAAGACTGTCTATAAGGAGAAGAAAGTAATTGCCAAATAGTTTGTCTTTGTGGATTAGAGTGGTAGTTTGAAAACACAAGCTTGGTATAAAGAATACTGGAGTTTAGAGGAAAGAATCCTAAAAGGAAATGAGCAAATGAAGTGGTGCATTTTGTGCTATAGTTTATACAAAAGAGAAATTAAATCAATTAACCTCATGTATGAAAACACTGGACCCACTGCTTCTTAGTTAGATACAACGTCTATGCCGGAGATGTCTTTGCCATCCAATGCATTCCCTGAAAGATTGGCATGATTTTAAGCTTTCAACTTACTGCTTTTCTAAAGGATAAATTTGAGAAGGAATTGACAGTTGTTTCACTCTTTTTCGTTTTAAATATACAGATTCAATATCTGTAATGTTAATGTATCCTAAAGAGTGGAAATATGTATCCTAAAGAGTAGAAAAAGAACATATATGCCTACTTCTAGAGGGGCATACACATAGATCTTTGAGTTTATCCTCAGGACTATGCATGGAGTCACATGTTTCTTTCTGTTTTCTTTTTTTTGAGATGGAATCTTGACCTGTCTCCCAGGCTAGAGTGCAGTGGTGCAATCTCAGCTTACCACAACCTCCACCTCCCGGGTTCCAGCAATTCTCCTGCCTCAGCCTCCCAAGTAGCTGGGATTACAGGCGCGTGCCACTATGCCTGGCTAATTTTTATGTGTGTATATTTTTAGTAGAGATGGGGTTTTGCCATGTTGGCCAGGCTGGTCTCAAACTCCTGACCTCAAGTGATCTGTCTGCCTAGGCCTCCCAAAGTGTTGGGATTACATGCTTGAGCCACCGCACCTGGCTGAAGCCAAATGTTTCTTAACAGGTTATGTTGGTTTTAAGATGTGGTGTTTATTACTGCACTTTCTACAGTATGCTTGTGTATGTAAGATCATCTCTATAAAAGAACTAGGTTAACTGAAGAATGAGTATGTAGTTCAGAGATCAGTTACTGTTTTCTGAAAAATTATATTAATTACAGAAAATGAACATCCAAAAACAATTTAACTTTTGCAATGCATGCTGTACATAATCTAGTAATTATGAGCCATCCAAATGGATGACTTTTCTCCCAAAGAGAGATGCTAAGAAATTCCTTTGATCTCTTTCAAGTAAACTCTCTGTTATCTTATGAGCAATTATAATGAATTAAGATGTCCAGTTCTTGCTTACTTTACTTCTTATCAGAGTATTAACATATTTCATGTACACATCAGTTTTGTCTTCTGTGCCAACCCAAGCAGATTGAGTTGGAGGAATGTTAAAAATAGTTTTCACTGAAAATAATATTGAAAGTGTTGAAATTATTTTACAGAAAGTTTGCTCCATTTCATGTCATTTACTGTAGGTACTCTTTGTTTCCAGGAATGCATGATAATGCTTTACTGAATACCCTGTGAATTGGTGTCTATAGTGACATTACTATTTGCCAACTGAGAAATTGCCCCATATTCATTTCTAACGAGATATTCACATCACAGCTGATACCAGGAGATAATATAAAAGCTTTCAGTGCATGAAAAAAAAGATAATAATGACTCCTCTTTGCATTAAAAACCTAAGTAGTAAATGTTGAGCGTCCCTTAAAAACTTGAATAAAACGAGCATTAAGAGTTTATGGCCAAAAGTCCTAAGCTATGTTTTCCAGACCAGGTTCTGTCACCATTGTTTTGTTTCCATCTTGTCTTCTCCTTAAAATTCCAGACTTGTTTGGAAATTAACCCCTGTCAAACTTGGCCACTGAGTCAACAAGCACTTCCCCAGTGCCCCAGGGTCACAGGTAACAGAGGATGTGGCAATGATGAAGCAGAAGTCCAGTCTCACCTCAGGTGTTTTCTATGAAAGAAAACAAGCAGTATAAATACTGCAAGTACCAATGTCAATGATAATTAAACGCTTATTGTGAGAAGGAAGTTCAGCGCAAAGACTTGGCACAGGGCTAATTAGGAGAAGTACCTTCAACTGTGAGGTCTGGGAGAAAGCCCAGGGGGATAGAACAGCGATGGCTTAGGGGCCCAGGTTCCTCTTGGTGGTTCCAAGACTGGGAGATTTTCAGTTTAGAGCTAGAGATTGGGACGTTCTGTTTTACAATGAATTTGTCTGCCCAGCGTTTCCCCACGGAGGCACTGTTGGTCGGTGGGGCTGGGTGATTCCTTGCTGTAGGGGCTGTCCAGTGTATGGTAGGATGCAGCAACCCACAATATCTCCAGATGTTGCCAAATGTCTCCTGGTAGGTAAAATCCTCCTCCCAGATGACAATCTCTGGCCTGAAATAAGCATTTAAAATGTGTAAGACTGGCCAGGCGCAGTGGCTCATGCCTGTAATCCCAGCACTTTGGGAGTCTGAGGCAGGTGGATCACAAGGTCAGGAGTTCAAGACCAGCTGGGCCAACGTGGTGAAACCCCGTCTCTACTAAAAATACAAAGAAATTAGCTTGGCGTGGTGGTGCGCACATGTAATCTCAGCTACTCAGGAGGCTGAGGCAGGAGAATCGCTTGAACCCGGGAGGCAGAGGTTGAAGTGAGCCAAGATCGCACCACTGCACTCCAGCCTGGATGACAGACCAAGACTCCATCTCAGAAAAAAAAAAAAAAAAAAAGAGTGTAAGGCAGAGCTTACTTAGAGCAGGGTTTGTCAACCTCAGCACTGCAGACATTTGGGGCTGGCTCACTCTGGTGGTGGCTGTCCTGTGCACCATGGGGTGCTGGGCATTATCCCTGGGCTCCACCCAGCAGATGCCAGCAGCACTTCCCACCCACTGCTAAGTTATAACATCCAAGCTTGTCTCCAGATATTACCAGATGTTTCTTGGGTGGCAAAACTGTTTGTTGTGTAGAATCACCAAATTGGAAACAGATAAGAACTGGCACCTGGGGTCACGGAGGAGGTGTGGAGATCATCGTTTTGAGTCTGTTCTCAGCTCTTTTTCCAACTGGCCAGGCAGCTCTGTGTTTTTGCTGGAGCTTGTCACAGCTGGTTTGACCTGGGTCATTGGGCAAGCATTCCCTGGGTCTTGACTTGTCACCTCTTCTGCCTATGAGGAAACTGTGGAGCTATCCACATCCGAGTGACTTGGCCAAGGTTCTGTTCAGCATAGGTGGCTTTTCCAGTACCTGACTTGTTAGCCCACAGGACTTTACCACTTCTTTTTAAATCTTGCCTTCAGAAATATAGGTTTGCAATCCTTTGTCCATAACCAAAAATAGAAAAGAAAAATATTGAAAACCTAGTTTTTCTAACATACTTGGCAGTGACACCAGCTCGAACCAACTAACATAAAACTAATAAAGTGAAAAGTCTTCATTCATCCCACAGATTGTGGGTATTCATTTTGTTTCACTGCAGAACTTTTTTTTTTTTTTTTTTTTTTTTTGAGATACGGTCTCATTCTGTCACCAGGATGAAGTGAAGTGGCTCGATCTCAGCTCACTGCAATCTCTGCCTCCTTGGTTCAAACAATTCTTCCACCTCAGCCTCCCCAGTAGCTGGGACCACAGGTGCCCGCCACCATGCTCAGCTAATTTTTTTGTATTTTTTGGTAGAGACAGGGTTTTCATGTTGGCCAGGCTGGTCTTAAACTGCTGACCTCAGGTGATCTGCTCGCCTCCGCCTCCCAAAGTGCTGGGATTACAGGCGTCAGCTACTGCACCCAGCCTCACTGCAAAACTGTTAACATGGGTGACCACAGGCTGCTGTCCAAGACTTCGCTTGAGCTCTTATATATGACATGAGATATTCACCATTTCCTTATAAAACCCAAAACATTCTACATTCTGACACACACCTTTTCTCAAAAGTTTCTATCTCAAGACTATGGACCTGAGAATGTAATTGCAAGTGGAAAAGGGTTCATTCTTAACTTCTGGTGACCTTGACCACCCGATGGTGCTGTTGTTTTTTGGTTTGTGGTATCATAATGTGCTTCCGTGTGTCCTCGGATGCAGCTTCCCTTATGTAAAACCTCCTTCCTTTTCTGTACTCTCTAAGCTTTAGAATAACCTGAGAACACTCAGGAACTGTAATGGAGCCAGAAAAGCTGGGCAGAATAGCTGTGTCATTTGGTTTTGGGCTTAGTTGTAAGTAGCTCCCAGCTGCCACTTCCCAGCAAATTACCTGAGATGCAAAGAACCATTTACACAAATCTGGGGGACAGAGTTACCAAACCTGGGGACTCCATGGCTTGGGGCTATTAAACCAAAAGACATTTCTTCATTTTTGAAAGGCTAAATTCCATTTAAAGAAAAAAAAGAAAAGTCCGAACATGGTGGCTCTCACACCTTTAATCCCAGCACTTCAAGAGGCTGAGGTGGGTGGATTGCTTGAGTCTAGGAGTTCAAGAGCAGCCTGGGCAACATGGCAACACCCCATATTTACAAAAAATACAAAAGAAAAAAAAAAGAGTCAGGTGTGGTGTCACATGCCTGTAGTCCCAGCTACCTGGGAGGCTGAGGTGGGAGGATAGCTTGAGCCTGACAGGTTGAGGCTGCAGTGAGCAGTGATTGTACCATTGCACTCCAGCCTGGGCAACAGAGCAAGACCCTCTCTCAACAACAAAAAATAAACAAACAAAAAAACAGCCACCAAGTCCTTATTTGGTTTGTTAAAAAGAAAGAAAAATTGTTCTTTAGTGAGTATGGGTACATCTGGGACAGAGTTTCTCATCCTCTGCACACTAGATATTTGAGGCTGGATGATTCCCTTTTGTGGGATGGGCTACCCTATGCAGTGTGGGGTGTTTAGTGGCTTTGCTGGACTGTGATAACCAATATCTACCTCCCAGCTGTGGCAGCCAAAAGTGACTCTAGACGTTGTCCAACATTCCCTGGAATGCAGAATCACCCCTGGTTGAGAGCCACTGGTCTAGAAAAAGCATTTTAAAAGGAGTAACAGCCCGGGCATGGTGGCTCACATCTGTAATCTCAGTGCGTTGGGAGGCCAAGGAGGGCAAGGAGATTGAGACCAGGAGTTTGAGGCCAGCTTGGACAACATAGCAAGACTCTGTTTGTACAAAAAATAAAAAAATTAAAAATCAGCCAGGTGTGGTGGCTCACACCTGTAGTCCCAGCAACTCGGTAGGCTGAAGTAGGAGGATCCCTTGAGCCTAGGAGTTCAAGGTTGCCATGAGCTGTGATCACACCACTGCACTCCAGCTGGGTAGCAGAGTGAGGTCCTGTCACTAAAAGTAAAATAAAATCATAATAAAATAAAAATAATAATGCAAAGCTTTGACTTAATCAGCATTCTCTGCCTTGATACTATTGACATTTGAGGCCAGATCATTCTCTGTTGTCAGGAACTGTTCTGCCCACGCTTAGTAGCATCTCTGGCCTCTACTCACTGGATGACAATAGCAATGTCCATAAATTGTAACAACCAAAAGTATCTTCAGACATTGCCAAATGTCCCCCAGGAGGCAAATTGGGCCCTGGCAAGAACCGCTGGTCTAGGCTAGTGCTGTAGTCTACAGAGTCATATTACTTTAACTTTGTGTGGTGCCTCATATTTTACAGAAAGTATTTTCTCTTTCTCTCTCTCTCTCTCTTTTTTAAATTGAGACAGGGTCTTGCTCTGTCATCTAGGCTGTAGTGCAGTGGCATGATTACGGCTCACTGCACCCTCAACCTCCCAGGCTCAATTGACCCGCCCACTTCAGCCTTCTAAGTGGCTAGGGCTACAGGTCCACACCACCACATCTGACTAATTTTTGTATTCTTTGTAGAATCGGGGTCTCACCATGTTGCCCAGGCTGGTCTTGAACTTCTGGGCTCAAGTGACCCACCTGCCTTAGCCTCCCAAAGTGCTGGGATTACAGGCATAAGCCATTGCGCCTTGCTGCATTATCTCATATTTTGCTTCATTTAATGCTTTTCTCTTTCAACCCTGTGAGGTATTTTTAAGTCCCATTTTTGTGGGTGGGAAAACTAACCCCAGCAATCTATACAGTGTGTCACAGAGTTTTGTTTGTACCCTACCATGTTGCCAGATATCACATGGATGACTCAAGGATCGGGATATGCAAAGCCATTTGTCTTAATTGGCAGACTGGATCATATAAAATAATTTACATGATACTAAATAGACACCACAGTCAGCTATATGAAATGGATTCCAGGAACTTCCAATTGCAAATTAGCTCATGTGACTGATGAATTACTTAATCTAGGAGGTTATAGCTGCAGGTGCCTAGAGCTTGCAGGTTGCATGACTCAGAAGGTTTTTAGTTGGACATAATGGTGACCCAGCACGACCTTGCTCCAACCTAGAAAGGGATTTTTCAGTTGCATATGTGGGAAGTTCACAGAATTAAAGAGAAAACCATGAACCAGGAACGGTTGTCTTCAAGACCAGCTGAAAATTCTTTGTAAGCCTGATTGACATGACCCATAGCTACTACCTATGGCTCCAGATGGAAGCCACCACTGTATCTGAAAACACTTAGTTTTACATTCTGTTTAAGTTTTATAGTGTTGGTACTATTTTATGTATATTTGGGATTAGATACTGTAGTCATTATTTATCACTGCAGAGCAAATTACCACAAACTTAAAGACTTAAAACAAATACCCATTGAGCATCGTACAATGACTGTGGGCCAGGAGTCTGGGCATAGCTTAGCAGGGTTCTCTGCTCAGAGTCTCACGAGGTTGCCATCAAGATGCTGTCCAGGTGTTGGCTGTGTTCTCACTCAGAGCATTGGGTCCTCTTTCAAGCTCATTCAAGTTGTTGATAAAAAATTTATTTATTTGTTTACTTAGAGACAGAGTCTTGCTCTGTCGCCCAGGCTGGAGTACAGTGGCAGGATCAAGCCTCACTGCAACCACTGCCTCCTGGGTTCCAATGACTCTCCTGTCCCAGCCTCCCAAGTAGCTGGAACTACAGGCGCACCACCATGCCCAACTAATTTTTGTATTTTTAGTACAGAGGAGGTTTCGCCATGTTGACCAGGTTGGTCTCAAACTTGTGAGTGCCAGGGACTGGAAACCCAGAAGGCGATCTTAGAACTCTGCTTCCCACAAATGCCTTTGTGTGAGTGCACCTGGGAACTGAATTATAATGTAGGGAAAAATGTGTTCTGAGAACCAGATAACCTAATGGCACACAGACGTCTGGGGGAAACGGATATGTAAGATTGGCTTTGCTTGCCAGTCTTGACTCTAGTTAGCCAATGTGAATGTCATTGATTTATATTTGATAATAATAAAATCATGAAAAATCCCCTATATAATTGAATATTTTATTCTTGTCATGACAAAGTCTCCAGCAACGCATCACAGTAATTTTTTCCAGTTGCTCAGGAATGTGTCTAGGGACTGTGGCTCCTCTGAAAATAGGATCAGAGGGCATCCCTCATAATATGTGGGCAGGTTTCTGGGGATGGCTCATGCTTCCCTGCACAGAAGGTAATCCCATCAAAATTCTTCCTCTGTTGCTCTGGGTGATGGATGAGCTGTGCCCCTCCTTTCCCTGCACCCAGGCCTTGCAGTGGGATGTCATCTCTCAGTGATTGGGAATGCTTCCTCGAGCACCCTCAAGTCTCCTTTCTCTCTGTCCTTACCCAGGATGTTCCTTAAAAGAACAGCACAGATGCCTAGGTCTGGTGCCAGGCTGGCTTGGTTGAATTGCTTACCAACTGGGCAGTGAGGGTCCTTCCACTCACAGTAGGGTTTATTTGTCCACATTTTGTTTTGGGGATATCATATCACGCTAGTGATATCAGAAGGCTTTACAGTGTTAACAAAATAGCTTCAACTTTGATCATCTCTTGTCTGAATTTTTTTATCGAGATGAAATTCTTATAAAATTAACCATTGTAAAATGTACAATTCTGCGATATTGAGTACATTCACCACATTAAACCACCATCTATCTGGTTCTACAACGTTTTTGTCACCACCGAAAGCAACCCTATACCCTTTAACAGTGATTCCACATTCCTCCCATCCCCCCACCCCTAGGAAACTATCAATCTGCTTTCTGTCTCTATGAATTTGCCTATTTTAGACACTTCGTAGAAGTAGAATTATACACCCCGTGGCCAGATGAAAACAGGATCTCTGGGGGCTCAGTGCTCTCCAAGAGGGATCTCTGACCTTTCTTTTCCCATCTGCCCTTTCTCTTCTTTCTTCCTTTACTGAGCATAGTGTTTAAGGTCCATCCATGTTGTAGCATGTATCAGAATTTCATTCCTTTTCATTGCTGAATAATATTCCGTTATGTGGATATACCACATTCAGTTTATCCCTTTGTCTTTTACCTTTTGGCTATTGTGAATAATACTGCTATGAACATTGATGTACACATACCTGAGTTCCTGTTTTCAGTAGGATTTCTGGGTCATATGGTAATTCAACTTTTTAAGGAACCACCATACTGTTATCCACAGCAAGTTTTACTATCTCTTAGTTTTTAAAGTCCTCCCATTATAGATGATTCTCACCTTTGATTGAACATCCCACAATTAGAGTATCTCCTGCCAGAACTTGTGTTGAGGAGAAAATAGGTTTGGGTTAGGAAGGTGCAGTTGGCAAAGGCTCCCTTTACTTATCAATATTTCTGAGACTTGTTTGTTTGCCCTGCAGCCTGTTGGAAAAGGCAATGTCAAAAGCAGCTCTGATCAAGTCTAGAAAAACTCATTATAACACATGGGTGGTGTGTTTGTTGATCGGGGGGCCAAGGGGTGGGTGTGGTTCCCATAAATGGCACCACAGAGGGTGAGCTGACTTAGTGCTCAAGCATATAAGAGGCAGGCCTTGTAAACAGTGCAGAGAATGTGAATTTACAGAACATATGGGCTTTATTTCTCTGTTCCCAAGCAATTTAGTTCTGGGTCCTTTGAGGACACTGATTAAATGGTCATATAAAACTATCACAGATTATAGGGTCTTGTTGTAGAATAATTCAATCTGATGATTGTCACCACCCCAGAAGACAATAGGGCAATATTCCCATACTGCAGGTTCCAATAAATATGATGAGACCTAGAAAAACGTGACTTCTTAAAAATATATACAGGCAGGAGGTAGGAATGGTGATTTACAGCAGTGGGAATGGAGGCTCTCACTGGGGTGAAGTGTTCCAGAACTGATGCGGGGTTGTGGGGGGTACAGGGGGTGTCGAACAATATGGTAATTTAATAAAAACAATTTAATTGTACAACTGGGTGAATTCGATGCAATGTAAAATGGATCTCAAAAAAATAAACATGTTTTTCATCAAAATTATTATTTTGAGACAGGGTTTCACTCTGTCACCCAGGCTGAATTGCAGTGGTGCGATCTCAGCTCACTACAGCCTTAAAGTCCTGGGCTCAAGCAGTCCTCCCACCTTAGTCTCCCGAGTAGTTGAGATTACAGATGTGCCCCACCATGCCCATTTAATTTAAATTAAATTAAATTTTAAATTTAAATTTTTTAAAATTTAAAAAATTTTTGAATTTTTTGTAGAAATGAGGTCTCACTATATTGCTCATGCTGGTCTCAACTCCTGGGCTCAAATGATCCTCCTGCTTCAGCCTCCCAAAGCACTGGGATTATACGTGTGAGCCACTGTACCAGACCTATATTATTTTTAAAAAGAAAATGTCCTAGAGTTGCTGGGAATGTATGGAATTTCTTTAAGTATTTAACAAAGGCCTCCAAGAGTCACTATATTGATTCCTCCAATGGATCTAATCAAACATGTAATTAGATGCCACATATATTCCACAGACACCGTTGTACTGGGGGATGCTTCACTTCCTATTAATGGCTGGGCAGTCTCTGCCCATCCCCTGGTACAATGAGCCAGCCATGGGATATGCAGGGTCATATGATTGCAAGGTCATGAAATGACTCAGAGGCCTCGGCAAAACCAGGTCCAGAGGAACCCGCCAAATCCATCCTGGAGTGGCTACAGTTTGTCGCCACCTGTTGGTAGCTCTCTACTCAAAGCATAAAAATCTACAGGGGCAGTTCTGCCTCCTGGGACTGGCTGGCTCCCAGAATCCAGGCAGTAATTCCAAGACTCTCTGAGTTGGTGAGCTGAATCTGCTCCTCAGCCTCAACTTGGAGGTAGGGCCAGAAGAAAATAGGGTCTGTGGGGACTCAGCATTTTCCAGGAGGGGTCTCTGACTTTTCCGTTGCCACCTGCCCTCTCTCAGCTCTCTAACCCCAGCTTCTCCCCGAAAATGTCAACCCCAGTCTTAGCCCGCCCTGCTCTTGGGACAGAAATGAACAGAGGATGGAACCAATGGCCAACCAGCTTCTGAATATTCAAATTCCAATTATTTGAGGAGCTGTTATCCTTGAGTTTACTGGACTAACTTATATCCAGTGGAAAGAGCCTCTCTTGCAATCCCACGTCCTCACCGTCAACAAACACAATTGCACCCAGCTGATAAATGATGCGATTTGGGATTTTATTAGCCATAATAGCATAGAAATGGCTGAGTGACTAATTGCGAATTGTTTTCCAGCAAAAAGTACTCCTGGCGACTGCCCAGATTAATAGGAAATGAAGCATCGCCCAGTACAATAGTGTCTGTGGAATATATGTGGCACTTGTATATTAGATTAGATCCATTGGAGGGATCAATATGGTGACTCTTGGAGGCCTTCTTTAAATAATTAAAGAAATTCCATGCATTCCCAGCTACTCTAGAACTGTTTCTTTTCTTTAAATAATATTGATGAAAATCACGTTTACAAGTTTTTTGAGGTTTATTTTACGTTGCATTTAATTCACCGAGTTGTACAATTCAGTGGTTTTTATTAAATTATCAAGTTGTGCAGTCATCACCATGAACGAGTTTGGGAATATTCTCATTACCCAAGTGAGATTGTTCAAGCCCACTGCTGTGAGTCCCTATCCCCACATCCCACCTGAGTCCCTATCCCCACATCCCACCTGAATACATTTTTAAGAAGTTACATTTTTCTGGGCCTCATCATATTTGTTTGAACGCAGGTCATGTGAATTTTGCCCTCTGAAATGTTGATGATCATCAGATTGTATCACTCTGCAGTGTGACCCTATAATCAGTAACTGTGTTATAGGACCATAGAAGCAGCATCCTTAAAGGACCTAGAATGAAATTGCTCAGGCATGGGGAAATAACACCCATGTGTTCTAGAAGTCCCCACACCCCCTCACTGTTCGTGATGCCTGCCTGTTTTCCGCTTGAGCACTGTCAGCTCACCCCTCTTCTGCCATTTAGCCTGGCTTCTCTTCCCACTTCTAATTACAGTCATTTTCTACAAATCGCCTATGGAATTCATTCCTGTACTTAGCCCCTTAAGACTGATTTCTCTTATAGACAAGTCAACACCTGTCATTGCTTGTGTATCTTAGGCTGCTGTCATTTGGAGATGTGCATAATTATTTCAAAGACACAGCTAATAGAAAGAGTAAGGGAAATATACTGAATGTTGGCACATTACACAGTTGTACCAAAAAAAGAGCAAATCACAGAGCTTTAACTTAGACATGGAAGCATGTGGGGTATGATTGAGTAAGTATTTTTAAAAGAGAAAAGAAATCCAAAGCAGTATAATTTGGGAATATGCAATAAACCACCAGGCCTGGTTCAGGCAGTGAATAATGAGTTCTTACCTACAAATAACAAAATTGGTAAGAGGCTTGATCTGTTGGTGATGTGGGACTTGACAGGTGGGATACCTGTTGGAAGTCTTGCGCAGCTAAAAGCTTAAAATCTGATAGCTCTTTTCTTTTTTTCTCAGTGTTATTCACTTTATTTCATTTTATTCTGGGGCACATGTGCAGGATGTGCAGCTTTGTTACATAGCTAAACATGTGCCATGGTGGTTTGCTGCACAGATCAACCCATCACCAAGGTATTAAGCCCGGCATGCATTAGGTCCTTTTCCTGATGCTCTACCCCCCACCTCTCCTCCCCACACAGGCCCCAGTGTGTGTTGTTTCCCTCCCTGTGTGCATGTGTTCTCATTGTTCAACTCCCACTTGTAAATGAGAACATGGGGTGTTTGGTTTTCTGTTCCTGTGTTAGTTTGCTGAAGATAATGGCTTCTACTTTCATCCATGTCCCTGCAAAGGACATGATCTCATTCTTTTTTGTGGCTGCATAGTATTCCATCTAGTATATGTACCACATTTTCTTTATCCAGTCTATCATTGATGGACATTTCGATTGATTCCATATCTTTACTATTGTGAATAGTGCTTCAATGAACATACACGTGCATGTATCTTTATAATAGAGTGATTTATATTCCTTTGGGTATATACCCAATAATGGGATTGCTGGGTCAAAAGGTATTTCTGGTTCTAAATTTTTGAGGAATCACCACACTGTCTTCCATAATGGTTGAACTGAGTTACATTCCCACCAACAGTGTAAAAGTGTTCCTACTTCTCTGCAACCTTGCCAGCATCTGTTGTTTCTCAGCTTTTTAATAATTGCCATTCTGACTGGTGTGAGGTGGTATCTCATTGTGGTTTGGATTTGCATTTCTCTAATGATCAGTGATGTCGAGCTTTTTGTCATATGTTTCCTTGCCGCATGAATGTCTTCTTTTGAGAAGTGTCTGTTCATGTCTTTTGCTTACTCTTTAATGGGGTTGTGATCAACTCTTTTCTTTTTGAAAACTTTATCCTACAGATCAAATATTGCTCTGAAGTGGACTGTAATGAACAAGGACAGCTAGGTTGTTGAAGTGAGAGTGGTAGAATCTTTGGGAGAAAGTGGCCATACAGTTTTAGAATCTATAATGGTAAATGACCAACATAGTTTGGCATGTGCACTAGGGTTTGGGAAAACAGAGTTTAGCATTGTTCAGGTAAAAATATAGGTATTATCTCCTGGCCAGGGACTCTGAGGAAGAAACAACTCAAGTGCTAGGATGTACTCAAACATGAAATGTCTGCACATACAATCACAAAACCATAAAATATCCAACAGAGAAGGGAAAAAAAGAAGCATTGAAAGAAAGCAATGTGGCCCTATAGGGTTTCTCTTTAATGAACCTAGACTTTGAAAGAGAATATTTGAGAAGTTGAAGAAGGGCTAAAGGAATGGCTTACCTTTCTATATATAATGTTAAGAAGACCAAAATCCCAAAGGTACTGATAAGACTGATGAGAAAAAGACTCAACTTCATTCCCTCATTTGTAGGTCTACCCTGATTCAATCTCCTTGCCCTTTCACCAGACAGCATACCTGCTGCATCAAAACTAACCCATCACCCTTACCCTCCATTTAAACTGCATGCGACTTCTGAAACTGTAATAACAGACATACAGACATTTACTCACCAAGAATTGGCAGGGGATGACATTTTGCCATATTTTGGGTTGAACTCTAAAGAGTGGTAATGAGGTTCTTTGAGACAATTGTATGGAAGTGCTCACCTGATTCATTCCAAAGTGCTGACTGACAGCCTCACCTGCATTTTGGGGATTCCTTGTCAGATTGATCTACTCATAAGGAGTAAGCCTCTTTTTGCATTCTTCAGCATCCCAAATTTATCCCTCGCCTGGAATCCCAAACATCACAGTTGCTCCTCTCACATTTAGTAGGAAATTTTGCTCTAAAACCTCTGAACAAACAAGCAAACAAACTAACTGACAGGCACCAAATGAGTGTCATCAGATCTGCCTCCCTAACTTGTTATACTCAGTCCTTAGACAGGCCCTGATTGTAAGCTGCTGTGATGATTCCCCACTTGGCTTCACAAAGCCACCTTCCTTCTCAAAACGCTTGATCCCATCAGGTCCACATCCATGTCTTCATGTCTACTGACATCTAACTGGCACTGGCGTCTTCTGGAACTTCTTTTCCAAGATCAGAATTGATATTTTCATTGTCAAACCCAATCAATACCTTTGTGATGATTAACACTTCTGGTTATCCCCTTTGTTTCAGTATCCAGGGAGACAGCGTTCATATCATGAGTGATGGTGGGGACAATTCCAGAATCAGAAAACCTAGATCCAAATTCTGTCTTTTTCACATAGAATCTGAGCTTGTTAAAAAAAAAAAAAAAAGCCAGATGCAGTGGTTCATGTCTGCAATCCCAGCACTTTGGGAGACTAAGGCAGAAGGATCACTTGAGCCCAGGAGTTTGAGACCAGCCTAGGAAATGTGGCAAAACCCCGTCTCTACAGAATTTTTTTAAAAATACAAAAATCAGCCAGACATGGTGGTGCATGCCTGTAGTCCTACTTACTCTGGAGGTTGAAGTGGGAAGATAACCTGAGGCCAGAAGGTTGAGGCTGTAGTGAGCCCATGATCATGCCACTGGACTCCAGCCTGGGTGACAGAGTGAAACCTGGTCTCAACAAAACAAAACCCCACCTCTATACATGTCAGCTTCTCCACTCCACTTATAAAATGGGAAGGAATGAATGACATGATTACAAGTTATAGTATCTGCAGAGTGAAGATAACACCCAGCATATTGTTAGCCCTTAGTACACGATAATTTGCAGTGACCTTGTTTGTTTCCTCCAGCGTGAGCTACAAGTATTTTCTAAACTCAATATGATCAAAATAAATTCTTTAGTGTCTCTTTTCTAGATTGACTGCACCTTCAGTACTTCCTCGCTCAATCAGTGGGGTCCTCCATTATCCAGTTCATGGGCTAGAACCATTTATTCTCCATGCTCTTATCCACTTAGTCATCTGTTTGTTTGGCTGAGTTTCCAAAATACCTCTTGAATTTACTTCCACTCTGTCTCCATGGTTGCTGCCTTTCAGCCTCATCCTTAGGACTTTGACAATAATACACCATTTGGACATCTGAGCACCACCTCCCTTTTTGTGGTAAAAGTCTGTGATTTTCTTTCCATGTTCCTACCTTGCCTCTCTACTCACCCTCAGCTTCTGTGCTTACCTGGTTCCTTGCTAGTCCCTTAGTTTATCTCCTTTCCATTCAGAATATTCTTTGGATGTGGGTTTTGTACTGGCACTTTGAAACAATTTCCATTGTTTTCCAATAACTCCCTGATCAGTCTAGCTCTAAAGTCACTCTTGGGTAATTTGGCCAATATTCCATGAATACCAAGATTTCACAGGATCACAGGGATAAAGGGTTTGACAGCCAAGGGTGATATCCATGGTAACAGCCAGTGAGAGGAATGCCTTTTGTGCAAAGTGGAAGAAAGTTGATTAGGAATGAGGTGGGCTTGGAAAACCAACTAATACTGAGATAGCCGGCATACTCCGGCAGCTGGGTTTTAGAGCAGAGCACACATGGATGTGGAAGATCTAGAAATTGATTTCCTTAGAGCATCCCAACCTTTTGCACCCCATCAGCATGTCTCTGTGCATCTTTACAAATAGGTGTATTAGTCCATTCTCACACTGCTATGAAGAAATACCCAAGACTGGGTCATTTATAAAGAAAAGAAGTTTAATTGACTCATAGTTCCACATGACTGGGGAGGCCTCAGGAAACTTACAATCATGGCAGAAGGGGAAGCAACATGTCCTTCACATGACAGCAGGAGACAGAAGAATGAGAACCCAGTGAAGGAGGAAGCCCCTTATAAAACCATCGTATCTTGCAAGAACTTAATCACTAACACAAGAATAGCATGGGGAAACTACCCCCATGATTCAAGTACCTCCCACCAGGTTACTCCCACAACATGTGGGGATTATGGGAACTACAATTCAAGATGAGATTTGGGTGGGGACACAGCTAAACCATATCAATAGGTGAGCCCCAGTTTGAAGACTAGTGGCTTAGATTATTGGATTTGGCTTGACACTGGTGTCGTTTTCTGCAAAACTCTGTTAGATCTACAGTCTACCCATTTTGCCTCTATGAAAATAATTTTCCTACAGCGTGTATCATTTTTCTTTAAAAACTTACCTCATCATACTGGCAAAACTCTTGCTCCTGGCTCTCTGAGATAATCCAGGATCATCTCCACATCCCCAAACCCTTAACATAATCACATCTACAAACTCCCTTTTGCCATGGAAGGAAACATTCTCAGGATCAGAGTACTAGAATGTGGATATCTTTGGGGGCTGTGATTCTGTCTCCCCAACTTGGCTTCCTTTGATGTGGTTTGTAAAGATGGACCTTGATCAAAATCTTTTGTGGGCATATCACTTAGCCATTTATATGTTTAGGAGTTCATTAATAATATGTAGCATTGTTTGTGAAAATAAAATCATAGTTATATAAATAGTAGTGTTGATTTAATTCATAAACAAGTAATGTGAAACATGAACTTTTCTGCGTCATCACATGTCAATTTTATACAACATATAATTTTAATTTTTAAAAAATATATATTATATATATGTGTGTGCGTGTATATATATATTTTTGGGGGGGGAGTTGGGACAGGGTGTCACTTTGTCTTCCAGACTGTCATCCTCTCACTGGCTGTTACCATGAATATCACTCTGTCACCCAGGCATGATGTCAGTTCACTGCAACCTCCGCCTCCTGGGTTCAAGTGATTCTCATGCCTCAGCTTCCCAAGTAGGTGGAATTACAAGCACATGCTACCACATTCGAATAGTTTTTGTATTTTTTTGGTAGAGACAGGGTTTCACCATGTTGGCCAGGCTGGTCTCGAACTCCTGACCTCAAGTGATCCACCCACCTCAGCAAAGTGCTGGGATTACAGGTGTGAGCCACCATGCCCGGCCTTAAATTTTTTTTTAAAGACAAGGTCTCACTCTGTTGCCCAGTCTGGAGTGCAGTGGCTCAATCATGGCTCACTGTAGCCTCAAACTCTTGGGCTCAAGTGATTCTTTCACTTCAGCCTCCCAAGTAGCTGGGACCATAAGCATGTGCCGCCATTTCTAGCTAATTTTTTGAAGAGACAGAGTCTCGCTATGTCTCTTGGCTAGGCTGGTCTTGAACCCCTGGCAAGCAATCCTTTCACCTTGGCCTCCCAAAGAGCTGAGATTACAAGTGTGAGTCACCATGCCCACAATAGAGATTTTTTTATTCTGATTGGTATACTTGAGCCAGTTCAGGGATATCTGATGGATATAGAGAGAGACAAAGGTTTTGGTACAGTAAATTAATTAATTCTGTTAAGACAAAGCACATAAACAAATCAGAATGTTCTTCATCATAATCAGACATGTGCAAAAATTTAAAGTAAGTTTTGCGCTTTCTGTTGGTTGATCAATTGCTACCCGAGCTTCAGTGCTGAGATGCGCTGTCTCTCTGTTCAATGATGCTGCCTTTTGGTGTTTGTTGAACAATTTTTCATCGAACCTAGTTTGGAGAAGATGATGTTTAGCTGTAGATACAATGAAGGGAATTTCAGCTCTTTCCAGCTTCATATACTCCCACTGCTGCTTTGTGGGCAGCAGGGGTATCGCCTGCGTCGGCTGAGTTCATCCGTTTTCCCCTCACTGTTGCCTTTGATTTTGTCCTTTTTCTTAAGTTCCTCTCTCCATTCTGAAAACATTCTCAAGGGCTGAGCTCCTGCAAAATCCTGTCAATTCTGAATACCCTCAAGTAAAACATTATTCTTTCCTTTCCTAACAAACTTCTCATGAAAGTGGTTAACTAGCTTTCTCTAGTCCTTCTCATGAAAGCGATAATGGGCTCTCTCTGTCCTCTCTCTGTCCTTCTCATGAAAGTGGTAACTGGCTTTCTCTAGTCCTTCTCATGAAAATGATAACTAGCTTTCTCTAGCCCTTCTCCTGAAAGTGATAACTAGCTTTCTCTAGTCCTTCTCATGAAAGTGATAATGGGCTCTCTCTGTCCTTCTCATGACAGTGATAACTGGCTTTCTCTAGTCCTTCTCATGAAAGTGTAAGTGGCTTTCTCTAGTCCTCATGAAAGTGGTAACTGGCTTTCTCTAGTACTTCTCTTCTGGTTTATTTCATATTCATAGACTCTCCTGCATGGTACATGTATTCACACCCAAGTCTCTGATTTCAAAACCAACCAGCAATGGAACAGCAGGGAACATCAGTGTTCCCACTTGTCAAAAAGTCATTTCTTGACAGGCATCTGAGATTAGTCACCAATCTGCTGTCAATGAATGAGTGTATCTAAAAGATTCAAAATAATGACTCTAAGAACTCATAGAAACAACAGTACAATGGCGGTTACCAGAGGCAGAGGGTGCAGGTGGAAGAATGGGGAGATGTTGGTGAAAGGGTACAAAGTTCCAGTTAGACAGCAGAAATAAGTTCAGGAGATCCATTGTACAACATGGTGACTGTAGTTAATGGTAATGTATACTTGAAATTTGGTAAGGGAGCAGAGCTTGAATGTTCTTAATCACAAAAACTGAGAAGTATATAAGATGCTGGATATGTTAATTGACTTGATATGATCATTCTACATTGTATGCATATAAAGAACAGTCTTCAGATTATAATTCCTAGGGAGTGTTCCTCATACTCTACAGCAGTGGTCCCCAACGTTTGGGAGCAGTTTTGTCAAAGACAAATTTTTCCCTGCACCTAGGGTGAGGGGGGATGGTTTTGGAATGATTCAAGTACATTACATTTATTGTGCACCTTATTTCTATTATTATTATATTATAATACATAATACAATAATTATACAACCCACCAAAATGTAGCTGAGCTTGTTTTCCTGCAACTAGACCATCCCATCTGGGGGTGATGGGAGACAGTGACAGATCATCAGGCATTAGATTCTCGTAAGGAGCACACAACCTAGATCCATCACATGCACAGTTCACAATAGGGTTCACGCTCCTATGAGAATCTAATGTGGCCACTGATCTGACAGGAGGCAGAGCTCAGGCTGTAATTAGAGGGATGGGGAGTGGTTGTAAATACAGGTGACACTTCACTCGTTCGCCTGTTTGCCTGCTGCCCACCTCCTGCTGTGCAGCCAGGTTCATAACAGACCGTGGACCAGTACCAGTCTGTGGCTCTGGCGTTGGGGACACCTGCTCCACAGAGTCAGCATACAGGTGGAAACAGCCTTGACTCTCACATTCTCCAAAGCTCGCAGGCAAAAATTGGACATCGGCTATCCTGAGGTTACTTCTGCCTGTAAAACTAGGTGTTAATTTAATGAATGTTACTGCAGTGGGGGGGAGTAGTAATCAACTATTAGGTAATTCATAAAAGTTGTCAGTTGAGAGAGCTGACAAGCTCCATAAATTCCCCCAGCTACCCAAGATTAATAATTTTATACTGAAAGCAAGTAATTATGAATTTGCCTCTAAATCACTTTTTTAAAATCCAACTCAAAAGTTGACAAACTGTCTTCATAAGTCAGACACCACTTATCAGCCTGTTCACAGCATGGAAAACTCAGAGCTGCCTCTCCTTGATGGCATGCTTCTAAATGCAGTAACTCAGTCCTGCTGTCTTAAGGAAGGCAATGTTTAATGCCCATTAAGGGAACCCTTCTTGTTTTGGTAGGCAGGGCCGCTATGTCTGCTCACCAAAGAATATGGATGCTATTCGATGGTAAAGTGACAGACAAAGTAGTGCTTAACCACTTATGCTTTTAAAGTTCTGCACACATTTATGAATTCAATAAAGTGTCATTTTTCAATGGAATTGTTAGAACCCCAAATCTCAGTGTTACACAACATACCCGTGTAACAAACCTGCACATGTACCCACTTAATCTAAAATTTAAAAAGAAAAGAAAAGAAGAAACTATTGTTTTTTAGCCTATAAAGTTAAAAATACAAATACCAGTCTGTTGTCAGATCCTGGAGACATCAAATCAAAACTCATTTGATGAAGCTGTCATTATGAACACCTGGGTTAATAAAGGAAGTACAGGGCAAGACACATAAAGAGTTAAGAATAAGAGGTATTGTTTTAGAGCCTCCTGTGAAGGTAACTGTAAGGTGTCAGGAGAAACACCCTCAGAGCATCCGAAGTGACTCTGCAAAGGACCCCTGGAATGTGCTGGTCCAGGGCTCACAGTGAACTGGCTTTTGGCCCATGAACCTGGGCATCCCCACCAGACACCTGGCACAGCCCACGTGCATGCCAACATCACCTAGAGGCAGTGGGTTTCAGGTTGTTTACTGACCTAGCTCTGGCCTTGAAAACTTGGCAGCAGTTTCAGGAGTCTCCTGTTTGAGGCTGAGATGAAGCTTATTTGTTCTATGGGCTGATGCTGCAGGGATGCCTTTGAAAAACAAACAAACAAAAAACAATGATCAAGCTGGGTGTGGTGGCTTATGCCTATAATCCCAGCACTTTGGGAGGCTGAGGTGGGTGGATCCCTTGAGCCCAGGAGTTGGAGACCAGCCTGGGCAATATGATGAAACAAAAAATATATATATACAAACCGGTGGCACACGCCTGTAGTCCCAGCTACTTGGGAAGCTAAGCTGGGAGGATTGATTGAGCCTGGTAGGCAGAGGTGGCAGCATGCTGAGGTTGCATCACTGCACTCCAGCTTTGTCAACACAATGAGTCCCCCTGTCTCAAACAAACAAACAAAAAACCTCAAAACAACCAATGATGATTATTTTTGTCATACCTTCATTCTGTTTTCCAAGCGTCCCCCGATATTGGCTTTTTCTGTCAATCATAGAGCAAGCACTTACTAATTCATCCCACAGTGGTTGCCAGAAAGAGTTAGGGTCTAGCTGAAGAGGAGGGAGGTAAAGCTATTGCACACATATGCATGCTGTAGGGGTGGGCTCAGTACTGATCCTGTGTCCTCACGTGTGGGGTGCTGGCTTCCTCTTGAGCCAGTTCTATTCCCCCGGCCTCAGCTCTGGCAGATACTTCTTATCATGGGGTGGCTATAACTTGCAGCAAGGTCTCCTGGATAGCTTTTGGGGCTGGGTACCTAATTACAAGCAGAAATGGATTCTAGTATTCCCACTGACCTTTCACCACTCTGGTCCTTGTGCCTGTAGTGTCTTTCATAAACACAACCTGTTACTGGAGTGCTTGGTGGAATATTGGATAGGAAAGTGCTTTGAACAACAGTAAGTGCACATGGATTGTATAAGGTCCCTGGGGTTGATTTATGGATGCTGCTTTGAGAAATGATCGAAATGAGGAAATTTATGACAATTCTCAGATATGACAAAAGACAGTGAGCCTTGCCTTCCCTTTCCCTACCTCTGTAGACTCTGTGGGGGCTGGTAATCTGGGGCCTCCATCAGTTCTTACAGAAGGGACCTTATATCAGTTCCTCCTTCAATTCTGCTTGCAATATGCTGAATAGTCCCCCCAAAATCATGTGATTCCCACAACCTCAGAGTGTGACCTTTTCTGGAAATAGGGTTATGGCGGATGTAATTAGCAAAGTTAAGATGAGGTCATACTGGAGTAGGGTGGGCCCCCATCCAATATGACTGGTGTTCTTATCAAAAAAGAAGACACTCGCAGAGGCATGATGTGAAGACACGCAGCACAAATGTCCTATTTCCACAGAGGCAGAGATTTGGGTGATAGATCTATGAGCCAAGGAGTGCCAGCAATCAAATAAATGCTTTGTATTTTGCTTGATTTTTTTTTTTTTACATTTACAGTTTTTATACAGGTTGATATTTATAAGATGTACTTTTGCACAGCTCTTCATGTCCAATTCTGTGTTAATCTTAAACCCTAAGACTATTCATAGTTCCCCAGGAGAAACCTTCAGAACTCATTGTACAGTTTAAGCAATAAATCTTCAAATGCTTAGTAAGACCTTCCTCTGTCTGCCGCTAGACACAACCTTGTGGACAAAGGAAATAAAAAGAAGATGTGGCTTCCACTGGGAGAATTACACAGTGGATTTAGGGAGACAAGATGTAAATGCCCCCCACACTAAGACGCGAAAGGGCAAAATCACTTGCCCAAGATCACACAAGTAATGACTCACAGAACTAGAATTTGAGACTCACTGTGCCTGATCTACAGCTAAGGTTTTTACTGTTTCCTGAGGCACACAGAGTTGGTTACAGTGGATATTAATCGCATCACCAATGTAATCTTGCAAAGGAAGACATTTCCATTATGTAGAGCATAGGAATGAGAATAATCAAATGATTCCAAATGCCTTCCATTCTTTTTGAGATATCAAATCACCAATTAGCTCTTTCAAAATTACAATACTGGCTTGGGTGTGATGGCTCATGCCTAATCCCAGCACTTGGAGAGGCCAAGGTGTGTAGATCACCTAAGGTCAAGAGTTCGAGACCAGCCTGGCCAACATGACGAAACCTCATCTCTACTAAAATTACAAAAATTAGCCATGTGTGGTGGTGGGCACCTGTAATCCCAGCTACTCAGGAGACTGAGGCAGGAGAATCACTTGAACCCAGGAGATGGAGGTTGCAATGAACTGAGATCATGCCATTGCACTCCAGCCTGGGCAACCGAGCGGGACTCAAAAAAAAAAAAAAAAAAAAATTGCAATACCCTTAGCGTAAATGGAAGACTAACAATTCTCCCACCCTGAACAAGTCAAAAAGTAGCTTGAGTAACTATGCAAAACACAAATAAAATTCATTGGCCAGTCAGTTTGAAACTATCTCCAATGCGTAAGGAAGCAACAGAAGAAAATTCTGCAGTTGAAATTCTTCTCCTTTATTGGGTCAACATTATTATGTTTAGCTGATTTAGGGAATTAGATTCATCATAAATTCAAATCTGGTTGTATTTTAGGCATCAATGCCATTTTTTTTTTTTTTTTTTTTTTTTTTTTTTTTTTTTTGAGACGGAGTCTCGCTCTGTCGCCCAGGCTGGAGTGCAGTGGTGCAAACTTGGTTCATTGCAAGCTCTGCCTCCCAAGTTCACGCCATTCTCTTGCCTCAGCCTCCTGCGTAGCTGGGACTACAGGCACCCGCAATCACGCTCGGCTAATTTTTTTTTTTTTTGTATTTTTTAGTAGAGACAAGGTTTCACCGTGTTAGCCAGGATGGTCTCGATCTCCTGACCTCGTGATCCGCCTGCCTCGGCCTCCCAAAGTGCTGGGATTACAGGCGTGAGCCACCGTGCCTGGCCAATGCCATTTTATAGTTAGGCTCAACTACCAAAAATTCTAGCATTTTCCATCATGGTCTTAAAATAAACCCAGACTCCCTGCAGCATTACTGAGTTTCCATCATGCAAAATGAAGAAATAATCGCCTGGAAATTTTCAAAAATCATTTTGCATTGCCAATTAAAAATTTACTCCTGCAAGACAGGGGCTTCTGTAAATCAGAAATGTGAGGGATTTGGTCTGATAATTCCAGGTGTTCTTCATGTATAGAGTGACACTTTGACATCTGCTTTGATTAAATTCAGGATATTTCCACAGTCTTGGGTGACACATGCTGAATATTGATACACATCCCAAGTATCTCATCTGAAGCCCTGAGAGCCAGGTGTTTTCTGGAATTCAGTTATGCGTATTTTAGGAAGATAATATATGCCTTTACCGTACCTCCCAAGACACCCTCGGCAGGTGAAGGAAACTTTTAATAATCAAACACATTAATATTTTTGCAGAAAAATGTATGACTATTCCTCCTGGTGGGATGCAGGAAGATCACAAGTGGTATAATATAGTGCATTTTTGTAGTAATGCACTGGTAAATTAAATTGTGTGATGACAGAGCATCAATACCATGGGCACTTCCGATTTCTAAGTAAAACATGAGAGAGAGTCAATTCAGAATAAGTTAAATACCTTTACATATACTTGCAACATACATCTGTGACCTCTGGTTGCTTCGGTTTTTTGGCAAGAGGTTGCATCAGGGCTGTCATAGGTCTCTCACTGAGTCTCAGTTGGCCACATGTTGATGGCCAGAGAACAAGAATGATCGGGGAACTTCTTCTCCAAGGATGAAATGGCAGTGTGAAAAATGACCGTTTAAAAGACTTCTCCCATTGCCATCTGCCCTTTGAACCTGGCATTCTCTCAGAGCATTTTTGCTAGTTGAATGAATTGTCTTACCCACTCATTCTTAAGGCCAACAATGAACAGATCACACATTCTAACCCTATCATCTAGGTCAGGGGTTGCAAACATTTTCTGTATGGGACTGCATGGTTAATGTTTTCAGTCTTGTGGAGGATACAGTCAGCTCTGCAATTGTAGTTCAAAAGTAGATGTATAAAGGAATGGGCATGGTGTATTTCAATAAATCTTTATTTACAAATACAGGTAGTAGGCTGGGTTTGGCCCATGGCCATATTTAGGTGACCCCTGTTGCATGGCTTTTTTTTTCACTGTGGTTCACAATTCCATTATTACAGTTACTATTATTCTCATGCTTATGAGTATATGACAAACATAGAGTTAAAGAAAATGCACATCTGCTCTTGATGGAATACAAAATTCCTTGGCCATAAGGTTATATTAAATACATTTCATATTGAGGAAAAGAGCAGTACCTGAAACATTTCATTTTTAATGAAGTCTGAAGGAGGGAGGACACTCCAGAAACTATATTATTTTATACTTTTTCTGTTAGCTCCGATTGTCTGCTACTGGTATGCTTGTTATTAGATTACTCAAAAAATGTTTCTCAGGAAATTCCTATTTACATGGTGATGAATAGGTAACTTGAGTTAACATTTCCATCATCGTGGATGTTGGCTTTTTCCAGTTGCTGATAACTTTACTTTGTGTTTGCCTTTGAGTGTTGACACAACAAAGAACTGTCAATCCAAGCTTACAGACCTCCCTCCTGTTGGCTTTTGGTAGATGTTGTGAATGGCACAAGATTGGACAACAAGGTCTGCACATATTTGTGTCTTTCCACAAGATTGAACTTGTGACAATGTTTATTCAGTCATAAAAGCCACAAGAGCCAATTCTCCTTAGTACTAAGTACTCCTTGTTACTTCTTAGTACTTCCCATTCACTTGGTAGCCAGAGCCAGGGACACACAGGCTCAAACCAATTTACAACAGTCAATGTTGCATACCAAACATGGCAGTATACTTAATCAGTATATAAATGTTCTAGATTAAACATTCCACAACACACAAAGTAACATTTAACATCCACATAAAGGGGATAGGAAAAGGAGTTAATGAACCAGTCCACGAAGAGTGATGTGGACGAGGAGAGTGTCCTGGGCTGGTCTGGATGATCACCCACGTCTTGTAAAGAAGAGGCCTTGATTTGGGCAGAGGGTTCAGTGGCAGGTGCATGGAGGTGACCACTAGTGACAGTAACACGGGGTCTAGTGAGGTGGTCATGTGGAACAGGTGAAGTCCTGCTCTTTTATCCCCCTGAGTCCTCTGGTGAGGGGTGACAGTAAAGGGTTACAACCTCATCTGGTTGGGTGCAGTCTGTATTGATTGGGCGAACATCTGGTCCTATTGGGAAGATGCCTTCTGAAAAGCAAGATGGAATCTTCTCCTAAGATGGAGTCACTTACGTCAAGAGTGCTCCTATACATTAGAGTTTCTCTAGGATTATAGCTTAGTAGCAAGGTGGGCTATTTGATCAGCAGGATGAGGCTGTTTGGTCAGCATCATAAATATTTTTGGGAATAAACTGCTTTTTAAAAAATCAGATATCGTCTTAGGTCAAGTCATGGGAAACAGATTCTGAAGTGCTCAGTAGATTTTTTATGGGGAGCGTATTCTTGGGGTCAACACTTTCAGGGGAGTGAGGAAAGGAAATTGAGTCCAAGGGAGGAGTTGAGTAGCACAGCTGTTGCAACAAAGACCTCGGCTCATTTCAGAGGGAGCTCTGGAGCCAGGAAGGTCCCTCAGAGGTTTCCCACCTTGAGGCAAGGAGATGCTGTCTCCTTGGAAAAGGCAGTTCTCTTTGACCGAGGCCGATTTCCAGAGACAGACTTTGCTAAGTGTGTCAGCCATCAAAACTACCAGCAGCAGCTGGGGGAGGAAGACTTGGGTCTTCCCTTGACATCTAAGTTCCTACCACAGCACCCACCAAGGACGTTCTCTGTGCAAATTCCTTGGCACCATATTCTATATCTTCCTCTTCAAAATACACTTTTTCACCCTGGATTACCATTTACCCTTGTAAATTCCTTCAGTCAATCTCTGGAATATTCACACTGGTTTTCAGTGTTTACTTCTACATGGAATGTTCTGGAAGCTTTCACGAGAAAGTAGGATAAATGACTCATCCTAGTTTGCCTGAGACTGTTCCTGTTTGAAAACTGGACCTCATCAGTCCTAGACACACTGGAATGTGGTTTACCCTGTGGCAAACCAATCAGTCAAATTTCAACAACTAACCTTTCCACTTATTTCCTATCTTCCTAAATATACTACAGTCAGTCTTCTTTAATAACTACACTGCCTGGGCTATGGCCAAGGACAAATACATTCTCTTCTTCTTCTCACTGTTGAACATAGGAT
This sequence comes from Piliocolobus tephrosceles, assembly GCF_002776525.5. Classification (NCBI taxonomy): domain Eukaryota; kingdom Metazoa; phylum Chordata; class Mammalia; order Primates; family Cercopithecidae; genus Piliocolobus; species Piliocolobus tephrosceles. The sequence goes on along the minus strand of NC_045456.1, from coordinate 16,741,604 downwards.
GCCTTTAACTCTTTTTGACATTTTCACAGTCAAAATTAAACCCATGCCATTAAACCTGAAGTCACAACAAAGTAACACAATAGTAAAGAACATCAGAAGCCGATAGACTGAGAAAAGACTGATGCCTCAAGTTGACTGAGTCTGGGTTTTGATGCTCAATACAACAAAATGGGCATTACAAAAGTCATTTGGTTTTCAGGACTTTTTGTGTCTCAGAATTACAGACAATGGATGGCAAACTCCATTGCCATTCTTAGATCATTATCATTTTCAGTCTTGTACAACTGGAATTTCATTTGAAGGGGACATGCAAATGAGAAAAATGGCCAAGCAAATGACAGTTATGAGGATTATAGATAAACAGAGACTCAAGGGGATAAAGATGCATACTTATTATTTTTGAACACACAAATCAGAATGTAGGTTCCTCATAATAAAACAGGCTTAACCAATCTTCTTGCTCTGTGACTATAGTTTGGATTGTATATTTTATCAGAGGAGACTTATTTTCATATAACTTGTGATAGTAACAGAGGAATCACCATAGTTACTAGGTGTAATTGTTTGAGTCAGCTGGGTACCATTTCCCTCCACTCCTAAAACCTATTTGCCTGTGCTTGTGGCCACGCCCACCTTAATGAGCATTGGATGAGTGATCTAACACAGCATTCCTAAACCTTGGCACTATTGACACTTGGGAGAAGACCATGCTTTATTGATTGAGGGTGAGCACTGGGCTGTATAGTTCTTTGTGGTGGGGGCTGCCTTGTGCATTATAAGATATTTACCAGAATTCCTGCCCTCTGCCTATTGGATACCATTAGCATCCCCCAAATTGCAACAACCAAACCTGTTTCTACATATCATCTTCTGTTCCTAGTAGGGTAAAATTACTCCTGGGTGAGAATCCATCTAATACTAATTTGAAAAATGTCCTTGGAACGTGGACCTTTAGATTTTCCATTGTGCTGTTTCGTAGTAAGTATAGGCTCTTCATGGCAGTACCGCTGTGATAGGCATTGTGACTTAATCCCTTCAGATATGTTCTTTGTCTTCATTTCTCACTGGGGGGTTGGTAAACACTGAGTATCAAGTGTGGGTCAAAGAGCTTCCATGCTGATACCTTAAAATCTATTTTCTGTAAATAAAAGGCGGGGACAAAAAAAAGGAAAATAATGACCTTTCTTACCTCGCAAAGAGAGACACCCAATTGTTCAAACCCACATCCATGCAGTCTTAGTCTTGCCTGATGATGTCATGGTGAATGAGCAGATGGGGAGACCCTGCCCAGTGGTTTTGTCATTCTTGCAGTGGGAGGTTAAGGATCAACGTTGACAGCACACTATTCCATTTCAACAAGAATCTAACATGAAAAGCCATGCTGGAAGATTGATTACAGTTTCAAATGCCATCTCTGGGGGAAAAAATAACATTTCTGAGACTTTGATTGAACCTCAGAAATTGTTGCTAGAAGCCTAACTTCAATAAAGCAAGATCCACATTTACAAAAATCTATATGGAATAGTAATTTTTCTCTAATGTGATGTTCTCTTGTGATTTTTTTTACCAAGTGGGATTATGCTTCATATTTCAAAGCATAAACAATAGATTTATACATTAATAAATAGTTTAAGGCATATACTAGATTTTTGGTCTAAATGTCAACAAGTTAAAGGAAAAGTCTTCAATAGGTTCAAAGCTATCTTCTTGGCTTTCTTCTGAGACCATTTTCTACTCATTTCTAGGACTTTGTATCAGAGGTCAAAAAATTGTTTCTGCAAAGGGTTAGATAGTAAATAAATATTTCCAGCTTTGAGGGGCAAATAGTATCTGTCACAACTACTCAACTCTGATATTGTAGCACAAAAGCAGTAAGGGAGTGGAGGCAGCTGTGTTCTGATACACTTTGTATTACAGACACTGAAATTTGAGTCTTATATACTTTTCACATATCCCAAAATAATATCCTTTTTCAACCATTTAAGCATGTAAGCCTTCTATGAAAACAGGTATCAGGACAGATTTTTCTTGTGGGCCATTGTTTGTGCGAATCTAGCCCTATTCAGAAAATAGCTATTGAGTGTTTGCTATGGTGAACAAATGAGATGTGGTCTCTGCCTTCTTGATCCTTAGAGCTGTGGAAAGGACAGTTGTCACCTGAATAAATCAGGAAATAAATGAATCAATTACTATACAAGTAGTAATAATTGCTATCTGGGGGAAAAGAGGTGCTATGATAGTCAACAGTGGGGGAGCCTGCTTCATACAGGGTAGTGATGGAGGGCTTCCTTGCGGCAGTGGTGTAAGCCGAGACGTGAGGATGGGTAGGAGGTAGGCAGAGAGTGGGAAGAAGAAAAGTGGGGAGAGAAATCCTTTAGACCAGCAGTCCCCAGCCTTTTTGGCATGAGGGACCATTTTTGTGGAAGACAATTTTTCCATGGACCGGGGGGGGGGGGGATGGTTTTGGGATGATTCAAGTGTGTCACATTTATTGTGTATTTTATTTCTATTATTATTACATTGTAATATATAATGAAGTAATTCTACAGCTCACCATAATGTGGAATCAGTGAGAGACTTGAGCTTGTTTTCCTGCAACTAGACGGTCCCATCTGGCGGTGATGGGAGACAGTGACAGATCATCAGGCATTAGATTCTCCTGAGGAACACACAACCTAGATCCCTCACATGCGCAGTTCACACTAGGTTTTGTGCTCCTATCAGAATCTAATGCCCTGGCTGATCTACCAGTTGTACAAGACAGGAGATGGAGCTCAGACAGTAACGTGAGTGATGGAGAATGACTGTAAATAGAGATGCAGCTTGGCTCACCTGCCATTTACTTCCTGCTGTGCAGTGTGATTCCTAAGAGGCCTGGGGGTTAACCTCTGCTGTAGTAAAGAAAGAACTCATGAGGCTGGGCATAGTGGCTTACACCTATAATCCCAACACTTTGTCAGGCTGAGGCTCTGTTTAGCCCAAGAGTTTAAGACCAGCCTGGACAATATAGTGGAAACCTATCTCTACAAAAATTAGCCAGCTGTGGTGGTACACCTGTAGTCCCAGCTACTTGGGAAGCTGAGGTGCGAGGATTACTTTAGCCTGGGAAGTCAAGGCTGCAGCTAGCCATGATCACACTGCTGTCTGGGCAATAAAGTGAGACCCCGTCTGAAAACAAAACAAAAAGCAAAAACAAAGAAATAGAAGCGCTCATGTCATTTAATTATGTCAATATATGATTACCCAGCATGTGATTATTCATCTTTTGAATTAATTCACAGGAAGAACCCGATGCCCTTGGTTTGACTCTACTAAGAGCCCCTCAGTTGCTGAACCTGCACACAGTCATCTCAGTAAATTAAGATCTTCCTGAGGACAATGGCGCAAGATCATCTTCAGCTGTTCATAGCGTAAGTATGAGAGGTGCATGTGTTTGTATCTTCACCCTGATACTCACATGTTTGACTCACCCGGACTGTGTGGTCTAAGTCAAATAGTGGTATGCGGTGACCTTCATAATGGTGTTCGGGGCATTCTGATATTGCAGGGATGACATGCACATGGTGCTATTGCAGCTATCTTTCATTCAGAAAGAACTTTCCATCAAAAGGTCAAAGGGGAGCATCTGTGGGGCAAATATATTTTTATAGAGAAAGACTGTGCTGGGCCAATGGGGGCAGCGTGCATAATCTGATGAGCATAAGCAAGTGGCCTGTTATGTGGCAAGTCTAGAGGAATATAGGGATGAGGGCTTACAAATTATTTAATGCATCCCCTGGACCCTTGAGTTGGCTCTAGTTCAATCAGCAAAGGTGCAGAAACATGGCACAGTGGGAAGGCTCGCAGTATACCTGTTCTTAGCTGATCAGCTGCAGCAATACCTGAGGGACAGAACGGGGTCCCTCCCCTCAGGAAGAGCTCCTCCGCCTGGTGGAGGCAAGGGCTGAGGGCATACCCAGGTGTCTCCCTGCAGGAAGTTCTGTTTCCCGTGGTAGAGCTGAAGGTTGAGGGCATACCCAGGTCCCTCCCTGCAGGAGGAGCTCCTCCCCCTGGTGGAGGTGAGGCCTGAGGGGCAGAGCATGGTCCCTCCCTGCAGGAAGAGCTCTTTTCGCTGGCGGGAGGTGAGTGTGCATGGTGAAAGTCTTTAGGGTGGATGAGGGAAACATAGTTTTAAAAGCCCCTGCGGGGAAGAATCCCTGTTATTTCACATCTGTTCTTGGACATGTCTGTACCACTATGGCACTATGCTATCAGAACACCAGGGGGCACAATATTTGGCCATTCAGAGCATTCCTGGTGCCCCACAGCAGCTGGCTCAAAGAAATGGGCAGGAAGATGCTTTCGGAGGAGATAGTTGGTTCAAATCAGTGTGAAAAGACTTCCAAACTCAGAGACCCTGGGGCTGGGGATTCCATCCCATCCCAAGCTGGCAGTGTGTTCCCAGGAGAATATTTCATCTCTGCATGCCTTAGTTTCCTCCTTTGTAAAAAGTGACTTAAAGACGCTGGGCCTGGTGGCTCAGGCCTGTAATCTCAGCACTTTCGTAGGCTGAGGCGGGCGGATCGCCTGAGGTCAGGAGTTTGGGACCAGTCTGGCCAACATGGTGAAACCCCGTTTCTACTAAAAATACAAAAATTAGCCCAGCATCGTGCCATGCATCTGTAGTCCGAGCTACTCGGGAGGCTGAGGCAGGAGAATCCCTTGAACCCGGGAGGCTGGGGTTGCAGTGAGCTGAGATCACACCACTGCACTCCAGCATGGGCTATGGAGCAACACTCCGTCTCAAAAAGAAAAAAAAAGGGGGGTACGGGGAATGAGCGGCAGTTTCATAGGGTGCTTATAAAAGGTAAGAGACGGCCCCTGTTTTGGGCAAATGTGGTGAAAACCTGGATAATCCTGCCAGCCAGGGCGATGGGAGCTGAACGCCGGCTTGCAGGGTAATTTAATGATTTTCAACAGGCAGTTTCAGGGGTTATGGATGGTAGTAGTTATGTGTCAGGGTAGACTTTGCCCTTCAGGGAGAATTTGGTAAAGTCTGGAGACATTTTTGGTCGTGAGAATTTTGGAGTGGGGCGCATGTAGTGGGCGGAGGCCAGGCGTGCCGCTAAGCATCCCACACTGCACCCACAGTTGCTCACAGATCTGAAGTGTCGTGCTGAGGGCCACAAACCCTGCTCACCGCAACAAGAGGATTTAACTTAATCTTCTCTTTCTTCCTAGAATAGTCAATGGTCTTTTACTTTGAGGGATATGAGTCAGAATAAGAATTAAAGAGAACAAAAGGACCATGACCTTTTAGGATTTTTCTTTCTATTAAATTTAAACCCCGTAACAGAGGATTCTCCGTCTGAAAGCAACATCCGTGGAGGCTTAAAACCTCAGCTTACATTCATTCCTAACACTGAGCAGCTTAGCAGATTCATTTTCCATTATGATTTCTGTAATTTGTTCTTTAAAAGGATTGTGTGTTCCTTTTTTCTGTTTCAGAAACAAACTTTCTGGGCGTTTTAAAGAATAATTTATTTTCTAAAGTCATTGATAATACATGGGCTGGCGTGAGTTTCTGACCTCGCTTTCAAAGTCTTTAGCACTGGCTAAGTAGGGTTTTATTTTTTTTTTTTTTTATTCCTCTGGAAACTGTACATTTTGCAGGGAAATACTTTAAGTACCTTTTTTTTTTTTTTGGTCATTTTAGTACAGGAGAGATTGACATTCTCTAGACCCAGCTAGAAGGGCTCTGAAAAAAAATGACAGATGCAGTAGCTAATTAAAACTATGCAGCTGAAAGGGTTCATGATTAATTCATGATAAACTAATACAGCATTCATTATCCTTTCTTAATGTTCTGAGATAAAGTGGGAGTGTTGCAGTGGGGGTTGAAATATTTGTTCTAAATATCTAATAACAGTGTCCATTCTATCTTACTAGCATAAAGCCATCCTCATAGAGGTATTTTAATGTGATTCACAATTCAGAATTCAGGGTTCTTACATACAGAGTATTAAACTCTCTCCCTCCCCTAAATGGATGAAGACTTTGGAGATTGTCAGGAAAACACTTACATTGTTTGTAGTTTTCCTGATTTGTTCCCCTCCAAGGAAAAGGTTTAGTAATAATAGGAAAACATAATTTTTTTTTTTTTCTTTTTGAGACAGACTCTCACTCCGTCGCCCAGTCTGGAGTGCAGCGGAGTGATCTCGGCTCACTGCAACCTCCGCCTTCTGGGTTCAAGCAATTCTTCTGCCTCAGCCTCCTGAGTAACTGGGATTACAGGCAAGCGCTACCATGCCCAGCTAATTTTTGTATTTTTAGTAGAGATGGGGTTTTACCATATTGGCCAGGCTGGTCTTGAACTCCTGACCTCGTGTGGAGGCTGGAATTTTTCAGGACAGTTTGGCAGGCAAGAGGCTAGAGAATGGGAAAGGCTGATTGGTACCATCCGTGAAGAAATCACAGAGGTATCAAAACTGTCTTTGTGCGCCAGGTCGGTTCCTGCATGGGGGTCACTGGTCCGGGTGACATCACTTGTTCCACCAGAATGCAAAATCTGAAAAATATTTTACATACCAAGCTTAGGTTTTACAATAGTGGTGTTGTCTATAGGGGCAATTAGGGAAGTTACACATCTTGTGACCACCAGCTCCATGACTCCTGAGCAGTAAGCAGGTTAGGAAGCAATGACTAGTTATCATGCAATTATGTGTAGGTCTTAGCAGAATGCAGGTCTCTCCCACAAGTGTAACCTTGGGACCATTCATTGGTTTTACAAAGGTGGTTTTGGTCCCCAAACAAGGAGGGGTAGTTGGGGTAGAAGGGACTGTTGTCATCGTTGCTTTAATGTTAAACTGTAAACTAAAATCCTCCCATAGTTGGTTTGGCCTACCCACAAATGAGCAAGGGAAGTTAGCTTGTGACATTACAGGCAAGATAGAACCAGTTATGTTAGATTTCTCTCACTGTTATAATTTTTGCAAAGGCATTTTCAAATTCCTGTTGCTTTGTTACGTGATACAGTCACACATCGCTGGATGACGGGGATCCGTTCTGAGAAATGCACTGATGGGTGATTGTGTCACTGCGTGAACATAATAGAGTGTACTCACACAAGGCTACTATACACGCAGGCTGTATGGTATGGCCTATTGCTCCTACACTAAAAACTTGGGCAGCATGTGGCCGACCGTACTGAATACTGCAGGCAGTTGTAACACAATGGTAATTATTTGTGTATCTAAACATAGAAGGTACCCTAAAAATATGGAATTATAATCTTATAGGACTACCATTGTATATATGATTCATCGTTACCCAAGACATCATTATGTAGTACATGACTATGTTTATAAAGTAATTGTGGAAGCTGCAGTGTTTCTTTTGCATGTTGCTTCTTTATGCTTCTTTCTTTCAGCACGTGGGAGATTTTTATCAAGAAGTGCATTTAAAACTTGTCTTTGGTAATACCTGTACCACCCTCCAAACTGCTCAACTTCTACTTTTACCCAAGACAGGGTACACATGACGATCACTACTGAATACAGTCTCTAGAGTTGTGTCAGGGTTTATAGACATAGTGGTGGATTTCACACTTCCCATTCTGTGTTTGTCTCTGCACGGTTTGCAGAATCAGGATTAACACAGGTGCTGTGGTTCTGTGGACCTGTGAATTAGTGCAAGAGCAACAAAGCCCGTCTTGCTTTTTCTCGGCAAGTACACCCTGGCTTCAGAATTGAGAATAACTTTGTTACACGTTTTAAAACATAGTGTGTAGAAGTGCCTAAGGAAGAAAACATTGCATTTATAAGAAGACATCTTACAGACACTCCAGCCAAACACTTAATTTGCTATCTTTACATCCGTTCTAGTGAAAGCACTTAGAATGCTTGACTTTATGTGCGGTGCTTGGCAAACTGCTCCCGTTGGAACCCTCAGGGTTCCTCAGGCTGCTCCTGGGAGCTTCTTCAGCCCTGGGGGGAATGGTCAGAGATTTAATTCCACTCTCTTCTGTAAGAACAACACTGATTTTCATCTCTATTAGACATTCTTATGGACAGAAGTTTCTGTTACTAAAAACAGTAACAACCACTGCTTTCTCTACCTGTTCTGTTTTATAACAGAAGGCAACACTGAAGCTGAAAGATATTAAGGTGTTTACCTAAAGACTGGATAAGGTCTGTGGATAACCTCTCCTGTATCTTAGGCATGATTTCTTTAGCTTAATTATTGCATAGTGAAGGAAAAAATAATTTTTCCTCTACCCTTTCTGAGTTCTTATCTAGGACAGACCCTTGTAACAAAAGGCAGATAAATAAGAGAAAACAAATAGAAGTTTATTAATATGGATACCTCCCGTACATCTGGGCAATATCCAAGGAATATTGACTACATCTCAAAGAAGTGAAAGAGAGAAAGGTATGGGAAGGGGCAGTTATGGAGAAATAACCAGGAAAGGTATGGTAAACCAGGGTAAGGTTGGCTATGCAGATTTCAGTTGGTGCCTTCTCCAACCTTAAGAGTTTTTAGTGATTCAGCCTTCCTTCTCTTCCAGTACCAAGAAGGAGAAACCCTTACAAATGCAGATTTATTTTACAGATGTAAATCTCTCTTAGAAAACAGTAACTTCTACTCTGTTTTAAGAGCTTCTCCTGTGTCTGCAATTACTCAAAATAATTCTTATGCCAAAGAGGCATATTGTGGGGTGATGTGTTCTTGTCCGTTTTTAGTGTACTGATGTAAAAAAAAAAAGTGATATATGCATATGTATGTATACACCTCTCTCTCCACTGTCTTCTACACTGTCTGGCCATGGGATCCACACCACCACCACTACAACTACCAGTGACCACCACAACAAAGAGATGCATGGATTTTAGTGGAAGAAATTATTTTTAGACTCAAAGATCTTTAATGCAAACAATCTGAGCCGTCTTTCATTTGTTTCTTAGCTGTCTCTTCACGTGTACCTGTGTCTCTATCTGTATTTTGGACACCTGGGGCTGAGTCATCTTCATCTCTTAGGTGTGCAACACTCTTGCCTCCTGGTAATCTGCCTGCATCCGTCAAGGTCTCTCTCATCACAAGCAGTCAGAGACACCTTCTCAAAACCCAGACCTAACCCTGCCACTGGCCCTATTGGAATGCTTTGATGGCTTCCCATTGGAAGGAAGGTGGAATTTCAGAACCAGGCCTGGTTGGATCTCCATTGTCTGCCTCCTACCTTTCTTCCTACTCTCAGGTCCTCCCTGCATCTGCCTCCCCCTGGCTTTCTTTTTCCCCATCAGGCAACTTGTCTTAAAACCTGTCCTACTACCCAGGCTGTCTTCCCTTCAGGGCCACCTCCCCAGCCAACTCCTCCTTCCAGTAGGCTTCCTTCCTTTCTTTGGCTAAGTAATGCCCACTCCATGCTCCAGGCACTCTTGTTGCATTTGCAGTTTCATACTATTTCTTGTATGATTATTTGTACAATATTGATTATTTGAATAAGATCTGACTTTGCAAATACATTGCAAAGCTCTATGAAGGCAAGACCATGCAGTGTATCCTACTGTTACAGGAAAGGGGTCCCGAGCCAGACCCCAAGACAGGGTTCCTGGATCTTGTGCAAGAAAGAATTCAGGGTGAGTCCACAGTACAACGTTTGTTAAGAAAGTAAAGTGGTGAAAGTACAGCTGCTCCATAGACAGAGTAGGGCGTTTCCTAAGGTAAGAGGAGAACGCGCCCACTCTAGGTACAGTACTTATTTATATATAGGATAAAAAAAGATCATGGGGTGATGTGCTCTGCTACAAGGGTTTGTGATAAAGGATTAATTTTCTTAATTGCTATATTTTACAAGAATCGATATTATTAAATTTAAAGCAAAATTAGGAATGCCTCTGTTCTCAAGATATCAGGGTGTTAGGACACTCCCAATTCTGGGTCTGTTTACTAAACATTATTAATCTGTTCCCTTAACCATAAGCATCTAGAGGCTAGGAACATCTAACTTTCTGGGAGTGCAGCCCAGCAAGTTCCAGCCTCATTTTCCTAGCCCTCACTCAAGATGGAGTCGCTCTCGTTCAAACCCCTCTAACACTATTGTATCCCTACAATGCACAGCGTGCCTTAGTAGATGTTTAGTAAATAACTGCTGAATACATGGATGAAAAAAAAAAAAATGGTTGCAATGCCATATTAATACAATACTGATAAAAATTATATACATTTGGATTTCAGTCACATAGGCAAAAAACAACTTTCTGATATGATTTAGCCAATAACTGACACCAATATAAAAAATGGTCTGTAACCCCCCAATGGGTTCTCCTTGCACAGGTAGAGCTTGTTTATCAAGACAGAAATAGAGAAAGAATTGAATGCACACAGAGCCAGTTAAATGGAAGACCAGAGTTCTATTACTCAAATCACTCTCTCTGTACATTTGGAGACAGAGTTTTTTTTTAAGGCAGGTAGGGGGTTAGGAAGTGGGAAATGCTGATTGGTCGGGTTGGAGATGAAATAATAGGGGCCCAAAGTGGGTTCTTCTTGCTGTCTTCTGTGCCTGGGTTAGATTACAGAACTGGTTGAGGCAGATTCCTGATCTGCATGGCACCAGCTGGTGCATCAGATCACAGGGTCTAAAAAGCATCTTGAACTCCAATCTTAGGCACTCCAATAGTGACCGTATCCCTAGGACCATCTGGGGAGGTTGAGAATCTTGTGGCCTCTGACTGCAGGACTTCTGAGCCATCCTTTCTAACCCTGTGGCAAATGTGTTGTGCTACAGAGGTGATGTGGTCCCCAGGCAAGAATGGGATTTGCTTCCGGAAAAGGCTGTTACCATTTTTGTTTCCACGTTAGCACTGTAAATTCCTCCTATAGTTAGCTCAGTCTGTGTTCAGGAATGAACCAGAGCAGTCTGCAGGTTAAAGGCAAAAAGGAGTTGGTTAGGTCACGTCTCTTTCACTGTCGTAATTTTCTCACTGTTTTTGCAAAGGCAGTTTCAGATCTTTAACCCTGTCTGGGGTTTCACAAACTTTAGCCTTGTTCTATTGAGTTTATATCCTCAAATAGGGTAAAGCCTAATACCTGTTAAAAGATTTTCTCCAGTTAATCTACCCAAGATTCCAGAGGAAGCAAAAACGTCTGCTGCCTGGCAGCAAGTTTTTTTTTTCTTTATAGAGTTTTAAATTAAGGTCCATGAATTTCCTGCCATATTTTCCTGTCTGTGCTTCAGCTGCCTTACTGACAATCACTTAGTAAGTATAGCAGTTCCTTAGTTTATACTGCATGTGAGATAGCTTGCTTATGAGAATATTTTTTTCTATATAAAATTCTTATTAAATCCTCCATTTTAGGAGTGAGTTCTATAGAAAGTTCTGTGGAAATTCTCTATTTTAGGAGCGAGCATGCAATACAGTTTTCAAATCCAATATTATATTTGAAGTCAATCAGGAAGTGATCCATCTATACTACAACTTCTCATCACGTTTCAATATACAGTGTTGGAAAAGAGTAATGAAGTGTCCAAAATTAGATTGATGTTATAATTTAGGGGCACAGCCTTCTAATTTTACACTAATCATCAGTTGACAGAGAATGGTTAGTATAATACTTGTGTTAATCAATCCTACTTTCTATCTCTATTTTATTAAAATCAACTCCAAATGTTATGGCATAGTAGAAATTTACCATTTGTGATAATAAATAGTGTTTTCACAGTTTCCCCTTCTCTTAACATAAAACTTAGGTTCTTGCTTAGACTTCTAAATTTTTATGACTGTTTTAGTTTCTGGGAGTCCTTAGGGATTTTGCAGTTTCTTTCCAGAGCCTGAGGGGCTTTGCTGTATGTTTGTGTAATATTTCACACCTGATGAATGGAGAGCCAGTTGATATTAGTCATCTGTCAACTTTATCTCAAGATTCCAGTATTCAGAGTGGGGGTTGATTAAGTACATAGCCAATGTAATATACATTTACAATAATGAATCAAATGTCAATAATGAATCAAATGTCATTTCCTTGCTTATGTTCTTTGCTTTTTAAAATAAGGCCCAGACCAGTTATTCTGAGATCCAAACTTCGACTCTTACGTAAATTTGTCTTTAAGGACATTTTTCTTTGCTAGAAAAAAAAAAAAAAAAATTACCTAATAAAATCCTTAGCTTTGGAGACATCACCATACAAATGTAAAAGATAAGTGTGTGAAGCACATTTAATAACACTGAACCTAATAATGATAACTCAAACTCGTTTTGATTTCCTATCTACAAACCACACATTTGAAGTATTAGAAAATTTTGTGAACTTTTTTTTTTAATAATACTGTTGTGTACTTTATTTCAAATATTATCCTAGGTCCTCTTGTATGAGAATATCTAGAATCAGTTTAGTCTTTAATTCCTAGTTTTCTTCTTACTCCTTTGAAAAATATTATTTAAGTAATGTTTTTTGTTTTTTACTGCTAACTCCCCAAATTCGTTATAAGTAATATTTTTGTTATTTTCTTTCATCGCATGTGGGAAGATTCAATAACTATGATGTAATTCGTTTAAGAAAAATTTTTGTCATACATGTCAGAAATTTTGAAATCCCATATAGTAACTCTAGACTCTCAAATTTCAAATCATATTACGACATCTCTGATGGAAAAACATGCTTCAGCTTTCTCTGCCTCCAACATGTAATTGATAAGCTCATGTTCTCATTTTGAGAGGTAGAACTAGTGAAATGGGGCCAAACAAATGCTAAAAACAGTAAAATGAGCTCTCTTGCCGTCTTTGAATGTTTCTTGGATCAAGCATGAAAAAGATGGATGACACGGAAAGGGAGGAGGGGAGATGATTTTTCGTTTGTGTATTCAGTGACGGGAAGGAGATGCCAAGGACAAAAACGGATGCCCCAGTGCCACAGTGAACATATTTCCTTAGCTCTGAGTTTGTTAGTGGGGGGTTCTGTGGATTCACACCAAGAACTGCAGTCCAAGCAAATTTTGTAGTCTCATCTGACACATTTCTCCAAAGCTTAGCGCTTCTCAAACTCTCCTATTTGAACCACTTTGCCCCATTTCCCCTGTTCACCTGCAAGCCACATATGACCCTCAGCACATATGACAAGAGCTGTCTTGCCACATGTAGTTTGCTTTGCTACCCATTGTTTAAATGAAGCTATATGTAAAACCATAAACTGACTAGATGGGTGGATGGATGGATGGATGGATGGATGGATGGTATACAGACAGGCAGATGTGTAGATAAATGATAGATCAATGGATGATAGATAGATAGACAGGCAAACAGCTATACAGATAGATGATGGATGGATGGATAGGTAGATGGATGGATAGATAGATGGATGCATGGATGATAGACAGATTATATAGATAGATGATGGATGATAGGCAGACAGATATGTAGATAGATGATAGGTAGGTGGATGGATGGACAGATAAATAGATGGATATATAGGTATATACATATCTAGGTTGATATATAGATTGATGCCAGATAGATGGATGGATGGATAGATAGATAGCAGTTTCCATTTCTGTACTTTTACGGTTTCCATGTTGAGAATGTTCTCAAAGGGACATGTTTGTGGTTAAATTTTCTGAATCAACAACAAAGATCACTCCTTCAAGAATGCTCTCTCAACATAAAAACCCAAACCAATTTTGTGTTTTTATAGCCTCTCTTTTCTCACACACATACCTAACTTATTTATTTTTTTTGGCCAGAGTTGTGGCTTTATGAATCGGTATCAGAGCCATTATTATTATAGAGAAGGGTCAGCGGGCCCTCCACCTACTGAATGGAGATTTCATTTCCATCCTGTCTCCTTTCTGCTTGTGCTGTGGGAGGGATGTTCTTTCATCACATCCTTTTCGCTCTTCAAAGGCGTTCTTCTCAACAGTAATCCACTCACAAGTTGTTATTGCTTCATGGTTTGTGTAGATGTGGGAGATCCGCTCTGCTTTAGGGAACTGCGCCAGAGGTTTCATGCATTTGTCTTTGATCACTGATCTAGAGACGTCCAGCTATTTGGGTTTCAGAGATATAAGAACAGAGAAGCCTTTAGAGAGTCCAGACCTGAGCCCTCCTCAGAAGAAGGACTTGTCTATGTTTGTTGCTAGGATGGACCCCTGACAACATGGCCACCTGTTCTGTTTTCTAATCCACGATGCTCGTAATGGTTAATTTTAGGTGTCAGCTTGACTGGGTTAAGGAAGACCTAGAGAGCTGCTGAAGCATTACTTTTGGATGTGTCTGTGAGAGTGTTTCCAGAGGAGACTGGTGTGGCCAGCTACAGAAATGAGGACTGTCATTGTCACGAGTATTTTCTCCCTATTTTGTTAAGAATACATCTGTGTGTATATATAAATATATTTAGTATCAAGAGAAAACATAAATAAATACATGTATTTAGCAAATATCTTTGTTTTCATTCCTCTCTTATTCCTTTATTATATAACATAAGGTATATTGGCTTTATATCAGTATATGATGGTTTGTGTTTTCCTCTTGAGAGCGTTCTTGGAGTATCTTTGTTATTGACTTAGAAATTTTGACCACAAACCTGTTTCTTTGAGAACATTCTCAACATGGAAACCACAAAAGTGCATATAATATATAAACCACTCTATTGACTACCTCTCTATCAGTATTTAAGTATTATTAATTTTACCTCATGGTATTTAAGTGATGGGATATCAGGAGAAGAGTCAGTATCACCCAAGGGCTTGATCTCCTCTTCCGGGGAAGGAGATTACTGCATTTTCAGCTGTGTGCAGAATAGTTACATCATGTTAGGTGGAACTGTTGTAACTTTCTTATCTTCATTTGGAAATTAAGTGTGGTTTAAGGAGATGCTTATGGGTGCGAAGTTGATGATGGGTGGATTCGTGATGCTTGATTTTAGGTGTCAACTTGACTGGATTAAGGGATACTTAGAGAACTAGTAACGTGTTCATTACTTCTGGGTGTGTCTGTGAGGGTGTTTCCAGAAGGCATTGGCATGAGAGTTGGTGGACTAAGTGGGGAAGATCCACCATCAATGTGGACTGGCACCATCCAATCAGCTGGGGGCCAAGATAGGACATAAAGCAGAGAAAAAAGTTACCTCTTTCTCTTTCTCTCTCCATCTCTCTCCCTGTGTATCTCTATCTCTGTGTGTCTGTCTGTGTCTATCTCTGTCTCTCACTCTCTATCCATGTCCCTGTCTCTCTGTGTCTCTCTCCCTCTCTTCGTCTCTCTCTTTCCCTGGTTTTGTCTCTGTCTCTCCCTCCTTGCCTCTGTCTCTGTTTCTCCCTGTCCCTCTCTTTCTCTCTCTTCGAGCTGAGACACTCTTCATCTCTAGCCCTAGAATATTAGAGCTGCAGGCTCTCCCACTCTTGGACTCCAGGATCTATGCTACCCATGCCACAAGTTCTTAGGCCTTTGGCCTCAGGCTGAGAATTACTATACTTAGAACATTCTTCCATGGGGCAAAAAACTCTAAAGATTAGAAATCTGTGTTAGTTCATTTCTCTGCAACAAGTATTTATTAGATACCATGTGCTTAAAAAATAGGGACTAAACAATTTCTCTAAAAAAAGGAACCTTGTTAATTTTTTCTGATTATATGACAAGGGACAGCTGCACAGGGATCAGAGCTCATTAAACTGAAGTTCTCTAAATTAGGGTCTCTTCAGGCCAACTGTAAGCCCAAGTTCATTTTCTTTTTATTCCCATTAGTACAAATTATCATATTTGAGAAGCATTATAAATTTAACTATGACACTTTCTCCATCAGTAGGAATACAGTATGATTAAAGTGTACTTTGTAAACTGTTTTTTTCTGTTTGTAAAAGTAGGTAGAACATTTTATATATACAAGAATTTATAAAGAATCATATAAAACCACTGGTAGTTCTGCTCCCTGCAAACTAATCCCAAATAAAGTGATATCATCATTCTTTCCAGTTATGTGTATGCCTTTCTATACAAACATATGCACATGAAACAAACATATCCATATGCATATATATATATATATATATATAGAGAGAGAGAGAGAGAGAGAGGGTCCTGCTCTGTTGCCCAGGGTGGAATATGGTGGCACAGTCATAGCTCACTGTAGCCTCAAACTTCTGGGCTAAAGCAATTTTCCTGTCTCAGCCTCCCAAGTAGTTGGGACTACAGGCATGTTCTACCACGCCCAGATAATTCTTAAATTTTTTGTAGAGATGCCGTCTTGCCATCTTGCGCAGGCTGCTCTCAAACTTCTGTCCTCAAGTGATCCTCCTACACTTGGCCTCCCAAAGTGCTGGTATTACAGGCATGAGCCACTGCACCTGGACAGATTGTTTTTTTACATTTATGATGATGTTGCCTTTATATCATGTTTGATTCTGCCTTTTACACCCTAAAATTATACCATGAGGTTTTATATATGACAAAATATTCTTCAAAAATTGAGAATATTCTAGTGTGTAATTTATTTTTTCCTCAAGTCTCCTACTTCTTAATTTTCTAACCCAACTGTTGGCATGCCATAGTATTTGCCAAATCAGTAGGTTAAAAACAGCATTTTCCTTGTGTTTAAACTTTAATTTTCTTTGATTTCCTGGTGAGGTTGAACATTTTCCATAATTGTATTAATTTATAATTGTTTTCTCATTCATCATTTGTCTTTTGCCATTTTAAAAAATATTAGGATGTTGATTATTTTCTCTGTTGATTCCCCTTTTTTCCTCCCTCCCTTCCTTCCTTCCTTCCTTCCTCCCTCCCTCCCTCCTTCCCTCCCTCCCTCCCTCCCACCCTCCTTTCCTTCCTTTCTCCCTCCCTCCCTCCCTCCTTTCCTTCCTTCCTCCCTCCTCCCTTTCTTCCTCCCTTACTTCCCTTCCTTTCCTTCCTTTCCTCCTTTCTCTCCATCTTTCTTCTTTCTTCCTTCCCTTCCTTCTTCCCTCCCTCTCTTCCTTTTTTCTCCCTCCTGCCTTCCTCCTTCCTTTTTCCCCCTCACCTTTTCTCTCTCTCCTTCCTTCTTTCATTCCTTCATTTTTCCTTCCTTCCCTTCTTTCTTCCTTTCCTCCCTCTCTCCATCCTTCCTTTCTCCCTCCTTCCTCCTAACTTCTCTCCCTGCCTTCCTCCTTTCTTTCCTTCCCTTCTTCCCTCCTCCCCCCTTCCTTTCTTCCTCTCTGCTTGCCTCCCTTTTTGCCTTCCTTCTTTCCCTCCTCCCTCCCTCCTTCCCTCCCTCTCTTGCTCCCTAATCAGTTACTTATGATACCCTTCTGCACTCTGAGACCATGGATAATCATGATTGTTTTGCTGAGCTGTTTTGTGGCCCCACGTGGCCCTAGGCCAGGCACTGCTCAGTAGCAGAGCTTCAGTTGCCTGTCATAGACACACTGGTGGGCTTGGGCATGTGTGGTACCCAGACTCCATGGACAAGGGAAGAAGAAATATAAGATTTGGGGCTCTCTGTTGGTAAAATAAACCCCTTGGGCAATTGCACAATCATCCATGCTAGCACAGGAAAGCTCTTAGCAGGCGTTTCTCCTTCCAGTTTACTTTGAAATAAGAGGGGGCTTTCCCTGCCTACACACCAACATCCTGGTTTCATAGTGAGGAAGAGAAAGAATGGGAATTTAATCATTGCAATTATTATTCATCATGTTTTGTTGTTCCCCCCAAGCTAAAAGTGACAACTCTGTGCTGTGGTTCTCTGGGGATCTTACATGTGAGAGTGCAACCATAGAAAATGACATCAACTGGGCATGAAGGCTTCCTCCCCATACTGACTAGTAGCTTGCTTGGGAGCAGAGACCTTCAGCTTGAGGAGCAAATAGTGGGCACTCAGTGTATTCACTGACTTTATTCAGGGGCCAATGCAACTGTATCTGGAGGGGTTGGCTGGTGTAAAACTCTAGGTTGGAAATTATTTGGTTTTCTTTTTCTTTTTCTTTCTTTCCTTTTTTTTTTTTTTTTTTTTTTAGACAGGTTCTTGCTCTGGTGCAAGAGCAAGGCACTCCAGGCTGAAGTGCAGTGACCTGATCATAGCAAACTCTTCCTCCTGGGCTCAAGTGGTCCCCTCACACACCACCACCATACCTGGCTAATTAAAAAACAAACTGTAGAGACAAGGTCTCGCTATATTGCCCAATCTGGTCTAGAGCTCCCAGGCTCAAGCAGTCTTCGTGCCTCAGCCTCACAACATGCTGGGATTACAGGTGTGAGCCACCACTCTTGGTGGAAATCATTTTTCCTCTGGATTTCACAGTCATTGCATGATTGTCTTATACCACTCAGGGTAAAGACCAAAGCTGTGATTTGATTGTATGTAACCCATCCACCCACTGCACCCCCAATGCACTTAGGATTTTGTCTTGGTCCTCTGTATCCTAAGGGTCCATGAAAATGGGCTTTGCTCTGGGTTTATTTTCCTTCATCGTTGTGGGCCCCCAGGTATGTTCAATACTGAGATTCATGCCCTTCAGGTCTAAAACTATGTTTTGTTTTATTACTTTGGTAATCTCAATCTCTCTCTCTCTCTCTCTCTCTCCCTCTGGAATATCTATTAGCTGAAGATTGGGTCCTTGGTTATGATATCCTAATTTTCATGTCTTTTCTCTCCTGTTATCTATCACCTTGACTTTTTGTTCCAGTTTTCTTTGAGACGTCCTCACCTTGATCTTCCCAGCATTCTGCTGAATTATTTCATTTATCATGTTCTGCATTTCCAAAAGTTCTATTATGTTCTCTAAATGTACGTTTCTCATACCATCCTTCTATTATTTACTTATTGATCAATCTTTTCTTTTCTTTTTTGAATCTTTGATTGCTGTCCATATATGACCAGCCATATGACATTGCTAATAGTTAACCATATTTTATCTACAAAAAATGGCTATTTCAAATGATTCATCCTATTACTTTGATAAAGATATGTTGTCTCATGTATCAATAATGAAAACCCTTCTTTTTCATTCCAAACCAACATACAACTGTGTGATCCAAGGGCCTTAAATAAGAGGCATTCATGTATCTGTATGCATAAAATTTAAATCCCAATTTAAGGAAGTACTAACCTGAAAGCTATGCTGAAAGATTTTGTTGTGAATGTGATTGTTATTAGATATATCATCTCTACCCAGTGGTCATCAGAGAAAAAAAAACAGTTACTTAGTTTAGGTTTGGCAAACAAAATTGATACTTTTTCTATATTCCATTTTAATGGCTTAAAATTTTCATTAAAAATTACACCTTGGGCTTGGGGGCGATGGCTCATGCCTACAGTTCCAGCACTTTGAGAGGCCAAGGAAGGTGGATTGCTTGAGCCCAGGAGTTGGGGACCAGACTAGGGAAAATGGCGAAACCCCATCTCTACTAAAAATTAAAAAATCATCTGTAGTCTCAGTTACTCAGGAGGCTGAGGTGGGAGGATCCCTTGAGCCTGGGAGGAGGAGGTTACAGTGAGTTGAGATTGTACCACTACACTTCAGCCTGGGCAACTGAGACTTTGTCTTTAAAAAAAAAAAAAAAAAAATTACACTTATTCCCTCATACAAAGGTAACACATTTTAAAGAGATGCTGATTGATTTTTCTGCATTGCCCAGGAGTTGCATTTTTATTCAAGAAGTAACAACTAGCACCCTGTCCTCAAATCTCTTTTGCATTGCCGACATGAATTTGTTGGCATTGTCTTCAAGCATTTCCAGGATATGTGCAAGTTACAGAGATTAAGATTGTACCTGGAAGTACAGGATTGGAGAATAGTGGTTAAGTTTTAACAATTCAGTCAAGAAATTCTTTATTATGAACACTTTTAGGCCTGGAGGAAGTTTAGAGTTTTCCATATTGATTGAATTTATACATATTAATTTTTTTTCTAAATGATGTCATAAAAGGGTCTTTTAGGTAATGATGAAATAACCGAGTCCCAATAGGAAGATTTCGCCATATGGTACAATGTAATGATAGGGAAATTCAAAGTATTTTAATGTCGTAAACCAATTTTGAGCTTTAATGGACGAAAGATCATTATGCACAAATGAAACTGCATATATATTTTGTTATGTTTTTGTAAAATCATTCATCATTATAAACTGGGCAGGAACTTAACAAGTAACTAAAGACTTATACTGTAACTGGACAGAAAAAATCCGCTACTCAATAGCAGGCTCAAGGGTACACATACCTTTTTAATATCATGACTTGTCCACAAATTGATATGTGAAACTATTTTCCCTATTGTGCTCTGCTTTAGGAGATGAGATGATTGTGGGGGGCAAAAGAATGGTTTCCCAGCCTCCTGGTTTGCAGGACAGCAGGAAAAAAACAGGCATTCAGTTGGATGTTATTGGAATCAACAACAGAGCCTGAAATGCTCATTTCTCTGTTATGGTAAAATCCAACATTTGCTTCGCATGCTGTGATACAAAGCAGTAGCATTTGCCGTGGAATTTGCAACACAGTAAAATATGAGCTAACGAAACTTGGGCATTTAACTATTCCTCTCCAAGAGATAATGAGTATTTCTTATTCTTCAACCCTTTGTACTTTACTTTTTAAAAGTCTTTTTGTTTATTTTTAGTGAAGAAAGATATGTTTATTGTAAAAAAAAATCCAAAAATCAGAAAAGCATAGAGAAGGAGCATATGACAGCGCTACCATCTATACTCACCATGGAAACAGTTTATAGATATAATTCCAGAATTTTCTATGTGTAATATATAGACATGGCAGGTTACCATTCATTCCACTTTATAATTTTGTTTTTATAAATATTTTATGTTGATATAATTATAGACTCACAAGTAGTTATGAAAAAACAGTACAGAGGAGTCTCTCCCTACCCTCTACCCTGTATTCTCCAGTGATAACCAAAACTGCTGGTTTTCAGCACATCTTTCTTCTTATATTTCTAGACTTGGAGATTCCTGAGTAGATTCAAATAATTTCTGTCTCCACCTCCTTACTTTCTCTTTCCCTTTCTTCTTTCTTTCCTACCTTCCTTCCTCCTTCCTTATATTTTTCCTTTCCTTTCTGTAATCTCCAAACACCGCTATAACACGTTATAGTGAACTGAGTGGGTTAAAACAATGTAAAACAATATAACCTTACAGTTCTGGAAGTCATAAACACAAAGTGGGTTTCACTGCCATAAAATCATGGTGTGGGCAAGGCTGCCTTCTTTTCTGGAGGCTCTAGCGGTTGAATTCCTCTTCTTGCCTTCTCCGGCTTCTAGAGGGCACATACATTCCGGGCTGATGGGCCCTTCCTCCATCTTCAAGGCCAGCAGTGTAGTGTCTTCCAGTCTCTCCTCACCTCCTTCTTAGAGGGGCCTTTGTGATGACAGTGGGCCCACCTGGCTAATCCAGGAAGTTCTTCCCATCTCAAGATCCTTCATGGCACTTGAGAAGTGCCCTTTGCTATGTAAGGTAAAGTGTGTGAGGTGCCAGGGATTCGGTTGTGGGCACTTCGGGCCCTGACCATTAGTTAGCCCACAGCACGTCCCTTTCTTCTTTCTGTTTTGAGGTTGGACCATCCAGCCAATAGATTCTGGACCTTTTTTACATGTAGGGGTGGTGCCAAGTCTTGCATAGCAGGTAACATTAAGTTGTAGTTCAATCAGTACTTGTAGATGGAATTAAAAACTGAATTGCAATACAAAGATTAATACCACAGATTTTAAAAAATATTTATTTTCATATTATGTATTTATATATAATTTTATATATAAATGCATATATATGTATTTATGTAAATATATTTATATATTTATACTATTATATAGCATAAATGTTTTATTTTAAATATTTAAATATTAATATAGTTAAAATATATATAATTAAAAGTGAAAAAAAATTTTAATATAATTTAAAGATGATTTTGAATACAGATGAATACCCCGATTTTTTAAAATATTTATTTTCATATTATTTATTTTATATATTTTATTTTTATTTTTATTTTTTAAATTTTTTTCTTTTGTATTCCTTCTAAAAAAAATGGGATACATGTGCAGAACGTGCAGGTTAGTTACATAGGATACGTGAGCCATGGTGGTTTGCTGCACCTATTGACCCATCCTCTAAGTTTCCTCCCGTCACCCCCCTACCCCCAAACAGGCCTTGGTGTGTGTTGTTCCCCTCTCTGTGTCCATGTGTTCTCAATGTTCAACTCCCACTTAGGAGTGAGAACATGCGGTGTTTGGTTTTCTGTTGCCATGTTAGTTTGCTGAGGATGACAGCTTCCAGCTTCACCCATGTCCCTGCAAAGGACGTGCTCTTATTCCTTTTTATGGCTGCATAGTATTCCATGGTGTACATGTACCACTTTTCTTTATCCAGTCTATCATTGATGGGCATTTGGGTTGGTTCCATGTCTTTGTTATTGTAAATAGTGTTGCAGTAAACATACATGTGCATGTGTCTTTATAGAAGGGTGATTTATATTCCTTTGGGTATATACCCAGTAATGGGATTACTGGGTCAAATGGTATTTCTGGTTCTAGATCCTTGAGGAATCACCATACTGTTTTCCACAATGGTTAAACTAATTTACGTTCCCACCAACAGTGTAAAAGTGTTCCTATTTCCCCACAGCCTCACCAGCATCTGTTGTTTCCTGACTTTTTAACAATCGCTATTCTGACTGGTGTGAGATGGTATCTCATTGTGGTTTTGATTTGCATTTTTCTGATGATCAGAGACTATACATTTATATATATATATTTATACACACACATATTTATATAAATATTTATATTTATGTATTTATACAATTATACAATATAAATATGTTTTATTTTAAATAAATGTTTAAATATTAAATATATTCTATATTTATAAAAAATAGATGTATATAATATATAATAAATATTTAATACATATTAAATATATAAAATGTATTTATATTTTTACATAAATGAATAAATATTTTTATAATGAATATGTAATTATAAATAAATCAATGTATATATAAATGTATATTTAATATATACTAGGTGTTATATGTTAAAATATATATTAAATCTATAAATATTCCTTTTAATACTTTATAATGTTTCAATAATAACTTTCTAGGTAAGATATGCAAATAAATTTCTAAACCAAATATCCCAGCCTGAGATCTCTAGCTTTGGATAGAAAAGCGTTTACTTTTTAGCAAAATTAATTTTTTTTAATGAAAAATAAATAAAAATTATATTTGGGGTATATAACATGACATTTTGTTTTATATATATGTGTGTGTATATGTGTGTGTGTGTGTGTGTGTGTATGTACGTTATATAATGGCTAAATGAAGCTAATTAACATGTGCATTACCTGACATACTTTGTTGGTGGAAAGAACACTTACAACCTACTGTTTAGTCATTTTCTTTTTTTTTTCTTTTTTTTTTTGAGACGGAGTCTTGCTCTGTCGCCCAGGCTGGAGTGCTGTGGCCGAATCTCAGCTCACTGCAAGCTCCGCCTCCCGGGTTTACACCATTCTCCTGCCTCAGCCTCCGGAGTAGCTGGGACTACAGGCGCCCGCCACTTCGCCCGGCTAGTTTTTTGTATTTTTAGTAGAGACGGGGTTTCACCGTGTTAGCCAGGATGGTCTTGATCTCCTGACCTCGTGATCCGCCCATCTCGGCCTCCCAAAGTGCTGGGATTACAGGCTTGAGCCACCGCGCCCGGCTAGTAATTTTCAAATATCCAACGTGTTGTTATTCACTACAGTCATCATGTTGTAGGGAAGATCTCTTGAACTCTTGCTCCTAAGTGAAACTTTGTATCCTTAGACCAACATCTCCCCAGTGAAAAACACTTACTTTAACATTCACTCCACTGTATTCATTTTCTATTGCTCCATAGCACACAGTGGCTGGCAACAACACCTGTGTATCATCTCTCTGGGTTCAGAAGTCTAAGCAAGGGTAGACTTTACCCTGCTCAGGGGATCGCCAGAATGAAATCAGGGTGCCAGATACATTGTGTTCTCCCCTGAGCCTCCTGGTGCTATTCCAAATTCGGTGCATGTTGGTGGAATTCAGTTCCTTGTGGTTCTGGGACTGAGGTTACCACTTTCTTGCTGCTGAAAGTCCTGGGCCACTAGTGATTTCTAGGTGTGTGGACCCCACAGGACGTTCACATCATCACTGTCAGCTTCTTTGTGGACACTGGTTGGTGTCCAGCAGCTCTCTCCGACTTCTGGCCATCTTAGAATTCTGCCTACTACTCCCACCAAATTTTTCTGGGTTGGCTGGGCCTTCCCCCTTGTAGAAAGTTGCTCTGCAGGGAAACCACTCTTTTTGTTTTTCCCACCAGTATTTCTCATGTTCCACAATGTGAGTATATCTGTGAGATGCTCCAGTTTCCTGGGACACCTGTCACTTTGCTAAGATTTCCAACAGACATCAGAGTCTCTACTGGTGGGCTTTGAGGAGAAGGCTGACCTGTTCTTGTGCCCCAGAAGGCACTGCCTATCTTTCTTTATTTTTTAATCTCAGGGCTAGAGTCATCCCTGCCCTGCCCAAAATGGGAAAACGGTATCTCTTCATAGAGATCAGAGCTATATATAAAAGCCAATTCCTGCATTTCCTTCCTCCTCCCCTTCCTTTCAGGGCTTCCTGCTGCAGAACAGGGGAGCAGATACGTGTCAATGTATTCCTTTCCCTTTGCAGCCTGTCCATTTGGGCCAGTCGAAATCATTCAGCAATGCATAAGAGAAGAAATACAATATGCGCTGATGTCCAGGTGTATGCAAGTGATAACATGACTAATGGAAGATGTGAACTGAGAAGGGGATGTGGTTATTAATGATTACTTAGGAAAGAATTCTGGGCCAGGCACAGTGGCTGATACCTGTAATCCCAGCACTTTGGGAGGCTGAGGTGGGAGGATGGCTTGAGCTCAGAAGTTTGAGACCAGCCATGGGCAACATGGTGAAACCCCATCTCTACTAAAAATACAAAAATTAGCTGGGCATGGTGGCACACACCGTAATCCCCAGCTACTCCGGAGACTGAGGCACAAGAATTGCTTGAACCCGGGAGGCAGAGGTTGCAATTAGCTGAGATTTTGCCACTGCACTCCAGCCCGGGAGACAGAGCGAGACTCCATCTCAAAAAAAAAAAAGAAAAAGGAATTCTGTCTGAAGATACTAGGAACGCTAAAAGTTTGCTGTTTATAAAGGGGATTTTGTACAATGCACACCTTTGACTTTGTGCCTTCTTGCTCCAGGAGTTACTCCTTTTAAATAGATAGCTCATCTACAGATCCTGCAGATAATCCCTCTGGTATAACCAGAATACGTAGTTATTTACACATATATGTCCCATAATTTTTTCCTTTCAAGGTCATTGATGACGAATTATACTAAACAAACAATTTTCTGGCTGACAAGTACTGTACTTCAGTGAATTTGCTTGATTAAATTGTAATAATGAAATTGAATTCGATGCTTACTGTGTAAGTATCTACAAATGCAGTTCCTGTCAAAAATAAGACAATCTGAAGTGCCTTCTAATGGACATCCCACTTCCTTAATGTTTCTTTTGTGTGTGTAAGGGAGAAAGTCTATTGTCTGTTCTTTCCCTCATAGGTTCCTAGTTGAGACACTCTCCTGAAAATAAAAGTCAGATTCACAAGAGAAAAACCATCAGAAGTTTATTGGCATATACTCTACCCATCACGCAGGAGAGGTCTCAGTTCAAAAATACTTGTCTCTCAAGGCAGTGGCTTAGGGGCCTTGCTCAAATAGGATTTTAACAAAGAGTCATAAATCCTATGTACTGACAAGACAAAGAGGAGAACATGTGCAGGCTGCCAAAAGGTAAATTTCTGGGAAGAGTAAAATCTGCCTCTAGCTGCCGTGATGCTGTCTCTGAGCTAATAGGCGAGAGTTGTAAAGTGGACCATCTTTCGGAGGGAAAGGCAAGCAGGAGGGCAGGAAGGTGGCAAAGGCAGACAGGTGGGCAGGAAGACCTTGTCTTTGTCAATTGTTGTCTTGCTGTGAGGAAAGCAGATGGAGGGGCAGTGTGTCCACTGCCTTTAACCTTCTTCTTTTCAATCAATAATCCTCATTATTTTAAAAGGGGATATTTTGGTTTCCTTCATGTGTAAAAACTGTATCCATCTCCAAGCTCAGGAAAGGAACAGTTTACAAACCACCCTCCCAGACTGCTCCTGGCTTTTTTTGTGTATCCCAGTTGGCTTTTCACTTCCTCCCACCTATCCCAGCATATCTACTTTAAAGACGGTTAGTCTAGGCTGGGGGTGGTGGCTCACATCTGTAATCATGGTGCTTTAGGAGACCAGGGAAGGAGGATCGCTTGAGGCTAGTTTGAGACCAGTCTGGGCAACATAGTAAGACCCTATCTCTAAAAAAACAAGTTAAACAATTAACCAGGCATGGTGGTACCTGCGTGTAGTCCCAGCTACTCAGGAGGCTGAGGTGGGAGGATTGCTTGAGTCTGGGATGGGAGGTTGAGGCTGCAGTGAGCTATGATCTCACCATTGCACTCCAGCCTGGGCCACAGAACAAGACCCTGTCTGAAAACATGAAAATATAAAAGATTGTATTAATTGTCATCATCATCATTTGTATAAAATGCAAAGCAGGCCTGGTACATGGTAGGAATACAATAAACACTATTTACATGTTTTTCCCCCTTGAACATGTTCCCTTTTTCTGCTGAGTCACATTATTTTTTGACTGATTGTGGAGGGGGGGCACCCAGTGCAAAATGAGTAACTCTGGCAGCTTTCTCTATGTCTTCCTTTTCCTAACTTTTCCATAAAACCATTCCTCCAAAGCCCTCACATGCTCACAGTGGCCTTGTTGTCTCTGATTAATCACAGTTGAAACTGGCTATCTAGAAAGAATGACTAGTTGTCTTAATACTCCAATGGAAATCTGAGTCAGTACACTACTCCTGTTTTTTTAAATATCTTCTCTTCCCTTGTGGAATGAAAGGAATTTACACATTACACATAATTAGGAGAACACGGTATTTTTATTTATGCTTTTATTTCAGTAGGTTTTTGGGGAACAGGTGGTGTTTGGTTACATGAGTAAGTTCTTTGGTGGTGATTTGTGAGATTTTGGTGCACCCATCACCCGAGCAGTGTACAACTGAACCCTATTTGTAGTCTTTTATCCCTCACCCGCTCCTCACCCTTTCCCCCTGAGTCCCCAAAGTCCATTGCATCATTCTTATGCCTTTGCATCCTCATAGCTTAGCTCCCACTTATGAGTGAGAACATGCAATGTTTGATTTTCCATTCCTGAGTTACTTCACTTAGAATAATAGTCTCCAATCCCATCCAGGTTGCTGCAAATACCATTAATTCATTCCTTTTTATGGCTGCATAGTATTCCATCATATATATATTTACCACAGTTTCTTTATCCACTCGTTGATTGATGGGCATTTGGGCTAGTTCCAAATTTTTGCAATTGCTAATTGTGCTGCTGTAAACATGCGTGTGCAAGTATCTTTTTCGTATAATGACTTCTTTAGCTCTGGGTAGATACCCAGGAGTGAGAACAAGGTATTTTGGAGGCAGATAAACCAGGGTTCCATTCAGTGCTCCCCCTCTGGCATTCAAATTCTTCAAATCCTGGATAAATGTGGGGACCCTCTAAGCCTCACTTCTTGTGCAATGGGGAGAAGAACAGTACCATCTAATGTGGGGTGAGAAAGAAGTGACGCAGTTGTGTATTGAGGGCTCCTGATGAATGATGCCCCTGGTGGGGACTGGCCTGGATTGGAATCTTTCCTGTTATCCCTGGAGTCCCTCTACCTATCCCCACCTGTCCTCTACCCTGGAAGAAGCCCAGGTTGAACAGCATCCATAGGCTGTCTTGCCTTTTCTGTTATCCTGGTTGTTTTTGGCCAAGGAAAGTCAAAAAATGAAAGGGAAAGTAGAACCAGGTTGGGGTTTTCATCTCTTCTGTTCCCTCCTGCAGGATTGCCCAGGATTGCATCCTGTACTCCTCAAAGGTTATCACAAGCTCTGGGATCACTCCTTCCCCTTTGGGCCTCAGAGTGATACCAGCCTCAGGGGTGAGCCGTCTTCCTCCTCTTCCTGCCCACACTGCTGTTAGCTGTCTTTTCAGTAAATTCTCCTCTCATCCTCCTATATTCCATGTGTCTCTTCTTTTCTGCTGGGACCATGTGACCAATGCTAGGTCCTGCTTGGCACCCCCAGGAAAATGACAGCCTATTCACAGACCACAGAGCTGTCCACGGCAGAGGAACCAGAGGGCTAATTAGGAGCTCATGTGCATAGCAAACATATTGGAATGTGTTGGTCCTCCAAGCTGGTCAGAGATGTTTGCCATAGTCACTGAGTCATCAGTGGGGTTATCTGCCTTGCAACCTAACAGTGATGCAACTGACATCTTAAGAGATGGGGCAGACATGCACCTGCACCCCCTTTTAATCAACATGATGGTGAATAAGTGACATGTGGCTTCCAGTAGATGCACAATAGCAGGATGCTACATCAAGGGCTGTGATTCTCTAGTCTTTAGGGAGTCTCCCAGGAAATTTTATTTTATATAAAAATCAAACTTCAACAGGGCTGCAACTCCACTGGTCCAAAAGTCTCCCCTGGTTGGTGTCGAATAAAAAAACAAATGCAGACTTAGTAAGGAGGGACTTTTATTCAAAAGGCTTAATGCAAGAGGGAAAATACTATAGGTCTGCAAGCCTCTCAAAGGCTAGGGGCAAAAATGGTTTTTCTTTTATGGAGAGGAGTAAACAAGGCTAGAAAACATAACAGGCACTGACCTTGAATTTAAGGGTGGCCTGATTAGACAGTAGATGAGAAAACATTTGCCCTGAGGCCAGACTGTTCCCAGGAGGAAGTGCCTGCTCACTCAGACTGAGGATGGGCCCATGTTCAGGGTTCTGGGGAAAAAGAGGAACTGATCCAACATTTGACTAGGAAGGACAAGTGGCTCAGCTAACTTGTCACTGTTTATAAGACAAAGAATGAGGATTTAGAGGGTCTCTCTCTGTCCTATTAGACAAGGGACATCTGTGAGTCTTTTCTCAGTCATATGGGGAAGGGGGGTTCTTTGCAATAAGCCATTTTCCAGAACACAAGGTGTGGGAGGATGTTAAGGAGTATTCAGTAGCACTTGATAAAGCACAGTAAGGAAGACTTTATTCAGGACCATGGCAACAGGTGCAGGGAGCACAGCAATGGGGACTTGCAGCAGGGGAGAAAGATTTGATTCAGGCTCAGATCTGAATACAGCATGGGAAAGTGGGGATTCATAGCCACGGAGTAGGGTGCCCATCAGTGGATGGAAAACTACTAAGAAGAAACACCAAGGGCCAGCGGGATTCTTGCTCAACCAACCTAACAGGATTCTAGCAGAAGGCTGACCAGGTGACCACACATCCCCTGAGGGTGGTGGAGGCTGAGGAGCCTGATCAGATACTGAGGTTGAACAGATGCGGGGGGTGCGGGGGCGATAGGGTGTTCTTGCTAAATTCACTTAACAGGCTTCTTGCTAAAACTGGATTTTACAAGCAGGTGCACAGATGGGCCTAGAAGAAAGTTGAAGGTCCCCAGAGGTCAGACAGCTATGATATAAGAGGTTTTGAGCCTTTGCATCACATACCACATTCTCTGGGCACTAAAGAGAAGGTAACAGGGCTTTAGCTTTTAGAGGCCTCCACGTGATCCACACCTTCCCTCCTGAGCATGTCAGCTCCCTATGGCCATGCACTCGCCAGCAGCCTCTCGATGGAAACTTCTTGCTTTTTTGTTAAAATTGCTCGGGCGTATGAGAGCCAGTTCTAGTCCCAATAGTATGCCCATCTCATCCAACCTCTTACTGCTTCGGGGGTTTGTTTTGACTCTAGTTTGGTTTTCCTAAGGAATCTGGTTGAAAGAGAGAAGAGAGAACAATATTTTTCAAATCAAATTTCTGCCCCAGGTGTTTGTAGAGCAAAGCCGCTGCTTCACCAGGCTAAGGTCCCTTCCCCAGGGCCCAGTAAGACTTTCATGGGCCATGAAGGCAAAACATATTAAATATGTTTAATATAAAAATATATTATGTAAAAACATAAAACATATTAACATTTGTATTTTACAACTATATTGGTGCAAATACCAATATGATCTTCAATCCCCAATGTTCATTTTCTTTTCTTCTGATTATAACACAAATTAAGACATTTTGTGAGCCCCTAAAAAGGCCTGATGAGAGTGTGCCTGATGGGTAATAATCTGGCCTTTTCCCACTCTCAGATCATGGAAGTTTGGGACTGTTTTGTGTCTTATTCCTCTCATTTCTCAGCCTCTCTCTTCAACTAAGAAGGGAGTTGATGAATCTTTGCAGAACTGGAACTTGTATTCCCCATTGCTTGACATCAAGCTGGAAATGTAGTAAACATTCCCCACATTGTTGAATTGAATCACATTAGAAAGCAGAGTATTAGTGCACAGCATTTTTAATTGCCAAGGAAAATTTTAACTTTGCATTCATATGTTCTAAGGAATCTTTATACTTGATGCAGTCGGATTCCTGAGATAAGCCAAATACTTTTCCTGTTTCTGTTTTTCTTTTTTCCTCCATTCTTCATCATATACCCTTCAAGGAAATGTGAAAAGTTGGCTTTTTTTTTTTTTTTAATCCTTAGTCACATAGATATGTAGACTGCAATTTTGCTTTTCCTGCAGGATTGCTGACCTTGTGAAATGATGCCTATATATGCATCACTAATCTATGTGCTTAACTTTTAACATCTATGTAATGCTAGGAATATGGACATTGCCTGAGGGCAGGTGGAGGTTGAGGGACCCTATAGAGAATGATCTGATATCATGTGTGATCAGATATTGAGGGTGAGGGCTTCTTGCAAAAACTGGATTTTACAAAGAAGTGCACAGATAATCTTAGAACAAGATTCAGGAGACTGGGTTATATTTGGTCAAGCAAAGAATCTTTGTCAAGGGATTTCTTAACCTTTACTGTTTTCCGAGATCAAAGGGTTCGGGTGAAATGTGACAATGTCAGTGGTATTTCAACTTAGCAACCTCTTTTTCTGTTTTGTCATGGTTGCTGAACTGAAAGGGAGAAAATATTCAAGGAGTCCACCAAGGAAATGCTTACTTAGGCTGGAACAGCATTATAATAAGAGATACGTTGTGGTTATAAGATCAATGATTGCCAAAAAGCTCATTTGAGGGTCTCTCAGGTTGACACCACTTGTCACTTAGCGGTATGATGCAGCCTGGCTCTGCAGTTAGCAAACCTGGCCCCAAGGGGCTTTCCAAAAGATAAAACCACCTCAGCACAGGCGCAGCTTTTAAATACCTTAAAATAAAGCTCACTCTTATAAGAATAGCTTAAACTTTCTTTAGGAAAGAAATGCCTGGTCACTGACCCAGACTGAATACAGGTATGAGAGAGGGGGAAAAAATCCCTTGAACTCCCGTTCAGTCTCTTATCTGACCATCTCGTTCTCTATGGCCCATGTCACTGGCCTGTTCCTGCTATAAGTTTCCTATCACTGCTGCTAGCATAAACCGCTTGGGTATCAGATTATGTCTGCATTTATCTTTGACACAAATCGTACCGAAGGGGAGAAGTTGCCCCTTCTGAAGAATCCGGTTTACCAGGATCACCTGAAACTCCCAAAAGAATGCAGCAACTAGGCAGAGTGTCTCCGCCTCACATTATCTGCCCAAGCACAGTGCTGTTGGCCAAGCCTCCAGCAGCTGACGGGACCCAGCTGTAGTGAGGTTGCAGTGATTGAGTAGGATTGGCCTGCTTCAAAGCAGAGGTTTCTCATGGGAATATGCTTATTAAACTCCCACTGGTGCAGAAACCATGAACAGAGGATGAACGAATGAAGTTGCAATCTCCTCCATCACAGCTCACTTCCTCAACAACAGGATCTCAAGCTAGAGATGCCTTTAAGGTAAGTGTCTATTCCCTTGGCCAGGCTGGGAGCTTTTAACCTTGAAACATACTAGTTGGGATGTTCACAGCAGCTACCTGCTTGTGTTGCATATTCTCCCAACATGTGTTGTCTTGTTCTTGTTTCTTAAATCTGTTGTTGCTTGGTGGTAATTTCCATTGATTATAATGATTTTCTGTGAGGCTTAGCAAGGGAACATTTTAGGAGAGGTTATAAATGGGGCTAATTAGTGACATGCAAATCGCTTTTGTGACTGTTTCAAAACATCTAAATGACCTATAATTAAATTTTGTTGCCAAATTATTTGTTAATTATCATCTTCCTATCAAGTTTATTGCATCAGGAGATGTCATTCACTGTCTAAAAGGTGGAGCGAGGAAGAGCATTGTGCATGTGTGTTGCAGAGAGGGAAAGAATGCTTGTTTTGTTGGGTTTCTGTCTCCATTGGTGTGCTTTTATTTTTTTGTTTCCACTTCTGTGTATCTCAGATGACGAGTTTGTCTATGGGCTGTCGGAATCTTCTGGTTGAGAAACATGGTGGGAACCACTTTGTTTAAATTCCCTAATTTTCCATAAACAAATCCCTTCTGCAATATCCCCGACAGATGCGGCTTTTCACCCTCCACCCGATTCCCGCATGGGAGGAAGGGACTTTGAGAGGCTGATCATTTCGTGGTCTGGCAGCACTTGTAAGTTCCTGGTTCTGTTCTGGACACTGTCCCAGCTGTGGCTTCTGAGACAATGGCTAAAATCCTTTCTCTTTTTTACAGACCACCATTCGAACACACTTTAGTGCAACTCAAATGCCATTTTCCGCTCTGAGTAAAATGTTACCAATTCCTAAGAAATCCTGCATGACAGACTTTTCTCTTTTTTTGAGACGAACCATCTTTAGGAATATGAATTCAGGAATCTTATGTCAGACAAATTTTTCATTAACTAGTCTAACTAAAACAAAGATAATTAATACCTTCTTTGTTTATTTAAAAATGACATGGTTGTTTATAAAGTGACATCACACCACATGCCCCCCTAGGCAGTAAATGTTTATCTGTGGACATTCACCTAATATACATAGCATACTCTCTGGCTATACTGGGCATAAATTTGTTTGCATTTGCATAAGCACTGTTATAGACTGACTGTTTCTGACTCCCCAAAATTCATATGTTGAAACCCCAGCCCCTAAGATGATGGTATTTGGAGGTGGGGCTTTTGGGAGGTGAAGAGGTTATGAAGGTGGAAACTCACGAATGGGACTGGTTTCCCATAGTGATTCTAAAAGAGGCTCCAGAGAGTCCCCTTGCTTCTTCTACCATGTGAGGACACATCAGGAAGGCACCATCTACGAACCAGGAAGCAAGTCCTCACTAAATACTGGATCTCTTGGTGCCTTGTTCTTGCACTTCCAAGAACAAATTTATTGTTCCAGGGCTGTGAGCAATATGTTTCTGTTGTTTATAAGCCACTTAGTCTATCGTACTTTGGCATAACAGCCAAACAGACCAAGGCAAGAACCATTTGAATAAACAAGGAATTGTCATTGGCTAATTAAGGAGAATTGTGTAATCATGTTGTTTGGATTTGGATCTTGTTGGTTTACTGTTGTCATAACTGTCTGTCTGCAAGTAACAGTAAGCTTGAAGCCTAAGCAAACTTAACATGGAAATCTGTGTCAAGGGCATCTCTGCTTTATAAAAGACGGTCTTCAATTAGAACCCCTGCCCAGTGGGATTGAGCACAAAAACAGAGCTATTTGTGAGAAAGGATGCCCTCAGCTGCAACAACAACAACAAAAGTTTTCTGTCTTTTTCAAAATTGTGTTTAAACTAAAGGCAACTATCATCACTAAGTTTTTTGTTCTATCTAGACTTTTGCAATGCTTTCCATCTCAGAACAGAGACTACTGCCCTAAATATTCAATTAGTATTAGATGGCCCTATAGGAATTTATGTCTAAGAGATAGTGTTCATTATCTGTATTTTTTTCCTATTGCTTTTTAGGCATTGATTTATTTTTATATATTTAGGGGGTGTAAGTATAATTTTGTTACAGAGATATATTGTGTAGCAGTAGTCTGGACTTCCAGTGTATCCATCATCCAAATAGTGAACTTTGTACCCATTAAGTAATTTTTCATCCCTCGCTCCTATCTCACCGCCCACCTTTTATGGTCTCCAGTGTCTATTATTCCAGTTTGTATTTTATCCATTGTTTAGCAACCACTTATAAGTGACAATATGTAGTATTTGACTTTCTGAGTTATTTCAGTCATGATAATGACCTTTAGTTCCCTCCATTTTGTTGCAAACAACATGAATTCGTTCTGTTTTTTTTTTTTTTTTTTTTTTTTTTTTTTTTTTTTTTGAGACGGAGTCTTGCTCTGTCGCCCAGGCTAGAGTGCAGTGGCCGGATCTCAGCTCACTGCAAGCTCCGCCTCCCAGGTTTATGCCATTCTCCTGCCTCAGCCTCCCGAGTAGCTGGGACTACAGGCGCCCGCCATCTCACCCGGCTAGTTTTTTGTATTTTTTAGTAGAGACGGGGTTTCACCGTGTTAGCCAGGATGGTCTCGATCTCCTGACCTCGTGATCCGCCCGTCTCGGCCTCCCAAAGTGCTGGGATTACAGGCTTGAGCCACCGCGCCCGGCGAATTTGTTCTTTTGTATGACTGAGAAGTATTCCATGGAATATATATACCACTTTTTTTTTTTTTAACCCGGTCCTCTGTTGATGGACACTTAGGTTGATTCCATATCTTTGGTATTGTGACTAGTGCTGAGATAAATGTACAAGTGCAGGTATCTTTTTAATACAGCGATGTCTTTCCCTTTGGGTACATACCCAGTAGTGGGATTGCTGGGTCAAATGGTAGTTCTATTCAATTCTTTGAGAAATCTCCATATTGCCTTCCATAGAGGTTACATTAATTTACATTCCCACCAACAGTGTACAAGTATTCCATTTTCTCTGCATTCTTAACAACATCTGTTGTTTTTAGACTTTTTAATATAGCCATTCTGATGGTGTAAGATGGTACCTCATTGTGGCTTTAATTTGCATTTCTCTGATGATTAGTGGTCTTGCACATTTTTTTTTTCATATGTTTCTTGGAACATAGAAACATGTCTTCTTTTGGAAAATGTCTGTTTGTGTCATTTGCCCCCTTTTTAATGGGGTTATTTGTTTTTTTGTTTTTGTTTTTTTTCCTCATTGAGTTGTTTGAGTACCTTGTAGATTCTAGATATTAGCCCTTTGTCAGATGCATAGTTTGCATTTTTTTTTCCATTCTGTAGGTTGTCTATTTACTCTGTTGATTATTTCTTTTGCTGTGCAGAAGCTTTTTAGTTTAAGTCCTGTTTGCCTAATTTTGTTTTTGTTGCATTTGCTTTTAAGGACTTAGTCATGAACTAAAGCCAAGAGTGAATTAGATGTATTTTTTTAAGCTTATGGAAACCAGCAGAAGACATAGACTACATAGACATTCATTTTTTTTTTCACTTTCCTCATCATGGAAATATTCTGAGATATGAAACATCACTGTGACCCAAGGAGAGGTATCAGTGAGAGTTAGTTGAAAGAGAAGGAGAAAGGAAAAGAGTGGAATATCATTTGCTGGACACCTCCCATCTGCCTTGGAAGTCGGGTGCACTTCATCTCTTTTAAAAGTGGAGATAATGGGACATGGAAGCTTGGAGTAATAAAGCCAATATTTGAAAGGGGGACAAGCTGACTTTATGATCTGATCTTTTCACTTAAAGCTCTCAGTTCTTTGCTGGGCACGGTGGCTCACGCCTGTAATCCCAGCACTTTGGATGGCCGAGGCGGGTGGATCATGAGGTCAGGAGATCGAGAGCATCCTGGCTAACACGGTGAAACACCGTCTCTACTAAAAAATACAAAAAATTAGCCGGGTGTGGTGACGGGCACCTATAGTCCCAGCTACTCGGGAGGCTGAGGCAGGAGAATGACCTGAACTCAGGAGGCGGAGCTTGCAGTGAGCCGAGATCGCGCCACTGCACTCCAGGCTGCGCGACAGAGCCAGACTCTGTCTCAAAAACAAAACAAACAAACAAACAAACAAGCAAACAAAAAAAACCCTCTCAGTTCTTCAGTGAGAAAAGTAGGTGTCCTGGACATTATTTTATACTAGCCAAATTCTGACTTGATCAGGAATTAAAATGTAATGGTTTCAAAGCACTGGATAATTCATCAACCAGTAGCACTAAGCACAGGGGTAGGGTTAGTCCCTCCTCATACCAATTTTATGGCTGTCATTAGAGTCAAGCATTCAAGCTCCCTGGCCTTCAGTCCCTTCACTTGTGCAATGGACTGACTGTTTATTCCCCTCCCCCCCCAAATTCATATATTTAAATTCTAACCCCCGAGATGATGGTATTTGGATGAGGGGCCTTTGGAACATGATTAATCATGAGGGGGTTGTCCTCAAAAATGGGATTAGTACCCACAAAAAGAGACCCCAGAGAGCTCCCTCACTCCTTGTACCATATGAGAACATGGGGAGAAGGCACTTCCTGTCTATGAAACAGGAAGCAGGTCCTCACCAGCACAGATTCTGCAATACCTTGGTCTTGGACTTCCAGCCTGCAGAGCTGTGACAATAAATTTCTGTTGCTTATAAGCCACCTAATCTGTTGCATTCCACGATAGCAGCTCAGATAGACTAAGACAATCTGTAAAATGAGGGTTTTCACCACCCATGAGGTCTCATAGAACCTTCTGGGTCTAACTGTCTGTGGTTCTCAAAGGCTTCCCCATTTGAAGGTTGATGTTTCCTACTTGGTGGAACATTTCTCTTGCTTCCAACTTTATTTTGCTCTTTCTGTCTTCCTTGGCTGAATTCTCTCTTCCCTGTAATTTTCTCTGCATGGCACTTGTAGTTTCACCAGTGGGCTATGGAAGATGTCTTTCAAAGCCTCTGGCTAAGGTACAAGAACAGCTGGGGTCCTCATTGGGAACCCGTTGAAACTTTAAAACAGTAGGCTGAGGTCTAGAACTGTTCCAGGAGGCGAGATGACAGCAATTGTTCTTGTGTTCATACCCTCTGGTTAATGTGACTCCCAGCTATGAATCAACCTTTATATAAATGCATTTTGGCTCACTGGACCGAATGTAGCTCGGATTCAATAATAGAAAACGTGTGGGAGGAGACAGTGAGAACCCTGAAGCCAGAATGGTCTGTTGTTTCTTGTGCGAGAGGTCCCCAGGTTCAGCGATTCACCAGGAG
This sequence comes from Piliocolobus tephrosceles, assembly GCF_002776525.5. Lineage (NCBI taxonomy): Eukaryota > Metazoa > Chordata > Mammalia > Primates > Cercopithecidae > Piliocolobus > Piliocolobus tephrosceles. The sequence continues at coordinate 16,704,469 of NC_045456.1, read as the reverse complement.
GACTGACAGGCTCAGTGCACAGTGGGGCTCATGGCTGAGATGTATTTCAACAAAAAAATACAGAACACATTGAACAAAGGGAAACAGCGCATGGGATAAAGTCTGGCAGAATCCAGGCATAAGCTTCCAGGTATGTCTCTGAAAGGAGTCACACGGGACATACTTAACTCCTCCAGCAGTGAGCTGTCAACACATGTGAAGTGTTGTCTACAAGGGAAGCTGCTTAGAGACTCAGCACCCAGGTTTTTTATTGGGAGCTGTTCACATAAGTGCCCTTTGCCTAGTACTACCACATTTGCAGACTCCCAGACAGAAAGCAGGTGTTCAGCATAAACTATGTTGTTTGTACAAGCATTTCAGGCAGAGTGCATCATTCTTATTAATTCTGGGAAGGTGAGAACCCTCCCCAAATCTAATTCCCAATTGCCAGCCGAGAGCACACATTACAAGCAGGCCTTTCTAAGGAGAGCAATCTCAGGTCCTCTATGTTAACTTCTTTCTGCATATTTCTAAAGTGTTTTATATTTATTATCTTTTTAAGGAAACAAGCTCTGTCACCATGAAGTCCTAGATGCATCCCAGAATGTAAAAGCTAGAGGAGAATTCTTGGATGTAGCCCATGACTTCATTTTATAGATAACAAAGCCAATTCTCTTCTTTTTCTCTTTTCTTATTTTTAGTATATTGTTATGAGATATAATTTTCCTACAGTAAAATGCACAGATCTTAAATGTTCTGTTTGATAAGTTTTGATAATTTTGTACACACATATAATCACTGTCCCAAACAAAATATGTAGCGCATGCCCATTATCATCTCAGAACGTTCCTGTTGCTCCTCTCTAATCAATACCCCAGCCAGAGACAAACACTTTTCAGAGTTCTATCACCATAGATAATTTTTGCCTTTTCTTGGACTCCATATGAATGGATTCATTCCATATGGATTCTTTGGGGTCTCACCTCTTTCACTCAACATAATGTGTGTGAGATTCTTATTTGTTGTTGCATGTATCAGTGGTTCGTTTATTTTCATGGCTAAGTAGTCTTATGTTAGATTGATGTTCCAGAGTTTGTTTATGCACTCTCCTGTTGATAGCTATTTGGATTGTCTCCAGTTTTTGGTGATTGTGACTAAGGCTTTGGGTGGATAGATAGTTTTATTTCTCTTGTTTAAACATTGAGTAGTGTAATTGCTTGACGGTAAAATACATGTCTATTCAATTGTATAGGAAATGGCCAAACTTTTCTCTAAAACGTTTGCATGAGTTTGCACTTCAACAAGTAATATATAAGAGTTCTAGGGGCCAGGTACGGTGGCTCATGCCTGCAATTCCAGCACTTTGAGAGGCTGAGGTGGAAGGATTGCTTGAGCCCAGGAGTTTGAGACCAGCCTCGGCAACATGGTAAGACCTCATTTCTACAAAAATGAAAAAATTAGCCAGAGTGGTGGCTAATTTGTCTCTAGTCCTAACTGTTTGGGAGGATTGCTTCAACCCAGGAGTTCAATGCTGTAGTGAACTTTGTTCGTGCTACTGCGCTACAGCCTGGGTGACAGAGCGTGACCCCGTCGCAAGAAAAAAAAGAGTTCCACTTGTTCTGCGTCTTCACTAGCATTTGATATTTTCCATTTTTTATTGTTTCGTTTTGTTTTTATTTTAGCCACCATAGGGGTTGTAACATGGTATCTCATGGTGGTAATTTTCACTTCTCTGATTACTAATCAGGCTGAATACCTATTTATTTGCTTATTAGCCTTTTGTACATCTTCTTGTATAAAGTGCATATTCAATTGTTTTAACCATTTTATTGTTTCATTCCTTTTTTATCATTGATTTGTTCTTTACATATTCTGGATATAAATCCTTTAAAAAATAATTGTCTTATAAATAAGTTTCCCTGATCTATGTTGCTTATCTATATTCCTTTTTTCCTAATTTTTAAATAATTGAATGTTACTTTGAATTATTTTAAGTTATCTCATGTATCCTCTTAATAGTCCCACTCTCTTCACTTGATGATAAATTAGAAGCATCTAAAAGAACCAATCATTTCCCAAAAAGTAAATTAAAACCTTTCTATAGCCATTGTTTGGTTCTAGTTACTCTATTGGCCTTGTTCAAATCGTCTTTTATTTATTTGTTTTTTTTTTAATAACAGCAAGCTTTATTTTGCTATCTGATGAGACAATATGCTGGTTTGAGAGTTTGGAATAAAAAACATGGATGTTTGTATTATTAAGGAAAGTTTCCAAGCACATAGTTATTAAGGAAAGCACATATTATTAGGCAAAGTTTCCAAGCAAAAGTCTTAGAATAGACATAAAAATGTGAAATAATGAACGGTGACCTTAGTATTTGCCATTGTCATTGTTCCATGCAATATGTTTTTAAAAATTTTTATTTGATAGTGATAAGAATACTATGAGATCTAACCTCTTAAAATTTTAAGTGTGCAATACGGTACTGTCGACTGCTGGTACAATGTTTGACTGCAGGTCTCTGGAGCTAATCCATCTTGCTTACCTGAAGTTTTATGCCTGCTGACTCATAACTCCCCATTTCCTTCCCCTATCCCCTGGAAACCACCACTCTGCTTTTCAGTCTTATGAATTTAGCTACTTTAGATACCTCATATAAGTGGAATAATACAGAATTTGTCTTTCTCTACCTGGCTTATTTGACTTAACGTAAGGTTCTCAAGGTTCATCCATGCTGTTACATATTGTAGAATTTCCTTCCTTTTAAGGCTGCATAGTATTCCATCATATGTATAGACCATGTTTTTGTTGTTGCTGCTGTTGTTGTTGTTTTTAAATCCATTTATCTGTTGATGGGCATTTAGGTTGCTTCCATATCTTGGCTATGGTGAATAGTACTGCAGTGAACAGAGGAGTGTGATATGTCTTTGAGATCCCGATTTCAGGGCCGTTGGGTATGTTTCTAGGAGTGGGATTGCTAGATCACAAGGTAGTTCCATTTTTTAATTTGTCAAGGAACTTCCATACTGTTTTTCACAGCAACAGCACCTTTTTGCATTTCCACCAACAGTGTGCAAAGAAATTCTCCATATCCTCACTAACACTTGTCTCTTGTCGTTTGTTTTTTCTAAGAGCAGCTGTTCTGACAGTTGTGGAGTGATATCTCGTTGTGTGTGGGTTTGAGTTGCATTTTCCTGATGATTTGTGATGTTGAGCATATTTTCACGTGCTTCTTGGCATTTGTATGTGTTCTTCGGAGAAATGTCTAGTGAAGTCCTTTGCCCATTTTTCTAATTGGGTTATTTGTAGTTTTGTTATTGAGTTTGGGAGTTCATCATATGTTTTGCATATATGGTTATCAGTATATTGTTTGGAAATATTTTCTCCCATTCCATAGGTTGCCTTTTCACTTCGTTATTTCCTTTGCTGCACAGAAGCTTTTTAGTTTGACGTAGTCCCACTTGTCTATTTTTGCTTCTATTGCCTGAAGCCTATTCACATTCTTAAATATATCTTTTGATGAATAGAAATAGTTGCTTCATTGTACCTTTTACTCTTTACATTTTAATTCATTTTAATTTGGATAATTTTCTTGACCTGTCCTCAAGTTCTCTGATTCTTTTCTTTGCCCATGACATGAACTTCTTATTTCTGATGTTATATCTATTTTGTTTGATAGCTGGCATTTCTGTTTGTTTCTTCTTTCGTATTTTCATCTTGCTCCTGAAATTCCCCATCTCTTAACATACGCTGTTTGCCTTTCCTGCTAGATTCTTTTATGGATTTCCTATGCATGTCTTAAAGGATATAGATGAAATATCTAACATTTGCATACCTCCTGCTATTTCACACGTCATACGCGCAAACATAAATATGCATGCATAATAGACATTGGTTGTAAAAAATAGTGGAGACCGAGTCAGTCATATTTTCGTCTAGAAAACATCACACACTTCATCTGTGTGGCCCCCTGGTAAGCTGCTGTGTCAGCGTGAATGTCATTTGTTTGGTTTTAATTAGGTTCTGCTCACCCCCTTGGCTTCTGATGCTTTGAGAGGGGATCCACACTTTCCCTTTAGCAGAGCTTAGGATCTGAGCACTGGTGAGACTCTAAGTCATGCTTTGTTTGCAGCCTGGCTGCTCACTTGTTGGGTTTTTGAACAGTCCTCTTTATTTTCTGTCTTGCCCTGGATTTGGTCATTCCAAATTCCCATCCTAGGTGGGGGACAGGGACAGGTGTGTGGCTGCCCATGGGGAAGATTCAGAGTGCCTTGGAGGGGTGTGCCTGAGCTTCCCTGCACTGCCTCACTCTGAGTCTGTTTTTGCACTGTGTGGTGTACAATTCCCCAGGGGGCTTCATGAAGACTGCAGGAGTGCATTGAAGGGTTGGCGGCAGGTGGGCTGTCTAGCTGGACCTCATCAGGATGCTGATCTGCCGTGCCAGCCTGCCTACACCCAGTTTTTAATGTTGCCCAGGAGTGACATTAAAAACTCCTTTCAATGTCAGCTGGATTCTTCCTCTTCTCCCCACTCCTGCTACCGGGGTGAAAGCAACTGAAGGTTTCTTCTTTGTAGGAAGGTTCATCACATCCTGGATTCTAGTTCATGTATGTTTTTTCTGCATCTTCAGCCTTTTTGGGGGGGGGGAGCCGGGGGACGCGGGGGCACAGGGTTTTGCTGTGTTGCCCAGGCTGCAGTGCACTGGTATGATCATGGTTCACTGCAGCCTTGAACCCCTGGGCTCAAGAGATTCTCCAACCTCAGCCTTCTGAGTAGCTGGGACTATAGGCATGTGCCACCATGCCTGGCTTATTTATTTATTTATTTATTTATTTATTTATTTGTAGAGATGGGGTCTTTCTATGTTGTCCAGGCTAGTCTCAAATTCCTGGCCTCAAGCCAGGTCCTCTTGCTTTGGCCTCCCAAAGTGCTGGGATTATGGACATGAGCCACCACCAGGTCCATCCTCAGCTTTTTGATGGATCTTAAAAGGCCGTGATTTTAATTGGAAGCCTCATAAATCAACTGTTGGGAATGTGAAGTGGTTCAACCACTCTAGGAAACAGTCTGGTAGTTCCTTCATAATTTAAACCTAGAATTTCCATATGACCCAGCCATTCCACTCCTAGGTATGTACCCAAAAGAACTGAAAACAGGTGTGAATGCTCATAGCTGCATTATTCATGATTTCCCTAAAGTGAAAGCAACCCAGACATGGTGCATGATTCCATTCATATGAAATGTCCAGAATAGGCAGATCCATAGAGAGAGAAGGCAAATTAGTGGTTCTCAGGAGCTGGGAGAGAGGAATGAGGAGTGACCACTGACAGGCACAGGGATCTCCATTTAGGGGTGATGAAATCATGTTCTGGAATGAGATACACGTGACAGTTGTACAACATTGTGGATGTACTATGCCACAGAGTTGTACACTTAAAGTGGTTTAAATGGTGAAGTTGATGTTATGTGAATTTTATCATAATTTAAAAAGAAACTATGAGTTCAAGGCTTCATGGCTTCTTTACCTTGTCAATGTGTATTCACTGGTCCCTTTGGCTTTCCACATCTTAATTAGTGTGGAGTCCTAATTAGGGAGAGAGGTCAGGCTAGGGGGAAGGAGGGAAAGTGAAAGAGAAGGCAGGTAAGTTATGTCTCCCTTTCTTCATGCTCCAGAACACGTGGCCCTCCTGTGCAAATAACTCACAGTCTGCCTGCACGCAGCTATCACCAGACCCTTGGCTGATAGAAAATTGCAAGTTATCTCACTGCAACCTTGGCATTATCGGTACTGCACAAAGCCCTCTTCAGCACACAGCACAAGCGCCATCCTATAAAATCCCCAGCAAGCCTTTGTCTCTGCAGTCAGCTCTTCTCTCACCGATCTGCCTGTTGCACCCTTGCAACGTATTTTCATTCTCTCTCTAACAAATCTGCTTTTTTTTTTTTAACCTACAACCGTCTTGGTAAATTCTTTTTATTCCTGCACCACCAACCGCAGATAGTCGCCACTCACCCGTGACAATTAGCAATTAAAGCTGACTGCTCTTTTCATAGCCTATAACTTTAATTTTGTTTTTTTTCTGTGAACATTTTCAACTGGCCACGTGTGTCTTGAGTAGACAGAGGGTAATTGTCAGCTTTTGCTTTCTGGTTGTCCGGTTAGGGTATTGGGATCCTATGGCAAAGAGCAACAGTAAGGGTAAGTGGAAATTCTTAGGAAAACCTAAGGACCACATCTGGGGTAACAGATTAAGACCCAGAGCCCAGGGGCCAGGAGTTTGGTAGAAGCAGAATGAAACAGAAGCTCTGGGAAATGGAGTGGTCCCCAAAACCAGGCACTACCTGCAGGTGCATGAGTGACGAGGGAGGGATGGTGCATGTATACACTGCATTAGGGTTAGTGAAACCTTTATAGAGTGCATTAGTGTTAGCAAAAGACACTTATAGGACTTTATCCCCTTTATATTTTTTAACCACCTTGAGAAATGGAACAAGGGTTTGGAGAAGGCAGAGTGACATACATTTTATTCTGTTGCAATTTGGGTATTCTGGTACCTTAGTTTGCCTCTGATATCTTTTAGCCAAGGGGAAGAAGCTGGCAAGGTTTCCATTAAAATTTATTTTCACCTTTAATTACACCAATTTGGTAGATATACCAGGTGAGCAGTTTCCTACCTTGAACAGGAGCATGAGAAAAATGTATCTGCTTTTGCTGCAGACAGCCCAGGTCTGGAGACCCTGGGATTGGGAAGGCTGGTTCCATTGGGTAGAAGCATGGAGAGTGTGGGCTAGGCACCATCAGGGACCATGGTGTGAGCTGATGTGGACACACAAACATGTGGGGGCTCTCCTTAAAGTGCCTTTTGGCTGATTGTAGATGTCAGGACCACTTATATTTCCCTGGGGTCTTGTGGCTTGGATCCCTGAAGACTCACCAAGGATGTGATGATTACATCACTGTGGGCAAATTTGATATTGCATCCTCCTCAAACTGGACTTTGAACCTAGGAAAATGATGTTTTAATTATTTTTTGGTACATTATGTTTGTACGTATTTATGGGTTACATGTGAAATTTTGTTACATGCATAGAATGTGTAATGATTAAGTCAGGGTATTTGGGGTATCCCTCACCTTGAGTGTTTATCATTTCTGTGTGCTGGGAACATTTCAAATCCTCTCTTCTAGCTATTTTGAAATATACAATATATTGTTTTTAACTATAGTCACCCTACTCTGCTATGGAACATTAGAACTTATTCCTCCGTATAACTGTATTTTTGTACCCATTAACCATCTCTTCATTGCCCCCACCCCCTACACCCTTCCTTGCCTCTGGTATCTATCATTCTACTCTCTACCTCTGTGAGATCAACTTTTTTAGTTTCCACATATGACTGGGAACATGTGGTATTTGGCTTTCCGTGCCTGGCTTATTTCACTTAACATAATGACCTCTAGTTCCATCCATGCTGCTGCAAATTACAGGATTTCATGCTTTTTTATGGCCAAGTAATATTCCATTATGTAGATATACCACATTTCCTATATCCATTCATCTGGTGATGGACACTTAGGTTGGGTCCATAGCTTTGCTATTATGAATAGTGATGCAGTAAACAAGGGAGTGCAGGTGATATGGTTTGGCTGTGTCCCCACCACAAATCTCATCTTGAATTGTAATCCAAATTATGATCCCCACATGTTGGGAGAGGGACCTCATGGGAGGTGATTGGATCATGGGGGTGATCCCCCCATGCTGTTCTCATCGTAATGAGTACTCACAAGATCTGATGGTTTTATAAGGGGCTTCTCCCTACTTCGTTCTGCACTTCTCTCTCCTGTCGCCATGCAAAGAAGGTCTCTCCTTCCCTATCACCTTCCGCCATGATTGTGAGTTTCCTGAGACCTCCTCAGCCATGTGGAACTGTGAGCCCGTTAAACCTCTTTCCTTTATAAAGTACTCGGTCTCAGATATTTCCTTTTTTTTTTTTTTTGAAACGGAGTCTCACTTCTTCACCCAGGCTGGAGTGCAATGGCATGATCTCAGCTCACTGCAACCTCCATCTCCTGGGTTCAAGCAATTCTCCTGCCTCAGGCTCCCAAGCAGCTGGGATTACAGGCACATGCCAGCACACCTGACTAATTTTTGTATTTTTAGTAGAGATGGGGTTTCATCATGTTGGCCAGGCTGGTCTTAAACTCCTGACCTCAAGTGTTCTGCCTGCTTCAGCCTCACAAAGATATTTCTTATAGCAGTAAGAAAACGGACTAATATAGCAGGACTTCCTTTGACACATTGATATATTTCCCTTTAGATAAATACTCAGTAGTGGGCTTGCTGGATCATATGGCAGTTCTAGTTTTAGTTTTTTGAGAAGTCTCCATACTGTTTTTTATAGTGGCTGTACTAGTTTACATTTTCACCAATGCAGGTCACCTGCTAGTCATCTGATTACCAAAGCAATTTTTACAAAATTCCTCTACATCTTTTTATTTATAGATCATCACAACTGTCTATACCAATTTATGACCCCTGAAAAAAGAGCAGCAATTATGAGACAGCTTGTTCAGGGGAAGGAGCTCAGTGTACAGGTTAGGGCTTCCCATCCTTCTCTTCCTATGACAGATACCCCGGCTGATTACCATGTCTATGAAATACCTTTAACACAGAGGGTTAACTAGCTTGCTGCCGTGGGAGGTAAGAATAACAGCCTGGCCATCTACTGATCCTGGAAAATGCTCATCCACGGAGCAGCTGAGCCAAGATGGTTTGAGCTATCCTTGTCTTGTTTCGTCATCTGGTTGTTAAATCCCAGAGGCCCTCTGATATTGACAGCGCAGATGCTGATATGTATTGAATGTATGGAAGCACTTCACACCATTCCCAAGTCCCTTGCTTTCTCTACTCCTCAAACTTGTGTGTATTTTATTTTCTCTCCTTTTCCACCTGCTGCCCATGGTTTCATCCTGCCTCATTTCCCCCGTGACATAACCCCTGGTTATCAAATGCTGGAAAGTCAGATGAGATGGGAATGCTCTATGGTGTTTCATCCAGGGGACCCTGGAAAATGCTAATATCTAAAACCTATTGTGACCAAAGCTTCCTGTGAGGTCTATGGAAAAACTCTGTGCACAGAGATGCCCTCAGGGGGCAGAATAACACTTTATTATTGTCTCCAGTACTGGTCCTCAAAGAACTCTCACAGGTGACTGAATTCTGCCCAGAGCTCCTTTCCGGCATGTCCCAGACATCCACCATCATTTCCTCCTAAGGCCAGCCTGAGTGACTCTGTTGTCGACATGCAAGGAAAGGGACTTCTCTTGGTTTAACAGGAAAGGAAATAGAGGGACACAGCAAATAAAAGGGTGGTGGAGCTGTAGGACTGGGACAGAGACTATATGGGAGAGTAGATGTTGGCCAAGGAGGGAAAACTGGCGCTCCAGTCAGAGGCAGCTCTGAACTCTCTTAGCTCACTGTCCTTCTTAAGGCAGTCTCTGGGAACCTTGGCTTCTTTAGAACACTCCCCCTCTGAAATCTGTGACCCAACCAATGACTTCAAACTTCAGCATCCTTTAGGCACTGGGAGGATGTAAGACTATCCTCATCCTCATGGGGACTTTATTGTTCTCGAATGTGATCCTTCACAGGAGAAAGAAAAAGTCTTAGGCTTTTCCTGTGTTAAGTCTCAAAGTTTCAATATATGTTTCTAGATGTGTTTTTTTTTTCTTACAAAATCCTTCTGTAATTCACTATTATCAGTGAAGAGATCATTTAAACATAGCCTTCTCAACCTCTTCTTCAAATCCCGCCATCATGAACCATCGCACTGTTCTACAGTGCCAAGAACTCTCCAAATATGGTGGCCTCTTAACATGCCAGAGAGGAATGTTTTCAGATTCCCCAGAATGTTTAGGACCACTATGGAACACAGTCCTCTCCATCAAATTTGGTACCTTGTAAATAAATGAAAATATTAGGTAAGCTGTGATGAGTGGTTCATAGCAAAGCATTTGGATTTGGAGGTTGGGTCGAGGTCTTGGATCTGAGCAAGAGAGAAATGGCTCCTTCCACATGGTAGCTTTGTGGTGAATACCATTTATATCTTGCCTCAGAGAGAGCACAGGTATTACACATAATGGACCTTCTGCATCTCATTGGAGAGGTTAAAACCAAAATTGCAACAGAAGTATCCTGCCTATGACAGCACTCAAGTGTATCCCAAGTTCATACCTTTACTAAACTAACAGGGATGAGGAGCTTACACTAAGGTAACAAGCATTGTTACAATTAATTCCAGTTGCTTTGGTCTGTGGTATGCACTTATGTTTGAAACCTTGAGCCTTCAGAAAAACTGTTTGAAAAATATTTAGTTAGCCGGGTCCATTGGCTCACGCCTGTAATCCCAGCACTTTGAGGGGCTAAAGTGGGAGAATCATGAGCCCAGGAGTTCAGGACCAGCCTGGGCAACATGGCAAGATCCCATCTTTACAAAAAAATTTTTAAATATTGGCCAGAGAGACACAGTGACTTGTGCTATTGGTCTCAGCTACTTGGGTGGGAGGATTGCTTGAGCCCAGGAGGTTGAGGCTGCAGTGAGCTGTGATCATGCCACTGCATTCTAGCTTGGGAAACAGTGAGACTCTGTCTCAAATAAAAATTAGTCTTCTGAAAAGTATAGGGAAATTAAAGGAAATTGAAATCCTAGCAGAGATATCCAGTGTTGGTTATTACACATTTGTGAATGCGAATGTGCTAGCTCTTTTTATGTTCTGGTTCCTTTTACCTTGTTTTATATATAACCTTTAGATAAGCTTTGAATTAGACAAAACATGTTCACCTTTTTTTCAGCAAGAATGTTTTTCTGTAATATATATATTTATTGGAAAATACCCAAATAATGAAATCTATTATTTAATTTAATATAACTTTATATTCTAAATTATGGCCAATTTGTTTCCAAGTATTTATCCTATTACATTTACCTAATTATTTTATTTTAATTGTTTACCTAAATTATTTATGAAGACTGTGATAGTTATGATTTAAAGTTATGAAACCGCCATTGCAAAATTATAACTGAGACAGTGAAAAAGGATTTGACCTAACTGACTCCATCTGGCTCTTAACCTCCAAGCTGTCCGTGTTCATTCCTGGGCATAGGTCAAACTAACTTTGGCAGGAACTTAGTTTATAGATTAGCTTTGAAACAGAGATGGTAACAGTCCTTTCCCAAAACACACCTCCTTACTGCCTGTGGACTAGACTGCCTAAAGCCACAAGATTAGAAGTTATGGTAATTTTACTGAATAATTCAAGATGTAGCTATTTTCATTAAAGTAATATCAATGTCTTATTTATTAAAAATTACACAAGCAAAGGTCATTCTGTTTTGGGCTGGGTTTTTAGTTTTGTAACCCCTATGCCAAAATTTGGCACCTTATAGTATTTGACAGGGATAAGTATGACATTGCTTAATTAGTAAATGCAAACAATGCATGCTGACAATTCTTGAGAAATTTCTAATATTACTTACCAATAATTTTAAAGGTAGCTTATTTATTAAAGGTTTTACTTAAGTTATATAAACTTGAAAAAGCATTTGACTAGTCCTTTTTTTCCTGATAAAGTATTTAAGTGCTTTTATTTTTCTTCAAGCCAATTAATTAGAGCTCTTTTATATATTTTTAGTAGTGAAACATTGTGTACACAATGCATAAATACATAGACGCATTAGGTATGCAAATAGAAGTACATTTTATAGATCCATAAAGACCATCCTTTTTTTCTTTTTCTATCTTAGACTTTCAGATTCTTGATAACCTGTTTTACAGCCCTAGGTGGTTGTCAGCTAAATAGCCTTAAAATTGCATGTTAAAGGAAACCACTCAAGTAAAAATCAAACAGCAAATTTACATCATAAGGTAGAGAGAGAAAAGGTCTGGTGTTGCTAGAGGGAGATCCTTTTATTTTTCTTTGAGCAAATCAAACATAAAATTACACAAATCTATTATATGATTGCATAAGGAGACCAATTTTATTTAGGTAAGGACTATCTATATTTTAACTAGATTTCTCTACTCTGGGCAGAACCCCCCAAAAAACCAAAGTTTTGCTCAAAAAAAAGACAAGTTCTTAGGAGAGAAAAACAAAACAACAAAACATGAAGGCCTTTTAAATACAAACATGCGCGCGCGCTCACACACACACACACACACACACACACACACACACACACGCACTTTTTGTTGTTGTTGTTAGTAGAGATGGGGTTTCACCATGTTGACCAGGCTGGTCTTGAACTCCTGGCTTCAAGTGGTCCACCCACCTCGGCCTCCCAAAGTGCTGGGATTACAGGTGTGAGCCACCAGGCCTGGCCTCAACATGTTTTAAAGTTCATCTGTGTTATTGCATATTGCAAGATTTCTTCATTTTGTAAGGTTAAGAATATTGCAAGAATAATACTGTAAGAATAATACTGCATTGTATGTTGTGATGGTTAATTTCATGCATCAACTTGACTGAGCTAAGGAATGCCCAGATAGCCAGTAAAGCATTATTACTGAGTGTGTCTGTGAGGGTGTTTGTGGAAGAGATTAGCATTTGCTTATTTTTTATTTTTATGGATTTAGGAGTACAAGTGCTGTTGTGTTACATGAATATATTGTGTCGTGAAGTCTGGACTTTTGGTGTACCCATTGCCCCCATCATCCAAATAATATACATTGTACCCAATAAGTAGTATTTTCTCCTTCACTGCTTCCCACCCTCCCATCTTCAATAGTCTTCAATGTCTATTATTCCACTCTGTCTGTGTGTACTCATTGTATACCTCTCACTTGTGAGTGAGAACATGAGCTTTTTTACTTTTGTTTCTGAATCATTTCACTAGGGAACATTTTCTTTGCCGTGGTAAAGTTCCTGTTATGTAAGTACATTGTTTACATGTCTTTTGCAGCAATGTGGATAGACGGTCCTCCAGTTTCATCCATATTGCTGCAAAAGACATGAGCCCATTCTTTTTTATGGCTGAGTAATATTCCATGGTGTGTGTGTGTATACACACAATGTGTGATATATATATATAGCACATTGTTTGTATCCAATCGTCATTGATGGACATTTACATTGATTCCATCTCTTTAGCTCCAGGTAGATTCAGAGAAAAAGCATCAGATTATAGAGGCGTAAATATCACAGGGTTTTAGACATGATAGGAGCCTTTTTGTTGTACAGCTGTGGAAATAGAGACTTGCAAAGAATGGGTGACATGTCCAATGTTGACAGGTAGTTAACAGCAGCACCAGGATGGCAGCCACCATCTCTGGATCCATTGCTCAGTGTCCTCCCCTCCATCTCATGATGCATCAACTGGAGCAATAACAGAGAAGGGGGAAAATAAGGAGAAAGCCAGGAGTGGTGGCTGACACCTGTAATCCCAGCTACACAGGAGGCCAAGGTGGGAGGATATCATGACTCCAACAGTTTGTGATAAACCTGGACTACATAGCGAGAACCCATCTCTACAAAATTTTTTAAAAAAATTAGCTAGGTGTGGTGGTGCATGCCTGTTGTCCCAGCTACTCAGGAGGCTAAGGCAGGAGGATTGCTTGAGCCGGGGAGTTCAAGGCTGCAGTGAGCTGTGATCATACCACTGTGCTCCCATCTGGGTGGACAGAGTGAGACCTTATCTCTAAAAAAAATTTTTTTTTAATTTAAAAAATTAAAAAATCAGCAGGAGCCAATAGAATCTTCACACATGCAACATTTAGTGTGCCCCAAACCCTTCTAAAGACTTCAAATGTAGCTGGGCGCGGTGGCTCAAGCCTGTAATCCCAGCACTTTGGGAGGCCGAGACGGGCGGATCACGAGGTCAGGAGATCGAGACCATTCTGGCTAACACAGTGAAACCCCGTCTCTACTAAAAAATACAAAAAAAACTAGCCGGGTGACATGGTGGGTGCCTATAGTCCCAGCTACTCGGGAGGCTGAGGCAGGAGAATGGCGTGAACCTGGGAGGCGGAGGTTGCAGTGAGCTGAGATCCGGCCACTGCACTCCAGCCTGGGTGACAGCGAGACTCCGTCTAAAAAAACAAAAAAACAAAAAACAAAACAAAAAAAAGACTTCAAATGTAAACAAATAGGTTAGGCAAGACTTACTTTTTGAAACATAATTTTTAATTAGTATTTTATTAATACTCAATGTATATTATAATGAATTTAACTATGCTAGGTATAATTGATTGTATTGAAACGATAGAAACAGATTGGCTAAATCAGTAAAATGTGAACATTTATTTTAGAAAAATCACAAGTGATTTAAATAGGTATTTAAATCTATAGAAAAGTCTGTTTAGACACAATTTCAGAATGGGTTTTTGCTGTCCTCATGTCAGACTATTTTTCTTTATCGATTTAAAACAGGACCTTTGTTGGATAGTAGCACTATGTGAATCAAATTTCACCACTGTACATACCTTGGATTGAACAAAGCTGCTTTTCTTCTAAAAAATATTGTTCATCGTGCAAATTTTTCTCTGTTTTTAATAAGGCTTCTTCCCTGTCGAGCAAATAGATCAGGAACATTGTCTTTGCTGTGGCAAAGTTTCTGTTATGTAAGCACATTGTTAATTTTCTTTTAATGAACAAATTTAATATAATTACATCTCTAGTTATAAAAATATTCCTTTGTCTCTCTCCTTCCTAATAATGCTGTTCTAGGAATAGCTACTTTCTCCACACACACAAAAAAATGTCATGCTCTTTTGCCAAATTAAGTTTGTTCAGAAAAATAACTTTTAAAGGGAAAATTATGCGGTTTTTCAGAAGTTAATGTGCCATGTTCTTCATATTTTGGAGTGGAGCACCTTTATTTAATTTTTAAATACTTTTATGTCAACTGACTCTGTTTCAATTTTGTGAAACCTCTTTATCAATACCTTGTTCTAAGCCAGGCTTGTAGGAAAGAAAAAGCAAAGTCCAATTACGTCTGCTGGTAATAATTTACATGCAGTGGGATTCTAAGTGGCTCTTTTTGTTTTTTGTGACCGAGTCTCTCTCACTCTGTCGCCCAGACTGGAGTGCTGTGTCACTGTTTTTGAGACCGAGTCCCTCTCACTCTGTTGCCCAGGCTGGAGTGCTGTGTCACTATCTCAGCTCACTGCAACCTCTGCCTGCCAGCCTCAAGCAATTCTCCTGCCTCAGCCTCACGAGTAGCTGGGACTATAGGCACACGCCACCACGCCCAGCAGATTTTTTGTACTTCTAGTAGAGATGGGGTCTCACCATGTTGACTAGGCTGGTCTCAAACTCCTGACCTCAAGTGATCCACCTGCCTTGACCTCCCAAATTGCTGGGATTACAGGTATGAGCCACCCTGACTGGCCATAAGTGGCTCTTAACAAACTTGAGTTTTTCACACATTCTTAATTGGGCTAGATGGTATTTCTCGTCCTAGTCCTGATAATATCTACCCCCGGGCACATTTTGGAGTTATAATGAATGATATGCTGTCACACTGAGCTAACCAAAATCGTTTTATGATTCAGAGATTAATATAGACATGAAAAATTATTAATGGGCTTTTATCCTATTGGGTTCAATTTCAATAAAATGGTCTGCACCTGAACTAACCCTTTCACCACATAGCATAGAAAATGGAAATGAATCTTCTCCAAGGAGCACACACACACACAGACACAGATATGTATGTGTGTGTGTATATATGTGTGTGTGTGTGTGTGTGTGTGTGTGTGTGTATAATGGATCCCTTCTATGGTGGCATCTTGGTGTGGAACAAATTCATAATCTTAATCCTCCAATATTTTTAATTGTTCCCTACCCAGCTAATGGGACCAGTATCTTTCCAAGGGGCAAGGCTGAAGTCATCATTGACTGTTGCCTCTTTCTGACACTTCACATCCAGGCAATTACCAGCTTGTGTTGATTGTGTCTAAAATCAGCTCAGTTCTCTCCAGTTCTCTCCTGCCTGCCCCTGTGCTAGTCTGGACCAGCTTCCTTAAGGGGCTGTGGCCATTGTCGTGGGATCCACTCCAGTTTATGCCCAACCCTTCTGCCAGGGAGCAACCAGAATGTCTGCGGGAGTATAACAAAACCATGCCTGTCACCCCTCGTGTCCTCAATCTCTGCTTCATCACTTCTGAATAAAGATAAATGCCCCCAACCTAAAATAAAAGAAAGAAAAAAGGTAAATGCCCTCCATGTCTGATCATGATGATTTATCCTGACCTCTCCTCCACCTCACAGTCAGAGTTTTGCATGGAAAAAATAACCAACCAATCAATGCACACAGTTTGTAGGAATCCTGCAACATCAGCAACTTATACAATAATGATAGAAAACAAAGAACAGGGAGAGAAACACACCCGTATTACCTGAGTGGCTTTCTAAGTGACTGGTTGGTGTTTTCTCTTTTGTACATTTATAATACTAAAAATACAACAAAACATTTATTTTAAAAAATCAATTTTTGTGTACAAAAATCACAAAGTGTAATAGTCCAAAGTAGGTCTCTAAATAACTAGTTTTTTTTGGTGAGCTTTTAGTTAGTGCTCATACAGAGCCTGAATTTTGCTCTGTTTAATCTCTTTTTTAGCCACTTCCCTTTGGGCTACCCTAAATGCCCTTTTCTAATTCAGGTGCTTTCAACTTTCAGTTATAAAACAAAAATTCATTTTTACATGGTTGCTGAGCTGAGACATGTGTCCTTAAATTGCTTATATAAATTCTGAGACTCATTACTAATGAAACATGTTCTTAAAATAAATTCAACATGACATTTCAGAGCTGCTGTCCTGGGGAGCTTTTTTCCTGTCCTCACTGACAACATTGAACTCCTCACCTCAAGCTATTGGAGTTATCTACCACTGTGTAACAAATTACCCCAAAACTTAGCAGCTCAAAGCAACTCGCGTTTGTTATCCCATTGTTTCTGTAGGTCAAAAATCCAGGCATAGCTTAGCTGGATCCTTCTCAACTTCTAGGTCTCTTTCAGGCTACTTCAGGTGCCATGGCTGTGGTCTCATCTGTGGTTCAAAAGTGGCAGGATCTCTTCCCAAGCTCATTCAGATAGTTGTAGGCAGGACTTAGTTCCTTGCAGGATGTTCACCCGAAAGCCTCATTTTTTTGCCACCTGTTGGCTGGACACTTCTCTCTTTTTCTTATAACATGGGTCTCTCCACAATGGCCACTTACTTCATCCACAGCCAGCAAGCGATATCTAGTTTGCCAGCAAGATAAAGGTCATAATCTTTTACAACCCAATCACAGAAGTGACATCTCATCACTTTTTCCATATCCTACTCATTGGAAGTAAATCACTAGGTCCAGCCCATACTCAACAGGTGGGGATTGTATCAGATGTGAATACCAGAAAGGAAGTCACTGGGACCACTTTTAATTGGCCGACCACATTTTTGTTCAAAACTCTACTACTGCACTTATTATACTCTACGTAACATTTTATTATTAATAATTGTACTTTTAATAATAAGAACTTTATAAGTTAATAGTAACTTAATATTATTAAATAACTATAATGAACAACTATGGCCTCTTACTATGATTCCCTTGCTGAATCAATAAGTACTAAGAACCCAGAAGGAGAGACACTGTCTCTATAAAAAAAAATAAAAATGAAAATTAGCTGGTCATGGTGGTGTGCCCTTGTAATCCCAGCTACTTGGAGGGCTGAGGTGGGAGGATTACTTGAGCCTGGGAGGTTGAGGCTGCAGTGAGCCATGATCACGCCACTGCACTCCAGCCTGGGTGAAAAAGTGATACCCTGTCTCAAAATAAGTAAATTAATTAATTAATAGAAATAAAAAAGGTCCTAAGTGTGTAATTTTATCCTCAAAATAATACTTGTATTATTATTCTTCTCTTACAGAAAAGAAAACAAGCTAAATATATAGCTTGTGGTTTCACTGCTAGCAAGCAGGGGAGAGAGAATGAAAACCTCAATAGCAGAAACTGCATTTCTGACTCCACTGCCCACTTTAGTGGGTTTTGTACTTGTGGGTTTCCTCATTTGACCTGCTAGAGTCTTGCAGGGTGACTGTGTGTCTCATACAATCATAGAACCACCATAGGACTGCTATAATGTCATCTTTCTAGGTTTTGCCCTGTATTTGTGGAATTGAAATGGATTTGGTTGAATTGTCAGTGAATTGCTTTCCACTGGAAAGGTGTAGCTAGACTAAAATGATCCTAACAAGTTACATTTGTCTAGCACTTTATTATTTTGGAAACATTTCTGGGAGTCAGGTAGGGCAAGGTCTTGCTCTGCCACCCAGAGTAGAGTGCAGTGTCACAATCATAACTCACTGCAGCCTCAAACTCCTGGGCTCAGGCCATCCTCCTGTCTCAGCCTCCTGATTAGCTGGGACTACAGGCATGTGCCACCACACCCAGCTAATTTTTAAATTCTTTGTAGAGATGGGGTCTTGCTATGTTCCTCAAGCTGGTCTTGAACTCCTGAGCCCAAACAATTCTCCTGCCTTAGCCTCCCAAACTGCTGGGATTACAGGTGTAATCTACTGCATCTGGTTGCATTTTGGAAACCTTTTATTGCTAGTATCCCAAGTGACTCCCCCATGGTCAAGGTGACATCTTAGGGTGATGTGCAGAAGAGTGATTCACAAGGAGAACATGCCTCCTAAAGACTCATAGCTGGTGGCCTGAGATGAGGCCAGAGCTCTGACTCTTATTTTTCCTCTCATTCTGCTACTTCTTGACAAGCAGAGAATAAAAGCCACCAGAAAGAGAACTAAGGAGAGTTAGGAATGAGAGAGTAGCTGCAACAAAAACAGAGACTATCACATTCCCTGGGTTGGTTATCTTTCAGGAAGAACCGTGGTGATCTGCATTTGCTTTTTATGAAAGGGGGAGATCCTGAAAAGGGAGGGAGGTGAGAGGAGTGTTGGAAGTCGGTCAGGGAAGAGAGAGAGAGAAGTTTGTTTCCCAGGCTGGGAGTGGTGGCTCACGCCTGTGATCCCAGCACTTTGGGAGTCCAAGGCGGGTGGATCACTTGAGCTCAGGAGTTCAAGACCTGCCTGGCCAACATGGCGAAACCCCATCTCTACTAACAAAATAAATAAATAAATAAATAAATAAATAAATAAATAAATAAATAAATATTAGCCAGGTGCAGTGTCAGGCACCTGTAATCCCAGCTAATCGGGAGGCTAAGGTAGGAGAATCGCTTGAACCCGGGCGTCAGAGGTTGTAGTGAGTTGAGATCACACCACTCTACTCCAACCTGGGCAACAGAGTGAGACTCTGTCTAAGAAAAACAGAAGAAGGGTATGGCTCCCAAAGACCAATGTGTAAGGATTCTTTGGGGTTCAGACAGGCAAGGAACACGATGCTGTTGTGCAGAGTATAACTCCTGATAAAAATGCAAGGTAGCAAAAGATTCGCCACATGGACAAGTGACAGAATAAGCAACTTAGAAGGTATGAGAAGAAGGAATGCTTGCAGCCTAATGTTTTCCTTGAAGAGCCTTTTTGGAGATGGTTGCCTATGTGCGTTGGAATTTAAGGGCTTCCATAGCTTGCGGAAGTATATTATACCTGAGAAACATTGTCTGTTAACATTGGAGATGCACTTGTGGGTACAAATGAGAAATTTGCATCTACTCAAATGGTTTGGCATTTCCAAATCCTTTGGTAGATGCTGATCTGCCTACATACAGGAGCAGAGGGAATGAATTGCAATTCTGTTATGTCCAGGAGGTGAAAATTCTACAGATGATAGGGTGGGTAACATGCTAGCACTAACTCAGTGGTTTCAGCTGGAGGCAGTTGTGTTCCCCAGAGGACATTTGGCAATATCTGGAGGACATTTTTTATTTCACAACTGGAGGAGAACAGAGAAGTTGGGGACAGCATCCTGTTGGGGTTTAGTGGGTAGAGGCCAGGGATGGTGCTAAACATCCTACAATGCACAGAACAGCCCCCCTCCCCACCAATAAAGACTCATCCAGTCCACATGTCAATAGTGTTGAGGCTGAGAAACACTATTAACAAAATCTGAGGTCCCCAAGTCAAATATCAACTCATGATAAAAACGTGTTCCCATGTTTTTTTTTTTTCACACAGGAGAAATTGGTTAAGAAGTAGGTAAAGCAGTTTACAGTGCTTGGTACATACTAAGCACTTGAAAAGCTGTTATTTTAAAATAAGAAAAGCTATGTATTTATTTCCTGTATGAAGTGAAACATGAACCTAGTAATGAAGCAGAGACACAGAACACAGCCTCCTGGCTCTAGCCTTCTCGGATATGAATGCTATATGTTGCACTCTTATGGGGATAGGAGGTTATTAAACTCACTCTTTTGCAAATTCCTGGTATTAGTTATGGATTTGTAAGCCATTAAATCTACTTAGGGACCCCGATGCTCCAACCCTGAGCTTTTCGTGGGCATTATTAATGGTGTTTTCAGTTATCTTAAAAACCTCTAGTGTGTCTCACTCTTCATATTTAAAGACAGATGCTAATTTTTGAATCTTCTCTGTGCCCCATAAAACCTTCCAACCATTTAAAAAATAGTGCATGGCCCTGCTTAATTTCCTCTCTGGTTGAACTGGCATGAGGGCCTTTTAATTAAACAGAATAAACATACATTTTTGATTTAATGTGGCTTTCTTTGATACTTGCTTAACCAGCCCCTGCTCACATGGTGTCTACAATCTAATTAGGAAGGGAAACAATAATGTGATCTCAGATTTACAACCCTTCTCTGTCATTATTTATTCATTTGCCTAGTCCACAAATAGTGACTATTTAATGTGTGCCAAGCATGAGAGAGGATGGTAGGTATATAGCCAGGAGGCACTTAGACTTCTTCCTGGCTGCAGAATGCTTCCAGTGCAGCAGGGAAGCTTAAACACAAAATAACTAAAACTGCACTTGCTTGTATCATCAGTGCTGAGAAAGAAATGCACAGTGCTAAGAAAAGGGGAACTTCCTCCCATGCAAGGAATCTGAGACGGTGGCCCCAGATAAGTCATATGCAAGCTGGGGATGGGGGCTAAAGATTGGCCTCTCCAAATTATCTCTGCCCTTCTCTTATTCTTCAGCCTTTCCTCACCTCACTCCAATATGAGGTCCATTGTTAGGATCGCAGTGTTGAAGGTAGGAGAGTTCAGCTTCTATTACCTTCACCTAGCTGTTTAAACAGAAGCGTGCAGCACTTGTACAGATATATTTGCTCATATTTGCAATTTCTCTGTCACGGATGTGGGGCTGGAGCCTGGATTTGCCAGCCAAAGAGTTAACAGATGTTGAACACAATGAAGAATTGTCTCAAAACGGCTGCTCCAAGAAAGGGATAGAACAAAAGAACATTTGTTAGTGCACACATCATCTTGAGCCTAGCCTTAGAAAACCTGTTCACAAGATAAGCCATTGTTCACTCTTTGTTACCAAGTTTGTGTTTAAGGAGTTAAGATGTGGGAGAGGCTTTCAGCTTAGCTGTGGGTCCTGCCCAGCACAGTGTTCGCAGTCTGCAAGGAAGGTAGCAGGGTATTGCATGGGATTTTATGTTAATGATGTTCAAGGGATGATAATTCTCACCCAGGAAGGAGATGATCCATTAGTTACACTCTCAGTCTGTGTCTTAGGCCAGCGTGAAGCCATTACAGATCTTTAGCTGCAAAATAATAATTTTATGATGAGATAAGGGGTAGTTTTATTTCTGGCCTATTTTAAAAGAGAAAAGATGCAAGGCCTATGCCAGGGACTAAATCATTTCATCTGAGACTTTGTATAGAATTCATGTCAAATGAATGTCATAAATTATAAATAAAACATAAGTGTGTCACATAAAATAATTCTATGGTAATAGTTAATGACAGAGCTGAGCTGAATAATCTAAATATAGCATGTGTGTGTGTGTGTGTTTTCATGTAAACATTTTCCTCTCTCATAGAAAGTGAATGTGACCATCAAACACATCCTTGAATTCTAGAATTAGTCCCATGGACTTAAGTCTCCCAAGGAGATAACAGTGAAGAGACTTAAAACAAACAAAAAACTCTTTTGCCCTATTTATTTGAATAAATAAGAGTAAGATAGTCAATCACTCAATCACTTTGCAAAGTTTAGTAATCTAACTGAATAACAAAACTACCAACTCAATGTAGATAAGAAGAATTGAGTGGATCAGGAGGGAGAGAGGGGTGATTGACTATGATTAGTAGTGTCATGTGTGAAGGAAGTACCCCCGGACTGCCAGTCACATAGCTTCCCACATTTACTTTGTCTTCTTTAAAAAATATCATGCTTCTCAAAATACTTCACATTCTAAGAGTGCAGCTGTAAGAACATAGTGTTGTTGATTGCATGGAACAACTGTATAGGATGTTGTAAAAAAAATACTTCCCTTGGAGCTAAGAGGAAAACATAGTTGACACTGAGTTCTCTCTCATTACTGAATGTCTACTCTCTCACACCAGCTTCCTCTTTTGCTGCAATAGAGTAGTATTCAAGCAGGGGAAATTTTTGTCTCCCCTTCTCCCAGCAATGGCTGGTAGAGTCTGGAGACATCTTTGGATCTCATAACTGAGGGGAGTTATACATGCTACTGGCGTATAGTGGGTAGAGGCTAGAGATGTGCTGAATATCCTCCAATGCACGGGACAGGCCCCTACACTAACAAATCATCCATCCCCAAATGTCAATAGTGCAGAGGTTGAGAAATCCTGATTTAATACCATTCATGACCTGTAATGGAAGCCATTATCCTGGGTAATTTGCATTTGTGTGTACTCCTTTACTAAGGCTCAATTAAGTGATTTAGTGAATATTTATTCACTCACAGGGCCATGGGGGAGAACTGCTAAAGAAAATTGAGGGATTATAAATACTTAATGGGAAGGCAAGGTGAACACACATGAAAACAAACCCAAAATATTCTACTTCAAAATGTTGTTGATTTTCTCCGAACCCTAATTATGCGTATTCTATCAACATTTGCAGTGCATACCCTTTGTCTGTTTTTGCAAACTGTCAATTCAGATAATATAGTGTCTCAGTGAATTGTTGCCACAATAATGTCATGTACCAATTCTCTCCCAAGCTCAATAGATTAACACAACAGTGTATATTCTCACTGGTTTGTTTGTTGGCTGAAACAAACAAGCACCAGCCTGCCTGTTGGGCTGCGTCTGCTACAAATGCATTTATTCTGGGGCTCAGGCTGAAAGGGAGGTAGCACATACTAGAGAAAGAGCTTCTTGTGGTGATGGCAAAAGGACAACAGGACCAAGCTAAACATGCAAGCATAACGTTTCTGTTTCTCTCATATCTGATAGCATCCCATTGGCTAAGACAAATCAACATGGTTGAGCTCCAAATCAAGGCAGAACAAGTATACTGTGGTCTCTGTAAGGCCAATGCAAGATACATGGCCTCACTGAATACCAGTGGGTCAGAGAAAGGATTGCATTATTTTAACTAATAAGTTCATTTTAATATTTCCATTTCAAATTTAACATTATAAGAATTTTTCTTAACTTGTTTTTTTAAGATTTATTTCTATTTATAATTGTGACAAAATACATATAACATAAAATTTTCCATCTTAACCATTTTTAAGTGGAATTAAGTATGTTCACACTGTTTTGCAGCCATCACCACTATCCATCTCTAGAATCATTTTCATCTTGCCAAACTGAAACTCTGTATCTATTAAATAATCATTCCCAATTCCCCTGGGATGGAGTACTTATTTAAAAAAAAAATTACCACCCATTTTTAATAGGAACAAAGCTTATTTTTATAGACATAATTGGTATATAGCATGCATTTATAGTTGTCAGCCCAACCTATGCCTAAGGTGTATTCTATCCAGGATACAGACATGTCTTCAGACCCAAGGTGGAAACCCCACAAAAGTCTGTTTTACGGAGATAAAGAAGCCTGTTGGGAAGGAATTCATTCCAAGTTCAGGCCGAGAAGCAATATGGGCCACAGCCAGGGAGCCTGCATTAGAGAAATGGGTTGACATTCAGACCCATGTCCATCAATCACTCAGCAGGGAAGTCTACCTAATTCTCAGGTTCCAAGCAGTAGTAGGTTAATCGAAGGGGGAAAAAAGTGAAGTGTGCTACATCAGCAGCATATAGCTGGCAGCTTCAGGAGTGACCAGTGCAGGAGCTAACCAGCTGGCAGCAGTAGGGGCTTTAGCAGTGTTAAATCCCAGAGCCCATGAGACAGAGCTCAGTATCCTTATCATCAGCCACCAGTGGTGAGACTCAGACTGGGTGGGCAGTGGTTGTGAGGTCCTTTAGACAGGACCTGTTTCTATCAGCAGGAGCAGGAGGCATCACTACAGAGCCCTGGGAAATGCCAGGCATTATTCAGTAGCCAAGGGAACTGCTTGAGTAATTAGAAAAGCACTGAAGTCTCCACCATGTGGAATACTGAAAAACCCTAGAAATACTGGGTTCCAGGGACAATCTGAGAGAGAAGAGCCATAAGGAGTCCTGGGTGCTAGTCTAGAAACCACAGCTTGCTATGAGTATGACTAGGGCAATTCATTGACTCTCTCTGGGTCTTTGTTTTCTCTCCTGAAAGTAAGACAATTGGGATACATGATTTGCGTGGTCTTTTCTAACTGATATTATATTACCTGAATATTATATGGATGTTGTTATATGATCTCAAGCCAGGCTTTACACTCATGCCAGGTTTTGGTTGTAGAAAGTCTGTATTCTTTATTTAATTGATTAATTAATTAGAAGGAGTCTCACTCTGTCAACCAGGCTGGAGTACAATGGCACCATCAGAGCTCGTTGCAGTCTCGAACTCCTGGGCTCAAGCAATTCTCCTGCCTCAGCCTCTCAAGTAGCCGGAACTACAGACATGCACCACCACGCCCAGAAAAATTTTAAATTTTTTTGTAGAGATAGGAACTTACATATTTCCCAGGCTGGTCTCAAACTCCTGACCTCCGCCAGTCTTCCCTCCTTGGCCTCCCAAAGCACTGGGATTATTGGTGTGAGCCACCATTACCAGCCAATCTCTCTGAGTCTTTGTTTCCCCATCTGAAAATAAGAGAATTGGGATGCATGATTTGCAAGACCTTTTCAAACTCAAGTTATATTATCTGAATGTTGTGATTTGCTCTCAAGCCAGCCTTTAAGTTCATGCCAGCTTTTGGTTGTGTAAGGCCCATAGTCTTAAACCATGCTTTAAAAAAAAAAAAAAAAAAAAGAAGGAAAGAAAAGAAACAGGCAATTTCTCATTTCTTTCCAAACATAAATATTAGCTTAAGCATTAAGATAGACAAGGTCTTTGGCATGATGGCATTGTATAACTGGATTATTTCATGCAGTCTTATTTGAGGAATTCAGTAAGAAGTTACTTTGCATCAGCTTTATCTGTATTTAGCATTTAAGCAGATTAAACCGAATTGGGGGCCTTTAGACTCAATGGCAAAAATGGTTTCACGTAATAATAGCAGGGTGCTTTTTACATATTCATGATCTCTGTTTGAACATGTTAAATTCAAGATACCAGATACATGTCTGTATGGAGACCTTAATTTAGTATTTGGGCATACAGTCTCTCTGGACATAAAACCTAGGTGTTTCTAAGCGTTCATTTGGTATTTAATCTCACCAAGACAACATGTGTGTTTCATAAAGGTAGGGAGGAGATCAGGAAAGCAGAAAGTGTCGTGAGGCTCACAACATTTAAAGTGCAGACTAAACAATGGACACTCAGAAGTGGCGCCAGGCCAGGAAATAAGTTTAGTCATTGTTTGATTGTTTCTTTGAGTGTTTTGTACCCAGTTAGCCTACACGTTTGTTTAAATTATTAAATTGATGGTCATATAACTGCACATGCAAATCTGTGTATCTGTCTTCTCTTTAAAAAATGGAAGCTGCTACAAGGGTGACATCCTTTAGGAGGGGTGCAGGCTCTCGGCCAGCAAAGCCCCCTCCCCATATCGATGGCTAAACTCAGGCCATTTCCCATCTCCCATCCAGCCTCTGTAATTATGTGGGGTGTGATCCTGATTCTGAGGTCCATGAATGGGGAAGAACCAGCAAATAGAGACTCGGAAGAAAGAGGGACACAATAGTAACCTCAGGGAGTGTGTTCAAAGAGGAGCGCATTCCTGAGCGAGGGAATGGCCCACTCTGACAGGTGTTGCTGGAAAGCCAGGGAAGAGATTCTGCCACACCGTGTGCACTGGCCTTGATGGCCAGTGTCCTCAGTGACTCTGGGGGAGCTGTCTGCCTGCACCAAGGCTGGTGTGAGGGCAAAAGCAGATGCAGAGTGAGGTCAAGCTCACACGCCAGTTCACATACTGGACTGTCAGTGCTCCCAGATACACGGCAATGAGGGTACAGTGTCAGGAGAGAACAGATAGGTACAGTAAAAGCCCAGACTCCACCACTACACCAGATGCATGTAAGACATCTGCACTGTACTCCCTAAATCTATACACATTTTTAAAAATTAAAAGTAAATAAAATTAGGCAGTGTATGGTGGCTCATGCCTATAATTCCAGTGCTTTGAGAGGCCAAGGCAGGAGGATCACTTGAGCCCAGTAGTTTGAGACCAGCCTGGGCAACATAGTGAGACCCTATCTCCTCAGTAAACATTGGAAAGAAAGAAATTGCCAGGCCGGGTGGTCCTCACCATCATCCCAGCTACTCAGGAGACTGATGTGGGAGGATCACTTGAACCCAAAAGTTCGAGACCAGCTTGGGTAACATAGTAAGACCCTTGCCTCTAGAAAATAAAAATAAAAAAAATATTTCCCAGGCATGGCAGTGTGCACCTGTCTAGTTCTAGCTGCTCAGGAGGCTGAGATGGGAGAATCACTTGAGCCCAGGAGTTGGAAGTCGCAGTAAGTTATAATCACACCATTGCACTCCAACCTGGACAACAGAGCCAGAACCCTGTCTCAAATTTTTTAAAATAAAAATAAAATTACTTAATAGAACAAAAAAATTGTTCAATTTCTTTCACTTTACAGTTAAGAAAACTAAGATTCAGAGAACTGATATGATTAACACCTACCCCTGACCCCCCACCTAGAATAAAGGTCATAAAATTTCTTCCCGGGCCGGTGAGAAAATAAAGGATAAAAATTTCTCCCCAGGCAGATGAGAAACAGAAAGAGAAAGTAGTGAGTTCTGTCTCCTGATGTCAGGGTCAGAGCCGCAGAGACTTGGTTCTGGAAGTGTTTGAGAGTAAGAACCTGGCTCAAGGCTGTGAACCAGGAGCTGGGAGAGGTGTTGCCTACTACTGCCGATGGGAAGGCTAGAAGGACATTGATATTGAGTAAGTAAGACCTCAGGCTACCACACTGCACAGCTACCTGCCACCTTCCCTTCCAGGGAACCAAGCCAGGCCTCTCTCTGGCTGGGAAACCTGTTGAGCAACCTCCTCATATTTGTTGCCAACATAAGCTCTGGTTCTAAATGGAGAACCTGTTGCAGGGTGGGGCAGCATAACCGCAAGAGTGAGAAGAGAGGCAAACAGCAAAATGAAGTAGAAAGCCCACATCCTCCTTGACAAGAGGGGGTCTAACTCAAAGGAAGCAGGCTGCTGGAACACGTACACAGGCCTGCATACAAGCAAGACGTTGTGTGTGTGTTCAAGCCGCCATCCTCTCCAAAGATTCCTTCACCTGTTGTTCTCACAAGGAATGAAATGCAGTGAGGTGAGAGAGTGTTGGGATGGCAGACATGTGTGATGGATGAATTCTCTTCCCTCTGTACATTTTCCAGCACAAAGAGCTACCCCAGGCTGTTGACCCCATACACTGAGTTTCGAGAGGTTTCTGTTTCCTTAGAAAGTTACAGTGCCTTAGAAAGGCACAGTGGTTCAGGCCTGTAATCTTAGCACTTTACAAGGGTGAGGCAGGAGGATTATTTGAGCCCAGAAGTTCGAGACCAGCCTGGGCAACATAGCAAGACCTTATCTCTATAAAAACCACAAAAATTAGCTGAGTATGGTGACACATGCCTATAGTCCCAAGTACTTGGGAAGCTGAGGCAGGAGGATTGCTTGAACCCAAGACGTCAAGGTTGCAGTGAGCTAAGATCGTACCACCTCACCCCAGCCTGGGCAACAGAGCAAAACCTTGTCTCAAGCCGGCATCCTTCAGTTCCTTTTTGTGTCCTTGTCCTTTACAGAAAGATGAAGATCCCTTTCCTCCTACTGTTCTTTCTCTGGGAAGCCGAGAGCCACACAGCATCAAGGCCAAACATCATCCTGGTGATGGCTGACGACCTTGGCATTGGAGATCCTGGGTGCTATGGGAACAAAACTCTCAGGTTGGTAATGCAGCTCCTCAGTAAACACATGGCTGTATTCATAGGCAACAGTCCCCGGCATTGTTAATGTTGATCTACAGAGCACAGAACATGTAGAAACGTTCAAAACCCTCCAAACCATGCCTGGCTTTACGTAGATACACTGAGATGTAGGTGTCATGAAGGCAGTTGTGAGTTTATCTGTTTGACTATGAACAGGGAGCTGGATGAGCTCAGGGAGATCACTAAGGAGGTGTGCATCACACTTCTTCTTCACTGATGGCTATGATGCTGCTTTCCACACGTTCACATTTCCATCCCTTTTGTTCACCTCTTTCGTCTTCTCTTTTTGGCATCTGGCTTTATTCTGGTTGGTTATGAGTCTGTACTACTCTGTCCTGGCTCATCAGTGCCTTACTCTCACTCTCACTCATGCCCAACTCTCGTTCTTCTAGCCCAGGCCCTACCCTGTCATCAGCTGTACAGACTGGCTTAGTCTGTAAAGGCTGCCATGACAAAATGCCATAGGCTGGGTGGCTTCTAAACAATAGAAATGTATTGCTCATAGTTCTGGAGGCTGGAAGCCCAAGATTATGGCATAGCAGATTCAGCGTCTGGTGGGGACCTGCTTCCTGGTTCATAGACAGAACCTTCTCACTGTGTCTTCACATGGTGGAAGGGGGGAGGGAGCTCTCTGGGTCCCTTTTATAAGGTCATAAATCCCATTTACAGGGCTTCATCCTCATGACCTCATCACCTCCCAAAGACCCCACCTCCTAACAAAATCTCATTGAGGGTGGGCATTTCAACATCTGAATTTGGGGGAGACACAAACATTAAGACCATAGCTGACAATCATGAGGAGAGATGTCATGTTTCAGGACCTCATAACTTGCCAATAATTATCAAAACAGTGGTAACAATGCAATCAAATGAGACTCAAGGCCTTCAACCCTTGGGTCTGAACATCCTCCCAGAAGTGGGTGTTTTGTTTCTGAGCCCTTTGCATAAAGTCAACCTAACATAAGGCCTATTTTAAAGACCCCTTTGTTTAAAAAGGAAAGTAAGCCTTGTGGAGTAGAATATTGACATTAGAATTTCACTTTCTCTTCCTAATAATGTGGAAATGATGACATAAAAATAGTTCTGTGGAGAGCTTCATCACATGAAAGATTAATACAAACTAAATTAAAGGAGAGGATGAGAAAAGAGATTATTTGCTTCTACCAGAACTTTCTTTTTTCTTTTTTCCCTTTTTTTTTTTTTTTTTTTTTTGAGAAGGAGTCTCTCACTGTCACCCAGGCTGCAGTGCAGTGGCACGATCTTGGCAATCACTGCAACCTCTGCCTCCTAGGTTGAAGCCATTCTCCTGCCTCAACCTCTCGAGTAGGTGGGACTATAGGTGTATGCCACCATGCCTGGCTAATTTTTTGTATTTTTAGAAGAGGTGGGGTTTCACTATGTTGGCCAGGCTGGTCTCAAACTCCCGACTTCATGATCCACCCGCCTCAGCCTCCCAAAGTGCTGGGATTACAGGCATGAGCCACTGCACTGGACCAGAACTTTCTTGTAGGATATGTGAATACTAAATACAATACCTGAAGCCAGGAATGGACCCATTGCCAAGTGCCATGGGACACTGATTTTTTTTTCATGCCATTCTCTTACTCCTCATCTTCTTTTTAACAAGAGAAATCTTGGAAAGTATATTTCATCATTACATATCAGACCAAACAAAAATTAAATAGATTATTATATTAAGGAAAATCTTTCCCACAACACATAGCCAAATGTGTCTCACTTTCAATCTGAAACTTTGCATCAAATGTTGCTCTTTATTTTTTTAAGAGTATATTGACCTATGACATTGCTTAAATTTTTAAAAAGCATATGCAAGGATAAGATCTGCAATTTTAAGAGAGCACTTTAAGTGTCCTCTTAAAATTGTAATTATCTTTGTATGTTTTCTGCCCCACTTTTTGCCTACTTTTATGTTTACAGATCACTTTATACATTTGTGATATAGATCTTATTAATTTAGTTTTTCTTATCAGCATCATGATTTTATTCAGCTTTTTCATTTTATCTATTTCTTTAATATTATACATTCCTAAGATGTATTAAGATAATAGATAACTGTTCTTACCAAGATGTCTTAATTAAAAAGTTAAAATCAAGTCTTTAAGGTTAAATCTTTACCAATTATCAAAAGAAGAAAAAATGTCTATAAGGCCCCATGGAAGAATCCATGGCGATATCTACCCTAAATCTGCCTTGGTCTCTATATTAGAGTCACATTATTTCTGAATTACATTTCTCATTTTTATATTTTGTAATATCACACCCCAAATAGTCACTTTTTTTTTTTTTGTAGGCCAATATAGATACTAGGAGATTTAATTCAAATGCAAAAACAGTCTCTGTCTTCTAAGCATCTTACCCTTTAAGAAAAAAGCAAAATAGAAATATTTGTAATTAAACACATTCACTAAATTAATAAATGATCACTAGTTTGACATTACAGATGCAATGAAATTATTTCCCCCTTCAAACTATGCATCGTTGCAGTACTACTGTGTCAGGGCATTGGTCTAGGGAAGCCATGGAACCAATGAACAAGATGTATACTCCCACCTTACAGGCAGCCATCTTGAAGGGGAGCACAATTAGCCATGCCATTGCTTTACAGTGAGGACGCTGCTGGTCTGGTGGAGTATGGACTACTGTTCCAAATATAGGTCAATTCCCTTGCATAAACAAGGAAGGGTGCTGGAGGCCCATGAGAATTTCATCTGTACCTGGAACTGAAAGATGGCAGATGATAAGCCAGGCAGGGAAGAAGGGACCTGGATTCCTGGGGGAGGACATGGGATATATCTTGTGGGATATAGCTTGGTATGGTCCAAAAACTAAAAGATATTAATTGCTAAATGACTTCCCAAAATGATCAGCCAATTCATTCATAGAGAAAGGCATCAGGATGGCTTATCTTGCAAAAGGTATCACTCTACAAGTGAACTCATAAATAAGACTTTATTAAGCATAAAAATATAAGCCAACAAAGGGTATTTGGGAGTCACAGCATCTAGTTTCTTCACTGTAGTATTTGTGCCTTTTCCCTGGAGCATATTAACCCATTTGTTGATGCTCACTGGTTGAGGCACATGGAGTCTGATTATTCCCTGTCCCTGGGGGCATGTGGAAATTAGGCAGGGGCTCATTAAAGCTGGTTGTGGAATTCCCTTTGGCTGTGGTTGGGAAGAGAGGGGAGTCAGATTGACCATGGAGATTTCTCTTTTGGTGACACAGAGGTAACTTGGGAGATGTGGATGGGAGAAGAGTGAAGCCTCATCCTCATTCACCCCATCTTTCCCTCCCTGCAGTATCCTATTTTGAAGACTTGGTTTCTCTCTTCTAATTCAGGGTTAGTGAGACCAGGAGCTCAGAGCCCTCTGTAGCATGAATGGACCTTCTGGGGATGCCCTGCCTGCATCATTCACATATCTCCATGGTTTTGTTGCAGCTTGAGTCTTGATTCTGTATCACTTCTTCACCACCTCCCCTGCCTCTCTCTCCCACATAACCCCAGACTCGCCCTTGCTCATTGAGAAGTTTCCCACTATAAAGAGCCACAGACAGTTTAATTTTGAAAAGTATCACAGAGCTGGCCACAGTGGCTCACGCCTATAATCCCAGCACTTTGGGAGGCCGAGGTGGGCAGATCACTTGGGGTCAGGAGTTTGAGACCAGCCTGGCCAACATGGTGAAACCCTGCCTCTACCAAAAAAATACAAAAATTAGCCAGGCGTGGTGGTGCGTGCCTGTAGTCCCAGCTGCTCACAAGGCTGAGATGAGAGAATTGCTTGAACACGAGAGGTGGAGGTTGCAGTGAGCCGAGATCGCGCAGCTGCACTCTAGCCTGGGTGACAGAGTGAGATCCTGTCTCAAAAATAAATAGATGAACATTAAGTGAAAATGATCACAAATGCTATGATTCTTTTGTTCCAGGACTCCCAATATCGACCGGTTGGCCAGTGGGGGAGTGAAACTCACTCAGCACCTGGCAGCATCACCCCTGTGCACACCAAGCAGGGCAGCCTTCATGACTGGCCGGTACCCTGTCCGATCAGGTAACCTCCTATCTGCATCGCAGGGGCTGTGGTCTCCTTCGGGACAGCCTCCCACCTCCAGGTATCTCCTGGTTCCTAAGGGTTGATTTTTTTCCTGGTTCAGGAATGGCATCTTGGTCCCGCACTGGAGTTTTCCTCTTCACAGCCTCTTCGGGAGGACTTCCCACCAATGAGATTACCTTTGCTAAGCTTCTGAAGGATCAAGGTTATTCAACAGCACTGATAGGTATGGGCATCTATGGGATGGGAACCATCTATAGGTATGGGAACGGCAGGGAGGACTTGGACAAAGTTAGCAAAAGAGTGGTCAGAGGACATCATGACAGTTATCTTAGGGATGACGTTGCTGGTACACTTTGCACAACTTTAAATGGGAACAAAATAATTTCAATTGTAGGCTAAAACACAATGAGCCTATCTGGACTACTTGAATGTATAGATGTGTGTGTGTGTGTGTGTGTGTGTGTGTGTTGTATGTTTGTGTGTGTGTGTTGTGTGTTGTGTGTGTGTATAGATAAATAGATACTTAGATGATACCTAATGATAGATGGATGAATGAATGGATGGATGAATGGATAGATGGAAGAAAGCATTGATGAACGGATGGATAGATAGATAATAGGTAGAGAAATAGCTAGCTAGCTAGATAGATAGATGGAGAGAGAGACAAAGGTGAGATAGATGGGATGGATGGATGGATGGATGGATGGATGGATGGATGGATGGATGGATGGAATAGATGATAACTAACTAGCTAGATAGATAGAGAAATAGAAAAATAGATAGATAGATAAGATAGATAGATGATAGATAGATAGATAGATAGATAGATAGATAGATAGATAGATAGATAGATAGATAGATGCAGAGAGGGACAAAGATGAGATAGATGGGATGGATGGATGCATGAAATAGATGATGATAGATATGACGGATGGATAGATAGATAGGTAGATAGATAGATAGGTAGATAGATAAATAGATAGATGTTATAGATAAATAGATGCAGGGAGACAAAAATGACATAGCATGGATAGATAGATAATGAGGCAATTGGATGGATGAAATAGATGATAGATGGAACAAATGAAAGATAGACATATACATAGAGAGAATGTACAAAACTATACACACCATGCTATTGATAAAGATTTTCATTTTACTTTCCAGTATAAAATTATGTCAGAATTTGTCTTGGTTGACACACCCACTGATTTTATCCTGTAGATAGGATTGAAACTTTCCTGTTTACATGAAGAGCTTGAATGTAAGCAGGCCATAAAATGAATCCTAGCAAATCTCAGAGGAGCAAAATGACCCTTTTCTTTCTTCCAAAATCTTGTTAAAAAACTATCATTTTTTTCTTTTGTGAGGCACTCATTAATTTAGTGATCTAATTAACATTTTATAAGAAATTTTCAGAGGTGCTTAAAATAATTGCTGAGTTACTGAGTGTGATTTCCTCATGCCTCAGGGGTAGGTTCTGAAGTAAGGATTCATTTCCACTTTTAACATTCAAGGAACAAAATTAAGTTGCTTCTAAAACTTTAATTTTAAGGGCCTATCTCAGAAAAGCATCTGACCAGGAAAAAGAAAAAAAAAAGTGTTTTTCTCTAGAGTGTGGTTTCCTGTCTATTAAAGATGTTAGCTAGTTTTCTTTTTGGATTTTTATCTGATTGGGGTTTTTTTGGTGGTTGTTTTGTTTGGTTTTGTTGAAATCACTAAATTAGTTCGTATTTCTTGGTAGAGTGAGTAGAGGATTTTTATCTGGTTGAGATTTTGTTTTTTTGTTTTGTTTTATTGGAATAGCTAAATTAGTTCTTATTTTCTGGTAGAGTGAGTAGGTAATACCTTAGCGTTTGTGGAAAAAAAAGTGAAAAACTCTAGGGTCCTATGAGCGGGAAGGCTAGCTTCATGAAATAGTCAGAGCCTCCTTTTCAGTGTGTAGGAACAGAAGCTTGGATTTGAATCAGTGTGTTTATTGGGACTGAAGTGATCCCCCATTTGTCTTCTCAGGGAAATGGCACCTTGGGATGAGCTGTCACAGCAAGACTGACTTCTGTCACCACCCTTTACATCATGGCTTCGATTATTTCTATGGTATCTCCTTGACCAATCTGAGAGACTGCAAGCCCGGAGAGGGCAGCGTCTTCACCACAGCCTTCAAGAGGCTGGTCTTCATCCCCCTGCAGATCATCGGGGTCACCCTCCTTACCTTCGCTGCACTCAATTGTCTGGGGCTACTCCGCGTGCCTCTAGGCATTTTTTTCAGCCTTCTCTTCCTAGCAGCCCTAATCCTGACCCTTTTCTTGGGCTTCCTTCATTACTTCCGGCCCCTGAACTGCTTCATGATGAGGAACTATGAGATCATTCAACAGCCCATGTCCTATGACAATCTCACCCAGAGGCTAACGGTGGAGGCGGCCCAGTTCATACAGCGGTGGGTATTGCCTTGTCCTCTGATGCTGCCTGTTAGAAAACATTCTGGGTTATTTCTCGTGGAGGTGGAAGAACCAGCAGAGTCTTTTGGTTTTTTTTTTTTTTTTTTTTGAGACGGAGTCTTGCTCTGTCGCCCAGGCTGGAGTGCAGTGACACAATCTCAGCTCACTGCAAGTTCTGCCTTCCCAGGGTTCATGCCATTCTCCTGCCTCAGCCTGCCAAGTAGCTGGAACTACAGGTGCCCACCACCATGCCTGGCTAATTTTTTGTATTTTTAGTAGAGACGAAGTTTCACCATGTTAGCCAGGATGGTCTCGATCTTCTGACCTCGTGATCCACCCGCATCGGCCTCCCAAAGTGCTGGGATTACAGGCGTGAGCCACTGCACCCGGCCAGAACCAGCAGGATTATTATGCTAGCCACATTTTCCCTTCCATGCCTAACACATTTCTTCAGCTAACACTCACCATAGCACATGTTTAATGGCCTTAGAAAGGTATTTCAATGCAGTGTGCTCTCCTTAGAGTGTCTGCCAACATTCCTCACACCCTGGGCGGGAAAGGCCACAGCAAAATAATGTCTGCTGATGACAAAGGAGGTGTCAGATATCCTGCGGGCCTTTTTTTTTTGAGATGGAGTCTCGCTGTGTTGCCCAGGCTGGAGTGCAAGTGGTGTCATCTCTGCTCACTGCAACCTCCATCTCCCAGATTCAAGTGATTCTCCTGCCTCAGCCTCCTGAGTAGCTGCAATTGCAGGTGCCTGCCACCATGCCTGGCTAATTTTTTTTCTATTTTTAGTAGAGACAGGGTTTCACCAACTTGGTCAGTCTGCGTTTTGAACTCCTGACCTCAGGTGATCCACCCACCTCGGCCTCCCAAAGTTTTGGGATTACAGGTGTGAGCCAGGTACCCAGTACCACTGGTCTTTAATCTTCAAATGTGGCCATCAAGAGAGGCAAGAAAATGGCTTATGTTTAGTTTAGAGGTTGTTCTTGTGATATAAACAATGTGGAAAGATCCAAAATATTTTGGGTTAATCTCTGAGCAAACATAGCAGAACCAAAACCTCTGTGAGTAAACTGGGTGAAGTGAGTGATGTCTTTTGGGTGTGTTGGGTCCCATTGAGTTTATCGTTTTGGGGATTACAGTCTGTAAGTGGAGTAACCATTAACAGCGGAGCAGACAACATTCCTGAGTTACATAGGTAGGTATAATATATATCTATATTATAATACATAATATAGAGAGCATAAGTAGATCTAATTAAGCAGATATTATATAGAGCCTATGTCAAGAGCACTTGCTATTCAAAACAAGCAAATAACAGTATATTGTTCCACTTGTAACTGTGGAGGACAGGACTTTAAAGAGAAATGGAAAGTTCATCTGAAAATCAGATGTTTGGTCTTTATGGTGACTTAAACTCTATGGGAGATGTAAAAGAGAGTTTGGGCGGTGATTTAAAAATTACAAAGGAGATAGAGGAAATATAGGTAATATTGGTTTGTCATCCAATTAATTGCATGACACAAAATTGTAAAATGAATCTCTGGATTGAACAATGAATGACAGTGAAAAGGAAGTTATTGTGATGAAGGGAAAGTATATTAGGGATTTAATTTTAAAACAAGCAAATATGCTCAGCCTAAGAAGAAAATACATAGTTAAGGTATGTGGAAGCTACATAAGTTAGGGCTGGTGAGAAAGGTAAAAAGTAATGTACTCTATGAAAATTATGTTGTCATTTCCTCACGTGGAAGATGTTGTGTGCCTATGTCCAGATCTTGTGGACATGGAGTTGATGCTTTACTGGAGTTTGGGAATGGGCAGTGGTTCTCCTCACTCTCTTCTTCCAGTTATGAAACAGCGTAGGAGCAACCCATTCACCTGGAGGTACAACAGTGTCCTGCTACCCACAACATCACAGATTATGCAATAGATAAATCATAGGGTGTATTTTAGTATATCTCTCTGGTATCACAAAAGTGTTTCATCGACTCTGACAGAAACCCACATATGGTTTGGGTATCTGAACAGACTATGAAGTGACTTACACAAAAGTTGCAATTGATAGTATCACTTCCTCCCTCTAAAAATGAGACAAAAATAGAATGATTGGTTCTTGTAGTTCACACCACCTCTCAGTTTCAACAGATTTTATTAAAATCTAAATTGTCATTTAACTGTGAAATATATAAACTGGTCATTGGTCATTGTAAGTATTCTCAGTTTCAGCCTCTGGGACTTGGTTCCAGAGAGTACGCTATGTACTGGCTGCCCAACTGCTGAGGGAGCACCACACAATTTAAGTTTTTATTTTGGTTAACATCCCACTTCTGCTGCCAGGGTCTGTTTTTGTCAGTGAAGACTGACAAAATCTCAGTGGATTAACACTTGAAAATTTGTTTCTTGCCCATGCGAAATCTATTGCTGGTTGGGTGATGCTCTAGGGAATCTTTGCTCCATGAGGAGACTCAGGGATCCAAGTTGCTAATACCTTGTGGTTCTGTCAATCTCAATAGATGGCCTTCCCAATAGCATCCACAGGAGAAAAGAGTTGAAGGGTCTCTTGAGGACTTTTCCTTGCTTCACTGACCCAGGGGTCAGCATGTAGACCAGGCCCCACATCTCCATCTTGACTTGACATGGGGCTAAGAGGTAGTCTCCCCATGTCTTCAGGAAGAAGAAAATGAAATGGCCTTACCGAACATATAGCAGTGATTTTCCTACAGCAAGCAGTGATTTTCAAATTTGTTTTAAAGCTGAGGAATATTTCAGATGAAATTTTATGAGAAGCTAAGTATGTCAGAGGGATAAAAGTTGCAGTACTTGGGTTAACCTGGAACAGAGGACTGCGTTTGGAAATTACTGACATTTAATAAAGCCCCATGGAAACCTCATGAACAGCTGGAGAGAAAAGGCAGACTCTACAACAAAAGAATAAAAGAACATGTGAGCAAACACCTACTTAGTGCAGACTCTAGGCAAATTAATATTTAACAAACATTCGTAAGTAAAAAAGGTAGGCACACCAGGATAAAAATCAACACTAGCCTTGGAATTTTAAAAAAGAATTATTTGATGTTACAGCTATGTGAGTGGAAGTTGAAGGAATTTGCCCAAGGTTATAGATAAGTATAAACGAAAGGGGCTAATTTATTATAAAATTTGGATTGCAGACATGTACCACATAATAACATTTTGGTCAACAATGGACCATGTATATGACAGAGGTCCCATGAAATTATAATGGAGCTGCCTTATGCAGCTGTATGTTTGTATCTTTTTTGTTTTTTGAGACAAGGTCTCACTCTATTGCCCAGTCTGGAGTGCAGTAGTGCGATCTCAGCTCACTGCAATCTCCCCTTCCCGGGCTTACGTGATTCTCTGCCTCAGCCTCTGAAGTAGCTGGGATCACAGGTGCCCACTACCACGCCCAACTAATTTTTGTATTTTCAGTAGAGACGGGGTTTCACCATGTTGGTCAGGTTGGTCTCGAACTCCTGACCCTGAATGATCCACCTGCCTCGGCCTCCCAAAGTGCTGGGATTACAGGCGTGAGCCACCACACACAGCCACGTTTGTATCTTTTATACTGCATTTTTTCCTGTACCTTTTCTATGTGTACATATATCTAGATACACAAATACTTGCCATTGCATTTCAGTTGCCTGCAGTACTCAGTACAGTCACATGCTGTGCAGGTTTGTAGCCTAGGAGCAATAGGCTCTACCATATAGCCTGGGTGTGTAGTGGGCTGTACCATCTAGGCTTGTGTAAGTGCACTGTACGATGTTTGCAGAATGATGAAATTGCTTAATGATACATTTCTCAGAACATATCCCTGTCACTATATGATGCATGTCTGCACTTGAAGCATTGATGTGAAGTATACTGTTTATTGGTATTTGAATATTTTCATCAGAGAAAAATAGAGTAAAGAAAATCTATAGTTTGGTGTTGTGTGTGCATATGTGTCTGTATATGTATGTGTAAATACATATGTGGTGTGTTTGTGTATATATATGTGTGTGTGTGCTTTACACACATATGTATTTAACTTATAAATAGATAAATTATTGAAATTGATTTCCAAGGGAAGCTATAGGAGATATACATGTACAGCAGCAGCAAGTATTAATGTAAAGAATAAAGGATTTTCTGCCCAGGGATGGATAATAGCCACTAAAAGTCCTTTAAGCAACTATTTATAGGTCTGTCAGAATTCGGGTAAGAGGTGGGCTGTTTGTCATGATTTTCACAGGTTTGGGCTGATGGGCACATGCTGGAGGGGTCGTGAGTCGTTCTTGGGCAATATGCGTGTAGTCTGGGTGCCTGTCCTGGGTAAACGTTGGGGTCTGTGGGTAGCCGTAGCTCCATCATGTCATGCCCATGCTGACAGCCTGTCTTACACAGGCACCAGAGACTGCAGAAACCTATCGGATTCTGCTCACAGCAAAATGGCATGATGAAGGATGTCATGCAATTCCTAAGAGAGGAAGGAAGACTTCACACTGTCAGTCACACTCTTGAACATTCATTTCAAATATTATTTGTACAGAGATACTGCGGAGTTATCATGCCCATGGTCAACCCACACAGCCAGAAGCAGACATTGCAGGGCTGGCCACCTGCCTCCTGGGCATGGCACTTGGTTCAGAACTATGCATTGTAGGTGACCTTTGCTAGGCTAGTGTATGGTGGCATATAATACAGGATCACTATGACTTCCTGCAGGTAGAGAAAGAAGGGAAAAGGGAGAGTCCAGTACTACAGGGGTAGACAAGCGATACCTCAGACTTTGCATAAGGAAAACCCCAGAGGTGCTTATTGCAGCTGAAGATGGCCAAGATGAACTCTGGGGACTGTCACAGAGTAGTTCCAAAGCGAGACTTTGCATCAGCATTTTAATAAGCTTCTCAAGACATTCTAAGCTGGGTGTTTCATAGGGCACTCTGAGAAACACTGGGTTTTGTATATGTGTGTGAGCTTTGGCTACTGTGCAGAAACACTGCAGTTATTTGTCACCTAGATTTTTCTAGAAGGTGATGCTGACAGGCGATCTCATGTAAAAGCTTTGGAACTTTATAAGATACATCATTCAGTTATATCATCATCTAGTAAGATGCACACAGATACGTGATTGAAAAAAAAGCTTAAGAAATGATCTTTCTCTTACTAAGGTGATTGCCCTGATATTTTCCACCCCATTTTATTCTGTTTGTTGTTGTTGTTGTTGTTGTTTTGTTTTGTTTTTTTGTAATAATCTGGTTCGGGAACTAAATGAAATTCATGATGTATCAATGGGTCACAGTCTACATGATTGACCATGCTCTTACCTAGTGTGCTAGCTTTACTGTATTTGATGAACAGGAGCATAGCCATTCCAAGATGGAGCAGCACTCTTGGGCCGGTCTATTTAAGGCAGAAAACAACATTGTGCTGTTTGTCAAATTTGCTGGGAAAGCTGGACATCCTTCTATCAGTCTTCATCTACCACAAATCTCTCAAAACTAGACAGGGTGGAGATTAATATAGTGTCCATTAGACAATGGATAGTCAGAAATGACACTCGGCTTCCAGGGTGAATCACCTTGTATGACATGTATTTTGACAGAAATTATTTAATCTATTAGGTATATAAATATTCATATGATTACAAGGCATTTTAATGGCTTCCTCAGTATATAATTTTGAGAGGCGACCAAAACAAATTTGATGATCATGAGGATATTGAAGCCTGACAAGTTTATCTTGATTATCTTTAATTATTGTTAGAGAGCTGAGATTTTCTTTCAGAACTAGAGATTTAAGATGTTCTAGCAGCACTACAGTTGGAGGTGATGGTTATTGAATTATAACAAAAGGGTTTTTTCTTCAAAATAGGTGATTCTAGTGTAGATGGCTATTGTCCACATTGGAGCACTCACTGCATAGTTAATATTAGTGAAAATGCTAGCATTTTGTACACTGTGATGCCATTCACAAAAAACTTCTTACATACATTATCTGAAGATAAAAGATTTAAAGCTCATTGTTACAATCATCCTCGGGTAGAGCTGTCTGTCTGCATTAGGTTAGTTATCTGATTCACAAAATATGATATCCAAGAGTCTTGAGAGAATGGCCTTGATATGCTACCAAATAATCCTAACATTGGTGACACCACCATGTTCATAAAACATTCCTTCAATGTCTGAAGACACATTTATATGTGTTATTTCATTATCCAGAATATCGTGAGCAATTTAGCCAGGTCTTACCACCTTTGTGAGAAATGGAGGTATATTTTTCAGCAGCCGAAAAAGGAATGCCTGATCAAAGCAATGGTAGTATTAGTGGAAATTACCCAAATGCTTTTGAATTTAAAAATTTCCAGTTGCAACTGGTGCCTTGTTTAGATATTTTAACATACATAAATATATATGTGTATGTATATATTTTTTTTGTACACAGCTGCTTCTCAGTTCATCTGTCAAAGGTGGTGAGGAAAATGATTTAAAACTCCTACTTCTAAAATTTATAGGCTTTCTGTACACTGTGTTACTGATATGATTTATACTCAAGGGTTTGCTCCTGAGATGCTAGCTTGCAATGTTAGGGTATGAATGACAAGGAGGCATAAGGCAAAGATGCTTCATTGGCTTCTGATTCTTGCAAATGAGGTCCACTTAGTCAAACCCAGTTTGTGGCCTGGGATTCCAAGCACATATTTTCAAGTTGAGGAGAGCGATGATTTAGAATATATAACCATCCACTCCACAATTCCTCACCCTAATTGACTCATTCAGGGATAAATTTATCTGGGGGAGATGCTTCTATTATTAGAGAGCTGAATAATTAGCTCACCATATGTTATACGCTGTACAGTAATTCAGGAGATGGGTCATCCTGAATACACTTTAATTAGCCAGAAATCCTTGTTATTCTTGCATAAAGGAGTGAACTATAAATTTCTTAGAGATACCCAGCTCTCTGTACGTGCCCTGTAGGGTCATCCCATTATCACAGCTTTGGGATTTGCCATCCCTCTCTTCATTGCAATGCAAAACAGATCCAACTTAGGTGTACAGCAGAAATGGTAACACAGAATGGGACATGTTCAAGCGTCATAGACACTGTGGAGTGGTTGCCAATTATACGTCAGGTGCTGTGGATACACACATTATTTTTGTGCACCTTCCACACCCATTGCTTCCTTCACACCACATAACAACCTCATGAGGTCGGTAAAGAGATGTCTTACCGTGGAGAAACTTTGAAACTTAAATCGTTTGGATGAACAAAGCTCCACAGGTAATAAAGAGTAGAGGCTGAATTTAAACAGAGCTAACGCAACCTTTTGAATGTTGGAATGCTTCATAAACAGTTGGGGGAATCATTTCCATCTACTCCAGTGCGTTAGACTTATTGAGTGAAGATTAGTCCGAGTGAGGATTAGCTGGAAGAAGATTACGGTGTTATATGGGTGTCTTGACACCTTTCTCCAGATGGAAGAGTCTGGGTGCAATGCTCAAGGAAGGAGAATGCATCTCTGTAATTCTTATAGATAAGTTTCAGTATCAGTAGTGTTACCATTACTATGGTAATCGTGAAGTATCTGGATGCTCTGAAAAGAAAATAAAG
This sequence comes from Piliocolobus tephrosceles, assembly GCF_002776525.5. Classification (NCBI taxonomy): domain Eukaryota; kingdom Metazoa; phylum Chordata; class Mammalia; order Primates; family Cercopithecidae; genus Piliocolobus; species Piliocolobus tephrosceles. The sequence goes on along the minus strand of NC_045456.1, from coordinate 16,661,994 downwards.
GGTAAGGATGGTGGGAGAATGTAGCAAGTTAATTTTATTCACAAACAGCTTTTTTCTTTAGTTCAAATCAAGGCTAATTTTTAAAAAAGTGTCATGCTGGTAGGTAGAATGAGATTCATGTTTTATGTCTTCAATAGAAAGAGATGGATGTTGGTCACTCTGCTTTGTGAAAAACCAGATATGTTGACGTCTTCTCTGAATTCGTTGAAGCAGTGCTTCCTTGCTAGGAAAAATATTTAAGTTTAGGTAAATCGCTTTGTGTTTTTCTCTGAAGATATATATATGCTCACTTCAAACAGTAAATTTCCAAGAATGGCAATGACTTTTTACACACCCACATAATCTGTATAGTATGTTATACATTTATGGGGTTTATAGATTTATCTGGAATTTGCCATTCGTATAAGGTTCTCCAGGCTGAAGTTTATTAAGTTGTTTCAATATATTAAATATATGTATGTATATTTTGAGATACTATAATTAGAATTTCAATAAAAGCTAGTAAGTTTTAGTCAAGCTCAATGTAGGATAACTCTTGTTCTTTATAAATGAATTTTTTTAGCGAAGGATTTATGGATAACAAATCAAAAATTTGGAAATTATGTAGAGTTCTTTTTTAATCTCTGACTTCCCGGAGTGGTAAGTCTCCTGTTCTGACAACAATAAGCCCTGCTCCCTGACAGCTCTCCACAGAAAAAACACCAAAACATCAGCATGATGGAAAGTGTCAGTAATCAAGGGGTGGGGGGAAACACCTACATGAAAAGATTATACTTTTAGTGGCGAGCCATGGGGAAGAATCTCTCCTACCATTTATCATTTATACATTTATACATCCAGCTGTTCATGTCTTCAGCTGTTCAGTATGATAAATAAATACTCCTTTCTACAAGCATTGCTTGTGTAATCATAATTCCCTAAAATCTATGACAGCTGATAAATATATTATTGGAAGAAGATACGACCTTTAGTCCTGGTCTATGTACTGCTATCACCATTTGGCACAGTCACAATCACGAAATGCATTTATTGGGTGCCTCCAGCCTATCCTCTCCCATTTCCAGCTTTACCCCAGTGTAAGTGGCTGTGATGAATACCTGTGATTTGGCTCAAAGTGTCTTTTGAATAAAGGGATCTTTAGGAGGTTTCATTAGTTTCGATAATAGTGTAAGCCAGAAAGGAATGGGGTGATATTGATTTTAATTCATGGTAAGAAAAGTAAATCAGATTAAACATTAAGGGCAATACAGAGGAACACACACAGATGCTCATTCAAAAATGGAAAATTTAAATAATTAAAGAATTATCAAAGAGTCACATTATTCAGTAACTGTAGATAACACATGATTTGTTTCTAACTTTTGTGGGCCTATGGGATATGTATTTTAAAATGAGGGCAATGGGCACAGTGGCTCATGCCTGTAATCCTAGCACTTTGGGAAGTCTAGGTGGGAGGATCACTTGAGCTCAGGGGTTCAAGACCAGCCTGGGCAATATAGCAAGACCCTGTGTCTACAAAAAATAAAGTAATATTAGCCGGGCATGGTGGTGTGTGCCTGTAGTCCCAGCTACTTGAGGACTGAGGTGAGAAGATTGCTTGATGCCAGGAGTTCACGACCAGCCTGGGCAATATACTGAGACCCTGTCTCTACAAAAAATAAGGAAGTATTAGCTCAGCATAGTCGTGCACACCTGTCGTCCCAGCTACTCAGGAAGCTGAGGTGGGAGAATCTCTTAAGCCCCGGAGTTGTAGGCTGCAGTGAGCGATGATTGCACCACTGCACTCCAGCCTGCACAACAGAGCAAGACCCTGTCTCTGAAAAAAAAAAAAAAAAAAAAAAAAGGAGGGGAAGGCTTCTTTTTTGGATCAACCTCTGGTTTCAGGCTGAGCATATTGTAACAATACAGGTACCGAGGGATGTTCGTCTTTTGCCATACTAGATCTAGTGGGTCCATGGCATTCCCAACTGACTGGGGCATAGATAAAGAATACTTAGACCTGACCCTGGAAATGCCTCTCCAGCCGTATATTTCGATCTCTGAATATCATACCTGTGAATAGCTCAAAAGCCTACATGTTTATGGAAAACATTCACAAACGCTGTCATGCTATGTGAACCATTGAAAGCTACCTCTTTCTGGGAGCAAATTCTGACCCCTGCCAGGTTGAGATAAGTTCTCCTTCTCTGAATTCATTCTCTGCAGCACTGGGTAAGGGTACTTAAGACAGCTTGGACTAACCATCGATGCTCTTGTCTGAACTGTGGGTTGCTGATGGCAGGGTCCGTTCCAGTCTCTCTTTGTATTTCTAGTGCCTGGTATCATGTGTCAGCAGAACATTTGCTTAATAACTGCAAAACTCATAGATAGAAGACATGAACAGCTGGATGTATAAATCCACCTGCTGCACGCAGAGGTGGTCACGTGAAATTCGTGGGGGCGGCGGGGGGCGGCGACTGTTGATACTGCTATCTGGTTTCTGCCATACTCTAATTACCAGCAGCAGAAGGTATCCAGAAGGAATTCACTGACATCGCTATTTGCATTCCCGTTATTCCCTATGCCCACTGCAGTTGGAACAATACTACAATAATGAAGGTCAGACACTCAGATGAAGATTATTAATCTAAAGACCATCAAAAGTATACTTTATGACAGACAGAAAAAAAATGCCTTAACCATCTTCTTGCCTGAATTTTCACTCCTGCCTCTATAGAATGTAAATCTTTTGATTCTGAGATCGGAATGATTACATGTTGCTGGAAAGGCTCAGGGCTGCCTTCTGTATTTTTAACAAATGGAGTGCAGGCATGTAGCAGCTGAAAGTTCTATCTTTTTGCACAGCGTGCAAGACAGTGGCAATACATTTTCAAAAGAGTTGTTTACTGAAGTACTCCAGCTAATAAAAAAGGAGTTAAGCTGTTATTGAGAAATCTTTCTTCCACCAACTTGCTGATGTGTCATTCAGCTTTCAAGGTCATAGAGAGGAAGGGAGACCCAGATCTCCTTCCTGAGCCTGGGTGTGAAGCAAATGGTCTTTCCTGGTCTCTCAAAGAATATCACAAAGCAAGAATTCCTTCACCTGGGCACAGGCTGTCAGTTACACCTCAGGTGTGTGCAGGGAAGTCAGTGATTTATGTCTGGCTAGCCAACATTCCCATGCACCTTTGATTTCACTTCTGTTCCTGGATGGTAAATCTTGGAACAGTGTTTTTACAAGCCAAGTATGCTTTTCTCTGTTTTCTGGGTTTGTTTTTGTATGTCAAATCTAATCAACTCTACTCGATGCAGAGAGTATACAAAAAGATGCTGGTATCTCTGATGTCACCCCTATAGGATGAAAAACCACTGCTTTATAGAGAGATGATAGAAAACGAGTTCCATAAATATGTGAATTTTGATAATAAACACATTGATTCCCTTCTCCCCTTCTAAGGAGGATTCCCCTGCATTCCAAGACAAAGGTCACATTCTGTAGCCTTGATTGAACCCTGAAGCTCAGATCTTTGACTCAACTGTTCTTTCAGTCCTCATGAACCGGCTTTTATTTCAGGCTCTCTTATTTGCCGGTTGTGTCATCCTTATCATTTATTTCCTTATTTCCACCTCACATTTTAATATGGCACAATTTTATGATCCTGCCAATCATGTTGATGGATGTCTCTTTCTTCTTCTTCTTCTTCTTTTTTTTTTTTTTAACTTTTGAACAAGAGGACTGCTATCCAAAATTGGAGAATCCAAGTCGAAACTGGACTGGAGCCCAGTGCTGGGCATTTCAATCCATGCAATAGCTCTTCGTTCTCAGCAAATTCTGTCACTCACATCCTGTATGACCATGTACCGTGCTTGGGAGATTGACTTTTTAAGCTTTCTTATCTATTTTCCTTAACTTCAAATCTAAAAATAAATGGGAGAACAGATGAGAGTGAAATTGCAGTGAGATTGTTCTCATACATAATGTAACTCTCTATTTAGGAACACAAAGACTGTAATTTCATGTTCGTTTTGAGGAATCTAAGCCAGTTTAGGGGAACACAATCTGCTTCTGGGGAAGGAGGTGCAGTTTGCCCAGGTGTGAATAAACTTTCCCCATAATAAGTAGAATGGAGGCTTCACAGTCTGCCCTGTGTGGCCAAGCTCTCTAACATACTGTGGCTCCGTTCAAGGGCATCTTCTCTTAGAAGGAGCCAAACACGTGGCTTGGTAGAGATGCTCATATGTAAGGCATCAGCTAGGATGACAATTCCAGTGCTTCCATCTAAGCAGTAATATGTCCTCTTTTCTTTCTGAGACGTAACAGTGAATGTTATAGACCAGGTCCAGTGGGCTCTCATTGCATGCCTTCTTATTCCAGTTCCTGTGAGACGTGCATTGTGAATGGTTTATGTTGCATATGGTTTAGACTTCTGCCTAAGTCTCTTGTTACTTAGAAGGGATGTGGTTTATGTAATGGTTGCTGTAGAGCAAGGATTCCTCTGCAGAACTTCTGTTCTGAATCTCTTGTTACTTTGAAGGAATATGGTTTATGTAACAGTTGCTCGTATTCCTGTGAGATATTAACAGCATTTCCTTGTTTCATATTATTGTAAAAAAAAATTTGCCACCAAGTACTGGAATAATAAAACATGGTACTAATGATTACCAATAACTTGTTAGATTTGATCTGCCTATTTTCAGATAACTGGAGATGCCTGGCTTAGCTCTAACTCAAAGTGTGCTGTTTTGTGCTGATTTTCTCTTTCAAAGGAGTAGGGGTTAATAAATGTAAGAACTGACCTTAAAAATGAAGTGTTACAGCCATAGGTGTGAGCAGTTCGAGGAGCCCAAGGTATACTAACATTAGCAAAATACAAATGCATTTAGAAAAGCATACGTCTGTTTATTGTTTCCAGGAAAACTTATTAGTATTTGTGACACCCAGTCCAAAATTTGGAATGTTTTTGGCTATCATGAGAAGTTAAGGAAGCCAGAAATGCATAGAAGAAAAATTAATTTAACTACATATATATATGTATATAGTCTTCTGAACTTTTACTGGCTGGTAAAGATGTGGACCATAGGAGATGACCCGGTAAAAGTAAGAAGAGACTTAGGAGAGAAGTTCTCCAGCGTAGTCCCTGCTCTAGAGCAACTGTTACATATACCATGTCCCGTCAAAGTAACAAAACACTGAGGACAGAAGTTCTGCAGAGGAATCTCTGTTCTAGAGCAACTGTTACATAAACCACATTCCTTCAAAGTAACAAGAGATTTAGGACAGAAGTTCAGCAGAGGAATCCTTGCTCTAGAGCAACCTTTACATAAACCACATCCCTTCTAAGTAACAAGAGACTGCAAGAAGTCTAAACCATATGCAACCTAAACCATTCACAATGCAATTCACATTGCATTCCCAAGGCCCTGTCATTTACTTGACTGCTGGGCGGGGCTGCCAATGCTTAGAAAGCAGATGTAATATTTCATCCAATAACAGATTTGCTGAATTTATGCCACCTGCCAATCACTTTGCAGGTGTCAGGAACACCATGATATAAATGACACGTCCTGCCTGGTGGTCTGGTGGGAGAAGAGAGCGCATAAAAGACTCTGGTGTCATGGAACACATGCTTTATTAGCATTTGCTAAAAAAATTGAATCTTCAGGCTGGGTGCAGTGGCTCATACCTGTAATCCCAGCACTTTGGGAGGCTGAGGCAGGAGGATCACCTGAGGTCAGGAGTTTGAAACCAGCCTGACCGACATGGTGAAACCCCATCTCTACTAAAAAAATTACAGAAATTAGCCAGGCATGGTGGTGTACACCTTTGATGCCAGCTACTCCAGAGGCTGAGACAGAATCGCTTGAACGCAGGAGGTGGAGTTTGCAGTGAGCCGAGATCATGCCACTGCAGTCTAGCTTGAGCAACACAGCAAGACTCTATCTCAAATACAAAATAATAATAAAATAATAATCTCCATACGCTAGAACTATGCCTGGCCTGTAGCAGATGCTTAACAATATTGTTTTAGGGTTCCCTTTTCTGAGCCCCAACTGGGCAACTAGAGAATACAGAAGACAAAGAGGAAACGGCCGGCAGAGAATCGTCTCTCAGTCTCCCCTGAGGCGAGCCATACAGACTAGAATCCCTCTTCCCCAAAGCATAAAAATAGTCAATGTATTGTATATTTCAAAATTGCTGAGAGAGATTTTAAATGTTCTCACCTCAAAGAAATCACAACTATATGAGAAAATGAATATTTTGATTAGCTGTATTTAATCATTCTACATGGTAAACATATATTATTGCATTGTCCCCAACAAGTCTACACAAGAATTATTTGTATATATCAAATGATACATATATATACAAAATTTGTATATATATTTGTATAATTGCATATATCAATTACAATTTTTAAAAGATAGCCTTTCTAGTAGTGTGTGTATGTGTATTTGTGTATAAAATTTTTTCCCAAAGAAACACTATTTTCAAGGTGCTTGAATTCGTATTAATCACCATATAGAGAAGGAAGAACAGAATTAAACAACAACAACAAAAAACAAATACAGGCGATTTTCTATTAAATCTCTTCCTGAGTTGGGTCTTTGGAGGAAGTCTCAATAACATAATTCTTCATGCACTGATCCATAGAGGGTAACAATAAGTCACTTCATAGAGACACAAGAGAGACTTACCTTTCTCTGACGGAAGATACCATATTAGGCAATTAACTTGTAGTATTTTGTGAATTTTCAAATCGCCTGCTATGATAATAGGTGGATCCTAATCAGAATAGTGGCAGACATACTTACATTATCTGTGGTCTTTTTTTTCTCCCCCTTTTTTTTTTTTGCAGGAACACTGAGACTCCGTTCCTGCTTGTCTTGTCCTACCTCCATGTGCACACGGCCCTTTTCTCCAGCAAGGACTTTGCCGGCAAAAGTAAACACGGAGTCTACGGGGATGCTGTTGAGGAAATGGACTGGAGTGTGGGTATGTTTCTCCTCAGTGAATTCTTAGAAAAGTGATAAGTCTTTGCCTCCTTGTGTTTTCTTTCCTGTGTATTTCCATCTATGTTCCTAATGCCTTTAGAGACAGCAAATGTATGGGGTTTTTTGAAAGTAACCAAAAATGCATTGATTCTGAAAGGTAAATAGAATACAAAAAGCACCTTCACCAGTCCGGGCAACATAGGGAGAGCCCATCTCTGCAAAAAATAAAAATAAAAAAAAATCAGCTGGGTGTGGTGGTACATGCCTGTGGTCCCAGCTAATTGGGAGGCTGAGGTGGGAGGAGGTCTTGAGCCCAGGAGGTTGAGGCTGCACTGAGCTATGATTGCACCACTGCACTCCAGCCTGGGTGACAGAGTGAGACCTTGTCTCTTAAAATATATATATATCTTTACCCTCTTGTGCATGTCTGCAGTTGCCAGTGGATACATTTCAGGGGAAGTCTAGTCTGTGGGCTGCAGATGGAAGAGATTCATGGAGGAAAGGAGGCAAAACTTTAGTCCTTATTATCCCTTATTCTATCAACAATGAAATATGAACAATGCCTTGTCATTAGCAGTTAGATGTGTGATGGATTTTGGATCCAGAATACCTGCAGCTGGCTACACACTTGGCGAGGCTCTCAGGGCAACAGTGACGAGGTCCTTGTGTTCTTCTTGCTGCATCTAAGGACGGCAAAGCTTTCCTTGTTCTCCAAACTCCTTCTCTCCCTTCCTGAGCAAATAACCCTATTTCTGAGAAACGTGGCATTTTTCACTGACATTGGGAAGACTTCCTTACTGAAGCTTTGTTTAAGTTAAAGTGCATGTCTTCCATATCTACAGGACATCATCATCCCTATGCTTTTATTTTCTCTTGCAGAGCTCAGAGGTCCCAGGATGGGGGATTACACCTGGGGTCTCTTAGCTGTACACAGCTAAGGAGTTGGCTAGCATGCAACCTCGTGCTCAATGAGGTAGGGAAGGCCTTAGTGTGTGAGTTACGCAAAGGAATGAAAAATCAGCTTTCCAGTCCACTCAGAACTTCTCACAATTTTAAGTCTTTTCTAGCAGCATTGCCTCTTACTTTTACATTGCTGGGCCCATCTGGATAGTATCAGAGTGACAGAAGAGACCATTTTGTCCATATTCCAGTACTCACTCAGGTTGCTGAAGATTTTCATATGTTTGTTTCCTTTTACTTTTTCTCTCTTTCATTCTTCTCTCCATTTCTTTTGGTGAACTAACTCAGTAGTTTCTAATCTTTGGATCCAGATGTTTTGGAAATGCATGAAAGTTGCTTCCCAGTTATGTTTGTTTGTTTAAAGCAACAAATTGATGGCGGTGGTGGTCACCTACTATGGTGATTGTCAGAACAAATTTTGTTCTGTTTTGGTTCCAATCACGGAAGGAGCACCTTCTTAAGAAACAAGACTGGACTCTTCTTCCAGCTTCTAGGTGTTTCTTTAATTATTTCTGTGAACTTGGGAGATGTTTTATATCTTCAGGCCTCTCCTCTATCATCTTGATAGGAGGATTCAAATTAGGCAAGTTCTGAGGTTCTTTCTTCTCTAATAGTCTGTGATTCTGTAAAGTAATGAGAGTGAGTATCATTTGTAATACTAACTAGGAAAAACAAAACCAGAACATTCTCTCTAACAAGATTTATAAGAAGAGTACATTATGCTTACGGCTCGTACATATACCAATACAAGCCTGCATCCTTTTATTGTTTTCATTTCTAAGATGTTGCACATAAATCAATTTATATTTTTCACATCTTAGTAGTGTAAATCAGTAGAATGTTTTCTCTCTTTAATGAGTGTTCTATTTTAATGTGTCAGGCTGCTTATGCAACTCTAAGACTTCTGTTGGCTATCAAGTAACCTCACACTGATCTCATCACACCTGTTGATTACATTTTATTTAATTAGCATGGCATACATGCCTGACTCATTAGAAAGTTTAACTTCCAGTGTTGTATCACTACTAGTTCTCTCTCAAGTATTTGGAGAGTATTTTCAATCTTTGAGACCTGCCTTAGCCCCTGATTTATAGAGGATTGTGGGTTTTTTGTTTGTTTCTTTGTTTGTTTGTTTTTGGCCAAAAGATAAAATCCTTCCCCTAAGCTTCCATGAATTTTTAAGAAAGTTTTTGTTTTTTAAATCTGATACATATAAGTGTTCTAAAGAATATTTCTTCTTTCCAAGAAGGGCTTTTCCTTATTGCACAGGAGGGGACTATTGCATTCTGAATAATTATGTAATAAAATAAAAGGGGGATATTTGCTTAAGAAGAAACACTGCCTGCACAAAGGAAAACTGAGATGGGAGCAGTTAACTAGTAAGGGTGCATCTCAGTCACTCAGAGCATGTTCTCTCTATACGTTTGAGGGCTGTGTAATTCTATGGATCATCACTTTGTCCCCCGCAGGTTTCTTTAAGCCTGGAAAGGCATATTCAATGACCAAGAGCCTTTATTATGTAACTGTACACCAATTCTACTGCCCATGATTGTGACTTTCTGCCTTATCCTTAGCTGAGTGAGTGCTGTGTCTCATTGTTACCGTAACTAGAGAAAGACTGACTTCATACAGATGTCGTGAGAGCTACAGAAGGGGCCTCTCAGTACAACTACGCAAGGGCAGTTGAAATCCAGGAGATATGATTCTTCTGTGCGAATTCACGGGGTGGTCAACATGATTTTAATCATCAGAGTGACTAACATTGAGAGCTGGCCCCATGCTGGGCCCTGATAGCACATGTATTTGTGGGAGCCGTAGGCTTTTAGTCCCATAAAGCTTGTCAGGAAATCACTGGCATGAAGCAGATTGATTCATAGGGGAAAAGGCGTATTAATTTATTGAATGTGCATACACAAGAGCCCTCGTAATGAAGACCCAACCTCCCAATGGGGTCCAGGAGCTTATACACCATCCTGAGGTTACAGAAAGGATGGGGGCTTGGGCCAGGCCTGGGGACTCACATCTGTAATCCCAGCACTTTGGGATGCTGAAGCAGACACATCACCTGAGGTCAGGAGTTTGAGACCAGCCTGGCCAACATGATAAAACCCCGTCTCTACTAAAAATACAGAAATTAGCCGGGCATGGTGGTGCGTGCCTGTAATCCCAGCTACTTGGGAGGCTGAGGCAGGAGAATCGCTTGAACCCAGGAGGCGGAGGTTGCAGTGAGCC
>NC_045456.1:16615508-16651730 GCF_002776525.5 Piliocolobus tephrosceles | reverse complement strand
TATATATAAAATATAGGATGGGGGCTTGGATCCTGGTAACACAGGTTGTACGGGTCAGGGAGAAGAAGAGCTCTGTTGAGGGGCAATAAATGATTGTTAGGGAGAATTATTGATACAGGAACAGAAATTAACTTGTAATTTAAATGATCCTTGGAGATCGTACTTGGAAAAGGGTCTCCTCGGGGTTAGTCATATCTTGGTCTTCTTTTCTGCAATAGACAATGAAATTACAGGGAGGGGAAGGGAAAAAAAGTTCTCCTTGGGGGGGTCTGGATCTTAGGCAGATAAAAGAACTTCACCTTCTATGGGAGAAACTGTGTGTGGGATGAAGGGGAGGTTAGAGAAACTTGAGGCTTCTTTGGTTTAGCATGTCAAAAGGCAGTCTTTGGGGATATCAGTTTCTGAGTCTCAGCATCTTACCTCATTTTGTGCTGCCAGTGGTCCCTGTGCAGCAGGTGATGTTCTCATCATTCCCATTCCACAGGTAAGGCTAGTGAGGCTTGCAGGTTAGGTACACCCACCTCAGATTACAGAATTCATAATGGATGAGCATGTGTTCAAAAGCAGGTGTCCCACCTAGAACCTGAAATCTACACCACTTTCTTTCTTTTCTTTCCATGTAATAAGAAAGCGTGCATCATGTCAGTGCACAATCAACAACATGTCTCCAGGAAAGATCTAGTTCATTCATGAGTCATGTTGACTGGATGCTAACTGTGTGCTTAAATGTTTTTTGGCAGTGCAGGGTGGGAGTGGGGTGCAATGATGATAAGACTACAGGTTTAGGGGAGAATGTTCGGCATACAAGATACTAAGAAATTTAAGATTCTTTCAAGAGATCCTATAACAATTCAGGGCAGAAAGTGAGGAATGTCCTGAGGGAGGTGCAGATAAAGTGCTTGAACAGTTTGGAAGCAGGAAGAGCAGGGGTGCTGTGCATGTTGGATATAGCAGTCACATCATTTCAGCAGGACACACCCACAGTGGAATTCTTTGGGCAATCATGGTGCTATTGCAACGTCTGATTTTCAATTCCAGTTAATTCTGAAGCAGCCCAGGCATCAGGGAGGAAGAAACGTGTAAAATTTCATTGTTCTCCAGTATGCAACAAGCATTTTGGAGGCGTGTCCTTCTGGCTGTTTCTCTTCCTTTGGAAATAGACTGACATTTTTCATAAACCTGTTCATGGTTGGGGGTCACATGGAAGGACGGCTGTAGTTCTGACCAGGGGTTTCTTATCTACAGCTTACACCATTATATCTATCACAGCTCATCTGTGAAGTGAAATTTGCATGCAATCAGCATTCACTCAGAGCCCTGTGCTATTAATAGAACCACATGAAGGAATCATAAATCAGCCTTTGCTCAGGATTAGACTAGCAAGTTCTGTACTATTACAAAGAAACATTCAAGCAGAGAACAAGAAGGTGAATGCTAAAACAAATATCTGGCTTCCACTCAAACATTCCTAGCCAGGTGTGGTGGCCCCTGCCTGTAATCCCAGGTGGATCGCCTAAGGCTGTCAGTTCAAGACCAGCCTGGCCAACATGGCGAAACCGTGTCTCTAATCAAAGTACAAAACTTAGCCAGGCATGGCGTCACATGCTTGTAATCCCAGCTACTTGGGAGACTGAGATGGGAGAATCACTTGAACCCGGGAGGTGGAGATTGCCATGAGCCAATATTGTGCCCCTGTACCCCAGCCTGGGCAACAGAGTGAGATTCCATCTTAAAAAAAAAAAGAAAGAAAGAAAGCCTTCCTGTGGAAAAAAATGAAAAAACACCCTTCCACTGCTGAGAGTTGTAATCAACTGTGGAATCAACTGGTTTTATGAGATTCTTTCAAACAAGAATGGCGAGTCTTTATCTTTAGATGGAGTTCTAGAAGTCTTTGTGCATTTGTTATTCAGTTGCTCGGGATTGGTAGCTTGAGGCATCCCCTGTTGACTGAGCATGACAGGGCAACCCTGTTTGATTTCTCTCCCTCCCCTCCACCTGCCCTGCAGGAGGACCTGGACATTGCTACTGTACCCTCTGGGCACAGAGAACCAACCTGGAGGAGAAATAAGTGGTGAATTCATGCGAAGAGTTTGAGGGATGTTACAGAATGAATGCGTGTTTACCATGCCTGACATTTAGTCAGTCGTGTGCAACTCAGTGTAGCAGCAAGGACCATGCACTCAACTCGTCTTGAGGGATGGAGAATAAACTGGAGAGCCTCATTCATAAGAGCTCAGGATTGTGTCAAGAACCTCAAGAAACACAAGAAAACTCTGGGAATGGGGAAGCATAGGTATTGGTCTAAGCCCTTCAAACTTGCAGCATAATTCTAAGCAGGGCCCGGATTATCAGACATGGTTGTAATGGATTATTCATTTTAAAACAGACTCTTTCTAGGAGGTTTGGACTAAAATCATTGTGAAAGTATGGACTGTAGCATGCAATGAATAACCCCTCTGTAAATAGGTTCATTTACATGGACAAAAGTCTTCTGATTCGATGTATGTAGAAGACATCTACTTTTAGAATCTGTAGGGGCCGCGGGGAAAAATTCCCCTTCACCCTCTGAAGTTTCTCTAAAAATCAACTCACAAAACGCAGATTAATTGGAGAAAAGTCATAAAAACTGTATTAATCTGCATACAGGGAGCATCACAGAGTGGTTATGTAACACTCTGTGGGATACCGAAGCTTGTATACCATATTGAGGTTACAAAAAGAATGGGAGCTTGCATCATGGCAGCCCTCCGATAAAATAAGTGGCAAATTGTTTGTTTGTTTGTTTGTTTGTTTTGAGACAGGATCTTGATCTGTCACCCAGGCTGGAGGGTAGTGGCTCAATCTTGGCTGACTGCAGCCTCGACTTCCTGGGCTCAAGCAATCCTTCCACTTTAGCCTCCTGAGTAGCTGGGACTGCAGGTGCATGCCACCACATCCAGCTAATAATTTTATTTTTTGTAGATACAAGGTCTCACTACGTTGCCCAGGCTGGTCTTGAACTCCTGGGCTCAAGTGATCCTCCCACCTTGGCCTCCCAAGGTGCTAGGATTACAGGCATGAGCCAACATGCTTGGCCAGTAAACATTTCTTTCAGATCTTTAAGGTGTAGCACTCTCATTTCATATTTCCTAGATCTGGATGAGGGAAGTCCTGGTTGCATGAATACAGAGTTTCTACAGATGCAAATCTCCTCCACAAAAACAGCTCTCCTTGCAGGCTCTCTGACAGCCATCTCAGCATATATGAAATTAATATATTTTGTGGTAAAATATTTTGATTTCCTTCAAGTTCTATAGACCAGGTACACATTAGGTACTCAATAAGGAAGTTTTAAAAGTGAAAGTATGGAGGTCAGGTGCCTGATATTTGCAAGGCCTGATCTAAGGTGCCAGGAATTACTAGGAACACAGATATAAATAAGGTTGACTTGGCTTTCTCCTATGTATGGAAATAGTAGTCCAACCACGGGCATGGATGAGATTGTTCTGCAAGAATATTTAAGTCAGTTGAGCAACTTGTGACCCACAGTTTGTTTCCATCTAATCCAGGATAAGAGTTTAGAAATCAACCTTCATGTCTCTCCTTCTCAAAAACTGTAAGACCCAAAAAAGCAAAAGCCCATGTTCTATTTGACATTCTTTGTCCTATACAGAGTCTAGCCTGGATCTTAAGGCTGTATATTTCCCCTGGGATTTAGTACATCACTTTTCTATCTTGAATTTCTTAAACGTTCTTATTTTTGATCAATGCAACCTTCTTTAAAAAGTGACAATCATGTGCTCACTTCTGGTGCACAGTGAGGATGGAAGATCCAGTCCAGCATCCAAAGGAAAGTCACAGCAGGAAGAACCCCCAAAAGAAAACCAAAAGAACAGCCAGAAACTGGTAAGACAGACTCAGAGAAGTGTGGTCAGGGAATTCAGGAGCAAAGAGCATTTCAAGAGAGAAGGATCAATACCAACGAGTACTTCAGAGACATCAAGAAGGGCTGAAAAGGGACAAGTGAATGTAGCTCCTGTAAATTTTAGAATTATAGTGTATTACAGAGAATGATATTTGAGGAGCTGAGGTCAATGTGGTTGGATATTTCTTTCAAGAGGAATGGAAGAATTTGTGCCAAGGGATGACTTATCAGGCTTTGTCTGAGCTCATCTCTGCTTGGAGACCATGAATTGGGTGTTGGCACATAGGTATGTAGATTTTCAGTTCAATGCAGAGCCAGGAAGTAGGATCACCAAACTTATTGATGATTGAAGTTTTGCTAGCAGGGAGCATCACAAAAGGCAACTGGGCAGTGGAATTTGAGTGATTAGCAACAGAAGGACTGAAGTGGCGGATGGTGGTGGGGGATGAGGAAGGAAGAGAGCTGGTGGCTTGTGATGATGGACTGGAGATTCAAACAAGATTGCAGCAAAGGTGTCGGAAGGCTGGAACAGAGTGGAAGTGTTTATATTCCAGAGGCTGAATCATTCCAGGTATTCCCAGGTGCATGGCGTGCCTGCTGGATGATGAATGGAAGGCAAGTTCCTGGTGTTGGGGAGATCATGGAATTGGGAAGCCAGTGTGTTCAGGTGGCGCCTTCATATGACAGTGCACCAGCAAAGATGCCATGCACAGCTGTCCTGTGATTCCTGGGGCTGATTATCTTTATTCACTTCCATGGTGGAGGTTTATAGCCAGGCAGAGAGACGGGATGCATAATGGTTTACTTTGTAAGGAGGAATGTAGAGCCATTATGGACCGCTCATTCATTAACTGAGCTTCCAATATTATCAAACACTCAAAATTGAGGCTTGAAAATTATTTCAATCGTTGGTTACCTGCCAATGTTTCAGGTTTTTAATAGGTTTCAGGGAGTCAGGGAGGTGGTCCGTGCACACTAAGCAAGCTGGCTTCCCTCTTTGTCCAGCACAGCCCCATCTGTTAGCTCAATGGCATTAGGACAGTATTAAGAGCTAACTGCTGAGACTATACAACTGGTTATCTCTTCATGACTGTGACACACATCCCGGTGGGATGTGATGTGCAGGGGGATGCACTTGGAGCAATAAGAAATAGAACGTGGAAGCATTTTGTCTTAAAAGTCTTACGAAAAGCAAATGTATCCCCTAGTCTCTCTCTCATCTGCTTCCGCAGCAATGGTTGGGTGTGGAATGAATTCTTAAATATGTTTTTAATTTTCATTTTGTTTTAAACATGCACTTCATAGAATTCAAATAAAAATAAATAAATAGAGCCATGTGACACTGGCTCCAGACTAGACAGCATGATGGAGCAGAGCAGGAAGCCCAGAAAAAGAATTTCATGTAAAATGTAAATGTAAAGGTGATCCTTCAAGGCAGATGGCTAAGAATGGATTATACAATAATTGTGATAGTATGATTAAACTTTTAGGAGAGCGATTTTAGTTAATTCCCTAGTATCTGGCATTGTGGTGTTTTGCATGTGCTTAAATGATATAATAATGGTGTTGTGTTGATGATGATGATGATGGTGATGGTGGTGATGCTGATGAGGGTGGTGATGATGATGATGCTCATGATGGTGATGATGGTGATGATGGTGATGATGATATGATGGGTATGATGATGGCGATGCTGATGATGGTGGTAATGATGATGGTGAAGATGGTGAAAATGATGAAAATAATGAAGATGAAGAGGAGGAAGCAGGGGGAAGCATGCTCAAAATAAAGAAGTCAATTTTACAAGAAGTGTAGAAGATTAAAGTCAGTTGCCCAAAGTCATGGAGATGACATATGATGACTAGGATTTTAATCTGGTCTGTCTTACATACTGTGCTATTCCTGCTGTTCCTCATATATTCAAATACCTTCCCCATGCAGATTGTGTTTGGAAAATGGAACTACTGAAGAATTCCAGGAAATATATTGAGATGTATTTATCTGATATACAGGATAGTTGAGAAAGGTCTTTCTGAGCACAAAAGCCAAGAAATAACTAACTCAAAGAAAATGATTGCTGAATTTTACTTCATGAAATCTAAAATTTCCTGATGTCAGGTAAAAATATAACATAAACTGAACAAAAAGGCCAATGACAAAACACTTAAAAACCATGTGCATCATCAACATAAAATAAAAAGAAAACTCCTGAGATATAGGAAGATCTCATACAAAGCAAATGGTAGAAAGCTAAATATCAGAAAAATACATTGATTGTACCAATTTATTGTACACTACACGTGTTCTAGCTTTGGGCATTATGATTTAAAAAAATAAAATATTTGCTAAAATGATGACTGAAAGAGAGCAGCTCTTTTTAAAAATTACACATACCACATTATATTGATTCCCAAATAGGTCAGACATTTTTCTTGTGTTTAAAAAAAATAATTAAACTACAAAAAAATCTGTTGCCATTTATCCAGTGGAGTCAGAATCTTTCCTTAATCCCTAATGCTTATCGGAGGACCTGGTGAAATCCATGACCACTTACAAGGCATATTTTAAATATTCAGCCAACACTTTTCATTTATGAATCCCAAGTCATCTATGACACAATGATTAAAACTCAAGTGAAGCAACAAATTGGGCTTTATTTTCACAGTGGTGTTTTTCTTCACTGGATATCCCCTTTAGGAAATGTCTTTCAAAGGCTTTAAGTTATCTGTGTGTATGTGTGTATGTGTGTGTGTGTTTACACATGATAGTTTACATTAAATTTATCTCCCACTGCATCCTAAATCACACTTTTAAAAAAATGAGTTTGTGAAATCTACTTATTTTAATAATGCTAATGTAATGTTAATTCCCCACAGTGGAAACTGCAGTTTAAAAAAATAAAAAAGGAAATCCATGGTTTATTCAGACTATCAGCTCTTGGTATATGCTTGCAGTCATAGCTGAGCTCTGGATCAGATGAAATATGACCTCTGATCGTGTCATTGCACACCCGTATTGCTGAGATTGCTATGATAATCATGAAATTGCAGATAGACAGTATCTTCTCAGGGACTTTTGACAGGGGCTGGTATTAAGCCTCCACTACTTAATGAACCAATTTTTTATTCAAGCAGATCTAGACAGGAGAGAAATGAAATCATTTCCATTACAGACCACTGTTTACCTGAATGCAACATGCATAATGAGGTTTTGAAACTTCAAGAAAACATCTAGGAGGTGATGACAACCCCTACATTGCAAAGGAATGACTAATACAAGCCCACTTATGCGTGATTCTCTTTACGCGATTGCCAAACATATTTATTAAAGAGACAGTTTAAAAATCGTCAGTTACATGCTTGACTGTAAAGGTATATAGTACACTTTAGGATATGTGCTGTTTTGCTGTTTGGGAGTATTTTGTGTATACTTTTTAAAATACAAGGCTTTCTCAAATAGGATAGACCATTTGTTACTGGAATGTAATTTTATCTAGGGTTCTTATTCCTTTCATTACTGCAGGAAGAAAGTGAGTTTTTGGTCAGTCGAAATAAAATCACGTATGTCAAGATTTTCTATTGATTGTCACTTTCAGAAGTGTGTGTTTGGGAAGTCTTTGTGAGTGACGAGGCGTGGGTTGGAGGAGAGAGTAGCTGTGAGATGCTCGCTGACTGTCCCAGAATTTATGCTTTTCTTGTGCCTTTCTACGATGTCTGTAGAGCTTTCCCTTCATGCAGGGGCTTAAGATGAGGTCACTGAGAGCTAAGGTCTATGATTTAATGTAGTTCAAAAGCAGAGTTCTGGGGATGAATGTGAAGTAGCATGTCACATACCACTTTGCAACAGAAAAAAATTTTAAATCGCTGCCTCAGTCTTCTGTGGTTTTTTTAGTGTTTTCCACACTTTGTGTACATGGTTTTCTGATTACCAAAGCAATCCGCAGTATGCAAAACCGAAGAATATAGGCACAAACAATACAGAAAGGGAATGCCTCATGAAATCTCACCCCTAAATAGGTAGCATCAATAACAGTTTGCTGGATAGATTTATTGTTTATATGTTGCCAGTATGACATAGTAATATCAAGATATGACTAATAAGAATATTTTACACAAACTCTATATGCTATTCTGCAGTTTTCTCTTTTCACTCAACTATCTATTTGGTCATTTTTCCATATCAGCATTTCGATGTTCATTTTACCTTTCTTAGACTACAATTCGTTTAATCATTCCTCTGTGAGGGACATCTGAGTTCCTTTTAAAACAATTTATTTTATTTTTTATTTTTTGTATTTCAAGTAGTGCTATAAGTGAATATTCTGTAAAGCTGTGTGAACTGGTGGAATAGTTTTGAAATAAAAATTCAGCCAAGATCAAACTTAGCTGGATCAAAGAGCATAAAAACTTTGCTTTCATTTGATATTGCCTAAAATAGGCATACTCTTTTTTTCACCATGATAGTAGAACACCCATTGATGATCAATGAGAGCGCTAATTTCCTCATGCTCTTAGCAACCCTGGATATTATCAGTCTCTTTTACATCTGTCAGGTGAAAAATTGCTAGTTCACTATTTTTTTTCTGTTGTGTGTGGGATTAGTACAGGGTTATATTTCTTCTCCCAAGGATTGTTGGTTCATATTCTTTGGTCTCTTTTCTATTGGATTGTAGATCTTTTTCTAATTGATTTGTTTGCAATATTTATATGATAAGAACATTAACATTTTACTTATTGTATGTTGCAATATTTTTCCTACCTTTTTTTTTTTTTTGTCTTTTCATTCTATTTAAAGAGTCTTTTGCAATAAATTTTTGTAGTTAGACCTGACCTTTCCTTCATGATGTCTGGGGCTTATAATTGGAAGATTTTTTTTTTTTTTAAATAAGCTTTTCTTACTCCTCTACAAATTACAGGTTGAGTATCCAAAATACTCAAATATTCATCCAAAATACTCAGGACCAGAAGTGTTTCAGATTTGGAATTTTTTCAGATTTGGGAATATTTATATTCTACTCACCAGCTCAGCATCCCTAATCCAAAAATCTGAAAGTCAGAATGCTCCAATGAGCATTTCCTTTGTGTGAGCATCATGTTGACACTCAAAAAGTTTAGGACTTAGGAGCATCTCAGATTTCAGATTTTCAGAAGTGGGACACTCAGCCTATATGTATACACCCTTTCCCTTGTATTTTCGCCCAATATGTATATAGCTTCATGTTTTACAGTTAGATATTTCATCAGTGGAGGAAATTGTGTGCGTGTGTGTGTGTGTGTGTGTGTGTGTGTGTGTGTGTGTGATGGACCATGTGTTATTTGCCTATTCTTGTGGATTTGGGTCTTGATTGATCAGTATTCTCGGCTGATGTGGGGCCTCTTAGAACTTGGGTAGGACAAGTGTTGGTGGCCCAGTGCTATACTTTGTCTTCAGGTGGTAGAAATCCAGTTAGGATCTTTTCTGCAAGGGCTATGCAGAGGGTCACCATAATGAAACCACTGGAAGCCAGGTGGCTGTAGCCCAGTAGTCTCTTCCCATGAGGTCTAGCATCGGCTGATTCGTCAAGCTAGATCCACCCTTGAGTGGGCAGCAATACTTAGTTCAAACCTACACTGTCACTGCAGGAGATTGGTGGTGAAGCCAAGCTCCCCTTACAAGTACATGAGGTCCTCATGGTGGTCATGGCATCCACCAGCCAGATGAGTTAGGACCACAAGGAGGGCTTTAACTGCTAGAGCTGTCAAGAGCAACCTATGGTTTCTGGGAGCTGCTGATGGCTTCTGACAGCCTCACTTTTGGACTGGCTTCTGTAGCCACCATTTCTGGGTGGGGTTTCAGGAGGAGGTGAGGGTCATCAGGTGGTTGGCCTTCCCTTGGTCCAACCAAGGGAAGCAACAGTGATCTGCAACCCATGTGAGCAGGCAGGGGCAAGGTTAGGGCTGGGAAAGTAGTTTGCGCACAGGGGAGGGAGGGATGGTTTGGTGACTGTACCCTCCAAGAGCTGTTTTCCTCTGGTGCTACCATTCCCACTTAGATGAGGAGCACAAAGCCTTGAAATCAAGTGAAGGAGGGGCTTTTCTCAATTGTCTCCAAAGGGAGCCTCCTGCTTTGCTCCCAGATGTCTTCCCCAACCAGTGAGGAGGGAACAGCTGGCTGGTGCTACTGTGCATCCTGCCCTTACCTGTGGGTCCTTACCTGTGGGATCTCATTTGTATCCAGGTGTACAGTCATGTCCCCCACTCAGATTCCTGTGATGGTCATGAAGCCAGGAATGTGTCTCTTTTTTTTTTTTTTTTTTTTCCTTAAGAGATGAGGTCTCATTTTGTCACCTAGTCTGGAGTGCAGTGGCGTGATCTCGGCTCACTGCAGCCTCAAGCAATCTTCCTGCCTCAGCCCCCCAAGTAGCAGGGACTATAAACATGTGCCACCATGCCCAGCTAATTTTTGTAAGTATGTATGTATTTTGTAGAGACAGGGTTTTAATATGTTGCCTGGGCTGGTCTTGAACTCCTGAGCTCAGTCAATCGCCCACCTCAGCCTCCCAAAGTGCTGGGACTACAGACAGAATTTGTTTCTTCTAGAGTAGTTATGTCACTTTTGCAAAGAGAGCTAGGGAAAAGAAAGAGGCAGAAATTGGTCTATGTTCTCCTTGTTTCTGGAATCTTACGAAACCAGTGCTCAAGCTGTTTAGATTTCTGCATTTAGAAAAGAGGGAAGAGAAATACAACTCCTGAGATCATTTGAAGAGAAGACATTTCTAGCCCATGAATGAATGCATACTTAATTGAAAGCAGACAATTCTTGATCTGAGCCCTTTCTTTGGCGTCATGGGACCATTTTCAAAAACCAAAAGGCCCGTAATGGTCCAGGCAGCATTAAATTAGGGGTTCAGTGCTATGTTGCCATCTCGTCTCCTTGCTCTTGTGGTTTTCACTGTCACATTAGACTGTGTCCTGTTGTCATGCTGCCACTGCCATCTGCTCCACTGATAATACTACTACTAATAAACTTACTTGTTCTTCTCTTACTGCATACTTACTGTCTGCCAGGTGTTATGCATTCATAGTAGTTCACATGGCAGGCCTCTGAGAATGGAACTGTATTATCCCATTTTAAAGATGTGTAAACCAAGGTGCATAGGAAGGTAGTAACTAGTCTCAGCAAGCTCACAAAATCAGCAGGTTGCAGAGGCAACATTCAGAGCCATGCGTATATGGTTCTACCCCCCACAGTGTATACTGGGACAATGATATCTTACCACTTCTGACTTCAACATATTGATGGCAGCAGCGGTGCCAAGAAAGGACACAGGCTGTGACAAGATTGCATGTGATTCTATCCCCCACTGACCAACCCCTGGCTGTTAAATGTGGGCAGGTGACCTCTCTCACTGAGCCCCGACTTCTTTCTCTGTAAAGTGGGATCATTTCATTGCCTTTCTTGCTGGGGATGTTTTGAAGAGTGCCTTGGGTGTATTAAGCACTGGACAAATGTTCACTATTATTAGGAAACCTCCACACAGAGCTTTTGTTGCATCACAGCATCAGTTGATTCTCTTTTCTGTGCATCTTGATTTTGCCGTCTCTCCTCCAAATATATTTTAGTTTGCTTTTTGGTAGGAAAGGGGAGCAAATGGCCATAGCTCTCCTGGGACACAATTTCATGTGTTCGAGTCTTGTGACCTTTCGTTGGTTTGGTATCTCACCATGAGAAAAATGGAGTAAATGAAATATTTCCATAGCTTTGTCATCTGAGATCATGTGAGCACACTTCTCTGCCTGCAATCTGAAGAGTCACTTCTCCGACAAGCCTCGTGGAGTAGGAATCCAGGATTGCTCACAGAGTCTGCTGGGAGCTAACTGTCTGTCTTAGGTTGATTTCTGGGCTCACCCACTTGGACTGTATCTCTCAACATGGCATGCAGAGCCCCTGGTTTGGGGGCAACAGTGGCTTAGTGCTTTTTTGGGGAGGTAAGCACTTGGGAAGGAAAGTTTCTTTACAACAGAATTCTGTAAGTCATTTTATTTGCTCTCAAGAAGTAGAAAAAAAGAGAAGATTATAACATAACATATACTTTCATACATGACTCCTTCCCAATGCAAAATGGATCTCTTTCATCGGGTACCCCAGATACCGTTGAAGCAAAAAATGAAAACAGAACAGACCTCTGCTGTTTCTGGGATTACTTTGGTGCTTGCCATACTTAACACAACATTTTGTTTATTTAAGGTCACTCACAGTGGGTGTACCCTGACTCATTTAGCTCATCAGTTACTTAAATTTTAAAACAAATACTCAGTGATGCTCATCCAAATGAACTCCATTTAGTCAGTCATGGCAAAATCTAACTTTTGCACCTATTCATGCTTCCAGTTTGTAGAAAATTGTTGGTGAAAGAACATTGTTGTCATCATTTTGTTTTTAATTCTAAGGTAAGACAATAGCCAGAACAAAACAAAAATGACAAAATTACAGCATTTTAAGTCTTTTAACTTTAATCACTTGAAGGTGGAATTACCTGTCAAATACCTATACCGACAACAGCTATTTCTTGTCTGCCAAGTTTCATCAGTAACAACCATCTATAAATGTGTTTATGCATCCGATTTGTAGCAAGTAAATATACCATACTTTAGGAAGAAAAAAACCTAGAGAAAACAAGCATCTTTGACAATCTTTGAAGCTTTGAGCACTGACTTTGAGAAAAACTATTTTGTTTTGTTTACACGACTTGACATTTTGGTTTTGCATAGTGCTGCCTTGCAATTAAGCATAGGAGAAGGAGAGACGTGAAATGACATTACAATTTATTTGGAAACAGAGAGAATTACCATACTTACAGACAGAGTAGATGCTTCTGTGTTACTATTTCTTTGTAACTTTATCCTTGCAGAACTTCCCGAGAGGGTGTCCCAGCATGGGGATGCATCTGTACAAAACACAGCTCTTGTAGACAGGAGTGGGTCTTGCTCAGATATCATTGGCCAAGAAGGGTTGCAGTCTATTTAGTTTGGGAGATGGAAAGGGAATCTTTGCACAGAACAGTATACATTGAGTTATAACATCCACAAGTGGTGTTACTGCCTGGATCCACACCATAGAATATACATCTACATTCATATGGATTTACATAAAAGCACACACCAAACTACACATAATATGTAGCATATTTCCTTCCACCATGTCTCACCCAAAGCCAATAAATCCTTGAGCTACTCGTGGCTCTGCAGATGGCCTCTGCTTGGTTTGGTCCATAGTCTTGTCATTCCTTATCATGTTCTGCATTGCATGCCATGTGTTTGATCCACTGCATGCCATATGCCAAGATGACCATTCACAGAATAGTCATTTCCTGGAGGAGGATCTTTATTCTAATGAAATTCCTCAGTCCGTCTGCTTGCAATTGCATCAGAGTCCCGCTTGAAGCATTTCTTAATTTAAGAGTATTCTAAAGAATACTCTTCTCACTTTGCCACTGAACCAGTCTAGTTAGGACTGAAGATGGAGGTCACTGGGCAAGGTCATCTTTTCCAGTACACGCTACCTGACTTCAAACTATATTACAAGGCTACAGTAACCAAAACAGCATGGTACTGGTACCACACTGTCTCAATGCCAGTTGCCTGATATTTGGCATTGGTTTTTCTTCGTGCTTTTAAAGCAAGAGTGGATAGGGTGGCAGGACTTGCCTCTGTTTTGGGAGGGAGAAGAATGACTTTCAAGGTGACTGCTGTCTAAACACTAGTTCAATGCAGCAAGCCTCATTGGTTCTCTGTTGCCATCTCTACTTCAGGGTTAGACTTCTGTGCCCTTGGGCAGCCTCCTAGAGTGTGATAGTTGAACTATTCATGCCCCTGAACATGAGCCCCACAAAAATGTTTATTTTGGACTTCTTTACTTGGTACTTTTTAAAGAGTAGAGGAATGGAACTTCTACGTAAAGGCAGTATCAAGAATTGAACTATGATTAAAGACAAGGCAAGTTGTAGCCACTAGGGACATAAAGATGAGAAACTCTTCATTGCCTCTCCTCAGCTATCTGGTATGAGTGGCAGTACTGGAGTTGTTTTCCACTGAATTCCTCAATGATTCTTTGTGTGACCCATTTGCCCACTAATTTGCTATTCCCCATATGTGCTGTGGTCAGAATATAGCATGCTTTCAATGGCATTAATGTTAAATCCCTTGCTCTTGCAGGTGAATCCACATCTTCGAAAATGGCATTTTTTTCTTCCATCATCCTATTCTTGATTTTAAATGTATGCCTCAGTTACACTCATATGGAAAGCTCAAAGTAAACTAGGGTATCAGAAAACCCAGTGATAACAGTGCAGCAAGAATGGAGGATATGTAGATATTGTATATGTTTTTCTTCTCTCTCTACTTTCTATTTGAGTTTCCAGTAAATCTGCATTTGTGACAAAATAGTAAACTTTGCAGAAAGAGGTTTTTGTAACCTCAGATTAGAGATTGAAACAGTACATAGCAGGAAAAATAGAAGAAGGGGTAGCTTGAGACCAGGTGTTTGAGGCTGCAATGAGCTATGATTGCACCACTGCACTCCAGCCTGGGCAACAAAGTGAGACCCCATCTCTAAAATAAATTTTAAAAAATAAAATTTGAGAGAGATGGGGTAAGGGCATTGTGGCCAGACCAAGGTAGGTCTGGAGAGCCAAAAAACCTTTTAACTGTAATACATAGTTGAAAATCCATTGCATAGAGTATTGATTTTGGTCCTCTACATTAATTTAGCTTATAAATCATTAATATCTGAGTCTTATCAAGTCTATAATGATGTTACCATGTTCAAACAGCTGCAAACCTAATTTCAGGTTCTTGAGCCTGAAACTAATATTGTCTTACCTGGAATTTACATCTCAAATTAAAATTAATAGTGTTTAATGTTGTTTTATAAATTATTTCTATGATTTCCATGGTATCTTCCATTTATTATAGTATCTTCCAAGAATAAATTATCAAAGAATCAAGTTATCAATTATCATGACCATGCTAAAATGGTCATGACAGAATGACCATTAAAAGACCATTAGGCTAGTTAATTCAGATGGGATTAATAAAAGTACATGAGAGCATCTGAATGCTATCAATAATTAGCTGCAACACAATTACACAACAATAATAATAAACATTTAAGACTTAGAATAGCTAAAATGCAAAAGCACTTAGTCTATTTTAGTCACGTCTCTAAACACTATCTTAGTCATGTGTCTAAGCATGGATTACTTAGTGTAATCCCTACAACTATGCTACGAGATACTTTTATCATCACCTCTGGTTTAAAGGCAACAAAGCAAAGTTTGGGTAGGTTGAGCAACTTGTGTCAGGATTGCCCAACAACCACTACACTATAGAGCTTCTTGGCTGCATGAGAAGAGTTCTGGATTGTGAATTGAATTCAGACAGTAGACCTATCTGGTTCCTAGGGAGAGTCTCCTGCTCTGGAGCTGCAGGTTGTGTATAAGACAAGCCCGTTTGGACCAGTGGCCTCTGACAGTTTTCTTCTCACTCCTGTATTCTAGTATTCCATCAAGTCCTGAGTTCTTGAGTTTGCTTCAGATACTATAAAGATGTCTGGGTTCAAAATTAAACAAGGGATGTGGAGGAGGTAGAAGCTATGGGTACTACAAGGGTGTTTTGGGTAATACTTTTTCTGCCATCTAACCATTCCAAGCACATTTAGTTTTGCTAATTAAGTCTTTCAAGGCATAGAAAGGAAATATATATTAGAATCCATGACTTAAAGCTGTGTTCTAGCGGCCGGGCGCGGTGGCTCAAGCCTGTAATCCAAGCACTTTGGGAGGCCGAGACGGGCGGATCACGAGGTCAGGAAATCAAGACCATCCTGGCTAACACGGTGAAACCCCGTCTCTACTAAAAATACAAAAAAAAAAAAAAAAAAAAAACTAGCTGGGCGAGGTGGCGGGCGCCTGTAGTCCCAGCTACTCGGGAGGCTGAGGCAGGAGATCGGGAGGCTGAGGCAGGAGAACGGCGTAAACCCGGGAGGCGGAGCTTGCAGTGAGCTGAGATCCGGCCACTGCACTCCAGCCTGGGTCACAGAGCAAGACACCGTCTCAAAAAAAAAAAAAAAAAAAAAAGCTGTGTTCTAAATAATACTCCACTGAATACCAATGTGTATATTTCAAAAGTGAGGTCAAAATTAGGGGTCAGGACTAGAGTTGAATACCTGTTGCTTTAAAGTCGTGGCCCAATTATAGCTCAGTCAAAAAATCTACTGCAACATTCCTCCTCCATGAATTTATTCAGCCTGCTTGAAATAATTGAATTAATTAATTGGATTAAATGAAGTCATATATTTTGAATAGAGAGCTTAGTGCCTGGCTTGCAAGACAGGCTCAATAAATGGTAACTGCTGTCGTTATTCTTACCATTAGTGTTATGGTAACTCTTCTTTTCACAGATGCGTAAAGCATCTTTGCTTAAAATGTGCCTATACCTCCATTACATTGAGTAGAAAAATCATAGATGAGAAAACGTCTATAATGGAAAACTAAGCAGATATATGCACCATCTTATCTTTTTTGTTACTAGCTCACCTTATATTTAAGATATCTCTGGTAGGACCCACAGTCCCTAGAAGGGCCCACCAATAGCACTGGTATTAAGGATCTTGGGGAAAGAAGTGCTTCTCTCAACTAGCACCATAAGTCTCCACATAAAGCAAACAGATCACCCTGGAGTTAGAAAGATATTACAAAGAAGCTGTGACTGGCAAACTGAAGGTTGCATGGATTAAGGAGGTTGCAAAACATAAACGATGAGTTTACCAAGGTGTTAATCAATCTGTCCATGTTTTAATTCAAGTGGAAAGAAAGGCTTGGACCTGTGATTGATGTACAAGGTGTCAGCAAAGGAAAACATCATTTTCAATTTTGTATCTTCAGCTTTAGAGATGGCAAAATCCAATGCAAAGACCTAGTTGTAACATGAACTTGAGTCTTGATGGTGTGGTAGAGCATCACAAATATGAAGAATTCTTAAGGGCTTTGTTTCCTGGTGCATTATTCATAGCCTCTGGCCATTCTCGACTCACAGTCCTCCCTCCCTTGTGGCTCAGGCTGGAGGTTTAAGGATGCACCTCCAGTTGGATATTGCTGGAGAAGTTCTGGCTGATCTGTGTCCAGAGCTTTGCATTGACTTCTGTCATAGAGATGGTGCAATGAGCATCTGTGCAACCTCCTGCTCCATGGCACAGGCTGGGTCACCTCCCAGGGCAAGTTCAGCTGGTAGCCATACCAAACAGCAAATGGCTGTACCTGATTACCCAATCTCTATCTTTTGCAAGAAGAGAAAGTCCAGGAAATACAATGGCATTACTGGATTAAGAATTGAAAGACAATGTGTTCACTCTGAACTCTGCTCTTTCAAAACATTTCCTGCTAGTCTGAATGCCCATGGCTCAGGGAAGCCACTCTATTGTGATGTCGATAACCCTATGGAAACAATGTCCAAACTGGCTTCCCTTGAGCTACAGACACGCTGACTTTGGGTCTTCTCCCAGACACTGGAGTATAATTCCACAGAACAGGTACAATGACTTTGTTCTTCCTCGTGCCTTTTCCCCATCTGTGCAGGAAAACAGTGGTATGCTCCATGAACATGAGAGCAAGTTGGAGTTATTTAAATTATTTCCACCAAATGCAACACCCTGGAAAACACACAAGTTATTGTTAAGCCAAGAAAATAGTGGAGTAGAGCCGTGAAGGCATCCCAGATGGTGAGAGCAGATGCAAGTGCAGGAGGGTAAATCACACGTTATGACTACCATTAGGGCAAGGATGGATTTAATGGAGGAAATCACAACATTATCACAACAAGCAGGTACAACACAAAATAAGGATTAATTACCGGGGGACAATGTGAACTCAGGAACAAACCAAGGAGGGAAACCCAGTCAAGTGAAGGCAGGATTACCGGTAGAATGGCGGCATTTCACAGTTTTCCATGTGTTAAGTACCCTAGTAATTACAATTCTATGCATAGTATGAGTATTTACTGTGTTTGGAAGTTATGTGTCAAATTGCCTGAACCTAGCCAAGTCTCATTATGAGCATAGTTACTGAGATCTGTGAAATTCCAGCCATCTCTTTTTATATGTCAACATTGATTAAGCATTTAGTCACAGGTAACCTTTCCTCTCAAAGTGTGGTTCTTGGGCAGGTACCATTAGCATGATGTAAGAGCTTTTTTTTTTTTTTTTTTTAAGAAATTCTCAGATCCCCACTCTAGGTCTACTGAATCAGAAGCTTCATTTTAGCATGGTCATGAATTAGCCAATTAAAATTCAAGGAACATTGGTATATAAGGTGACTACACTATGGAACCTATATGCTAAGTACAAGGTCTTATGTGTTAGTTTGGTTCAGCTAGCAGAATTCTTTAAAAAAATTGTGTAAGTTAATCTAATCAGTTTCTGAATATCACATTTTCTTACTTTTCCATAGTTGTTTCAAAAATGATTAGGGATGTCCTTCTTAACATGTTTTGAATGAAATTTTTATGTTAACTTATGGCATGTGAAAGTGAGTAAATTAATAAAAAGCATGATGATACACAAATTAATGGATGTAGTGACTCTAGTTAAATGGGAAGGTCTTGCATTGGGAATGTCCAGCCATCACTGTCGAAGAGGAATTTATCCTCTAATCCAAAAACTTCGGAGAGGATGATTCTCCATCATCTATTTGAGGCAGGCAGATTTGCATGCAACATAAACTGCCCATGGCAGAAGTTTGAGCCCCTTGTCTCTTGCTCAGTCATTAGGGGGAGATAGGAGCCACTCTTCTCTTGCTATTCAGGAAGTAGATGCAGTATGTGCTGGAGTTCACCGTCTACCTCCCAGTTCCTTAGTTCCTGCAACTATCCTGCAAGAGTTTCATTTCTAGTGCCCTTCTTAGACCTTGCTGTCCACTTGGCATTTGACTGATTGAATCCCAGATGACCTTTTATGTAGGAGCTGCATTAGATCCAAGTTGAGTACAGCAAAGCACAACTTCTCCTATTTAACTATTATGCCATTTTGCATTCTTCTTTTGAAAAACAAAGGAAAAGCCATAACAAACACCAATATTTCCTGCAGTTACATTGAGTAGGTGGAGAGCTTTTCTTAATAAACCCCCCAAAAGACAGCACATCACTTTTGTATCTCAACCAGCATATAAAATGCAGATTGTCAACTTTATGCCTTTTTATTTTGGTCCTATACTATTTTTCTTTTATATATAAACTTGTAGATTTGATTTTATACTGTAAATAACTCATTTGCTTTCCAATGTCCGATCTGAAGGGTCCCTTGAGCTCCATATGGATGGAGGAGATCAGGACTTAAGTTTTGGAAATCTTGACCATTTATTTCAGGAAGAAGTACTAGATGGAGTTCACCTGTATGAAATGGACATTGTTTCAAACTGGAGATGATACACCTATTTGTGCAGTGACAGATAAACCCTGATGTATGGGACACTGGTGATACTTCTAATCCAAAAAAGAATTCCCTTTCTGTGACAGCAGAATTTCTCTGTGCCACTCCACAAATGGTTCAGGAGAGCATGAGAATAATGCTCCAAAGGCCACATCCCTGAAGTAACACCTAGCATTTCATATGGCCAGCAGAGAGTCATAGCCACCCCCAGGTGGTAGAATTACTGCAACTCTTATCTATCTTAAAATTCTAGCTTTAGCTGAAATACTGGAGTCTTGCCATCTCTGTTGGTCAGATGTAGGAGTAACTTGCTCACCAGAATAGCTTCAGGGAGACTTTAGGATACCATTGTGCCCTGGAGTTACACTGAGTAAGTGGAGAGGCTTTCTTAATTATTAACAGTGGGTACCTGCTTAAGGGGATATATATATCTCTCATATATGATATATAAAACACACATTTTATATTAGAATGGTGACATTTCACTCTTACAGTGACTTTGGGTCTTCTCCCAGACACTGGAGTATAATTCCACAGTATATAAATATAATATATTTATAATATATTATATATTAATATTAAAATATATAATTATACATTTACATATAAATAGAATATATAAATATGTTATATGGATATATAATATAACATATATAAGCATATATTTATATAATTATAATTTATATATAAATTGTATAATTAAAATGTATATATAAAGTATATAAATATATATAAATGTATGTAATTATATAAAATATATAAATTTTATATACTTATATATAATTATGCATAATCTTATATATAATTATAAAATTTATAATTATATATGTAAGCATATAATATAAATATAATATATCATAATAAATATATAATCATATTAAGTAAATATAAAAATATAATTATATAATATACTTTACATGTATACTTATAAAATTATAACATTATATATAAATTTATTATATAATATACATATAAAATATATTATTTTATATATGTTGCTATAAAATGTATATACACATATATAATATATTATATGTATATAATATAAAACATGTCTATATTATATTTAATGAGCCTAATGCTTCCAAAAGTATAATCTTCATATATATATATATATATATATATATATATATATATATATAGTGACTTCATAGCACTTTGCTCCAGTATTCTGTCTGAGTGTACCTACCTTGTAGAAGAAAAGGCAAAGTGAAATGAACTAAAATGACAAGGCTTTGGTGACTCAAGCTGAGGTTCTAACTCCATTGTAAAGTTAAGGAACAGTGAGCACTCCCTGTAGGGCCTGTCCAGGATGAAGTGTTTTGGGTGGAATTCCTCATTCTTTCTTCCACAGCAACCCCCTACTATTATCCATTATCACCTCTGACTTAGTGGCAGAGGATCCCAGTGAAAAGCCAGAGAGTTGGGTTTCAAACCAAGTCTGCTTAAGTCAGGACCTAGAAGCAAGAGCTTTAGCACTTAGTCCTGTGCTATGGCACCTCACTCACCTAAGACCTCGAATTCTGCTTTCGTGTTTGAAACCCTTCTCTCTCGGCACTGTGTAGCTCAGTGCCTGACTCTGAATAGTAGCTTAGTGCTTGTTTGTGGGCTGAATAAATGGAATGACAGGACTTTCTAGAATTTAGGCTTCCTTGGCAACCCACATCCACACTTGACAGAGGAAGGATCCAGATTTTTGCATTTCCAAGGTTTCTTCTTTGGGACTACCAAAGGTCTGGTTAGGAAGCCCTCACTTTGATAAGCTTGTTCTTGTTATCTCCAGTTAAATACCAAAGTGGTCTTGAAATGGCCTATTTTCTATATTTGTTTCATTCAGAAAACAAAGGGAGAAAGCTTTGGAGACAGAACATTTCATTTACAAGCTATAATGCAGCTCACCATCGGCAATTCAAAACTATCATTCTGTATATATCAGTATCATTATATCTTGAGAACCTTACTGAAAAATAATATTTGCAGACCTCTGATTTGTAATAGATTGCTCTGAAAGCAAAAATAATACAGCAGCATTTGTTCTTATGGGAGATTTCTGTTCACAGTGTTTATGAGGGAAACATGTTAGACCTTTGTAGGATCAATGTTATAAAAAATTAAATGTCAAATGGGCTCTGGGATTTACAAATGAGATTCTGGCATAAGACCTAAGTAGTATGGGATCCAGACTGTATCTTTTGGGAAAGAATGGACTAAAAGGAAATTAGAAAACTGACCATTTCTCAGGAAGTTGAGCTAAATATTCTACCATGCATACATGCATGGCAACCTCAGCCACTTTCTCTTGTACTAATAATCCCAGCCCAGTTGTATAGGACACCTTTAATGAAAGTGATCACTCTAGGCAACGAAGAAGAAACTTTGATGAGGACATGTTAAATATCATGGTCATTTGAAATATTGGAATTTGGAGGGAATATCCAGGGCGAAGTATTAAGATGGGAAAGGATGCAGGATATTTCAGTTGAGAGAATCTGCATAATAAATGCAGCTGTAAATTTGTCTGGAGTTAAAAATAGGCAAGAGGAGAAACTGTGAGTAGGATGTAGCTGGCCTTGGCTTTGGGGATAAGAGCTGTCCCTGAAAAACTCTGTGGCACTGCAGCCTTTAGCCCACAGCCTGTGTAAGGTGCGCACTTCATAAATCCATGTTGAATGAATGCATGAGGAAGTCTAAGAGTCAAAATTGCATTTGAAAGCCATTTAAAAAATTAACAGAAGGAGGCTGAGGCAAGGGGATTGCCTGAGCCCAAGGGTTTGAGACTAACCTGGGCAACAAACTGAGACCCAATCTCTACAAAGGATACAAAAAAAAGAAAAAAAAAAAAAAAAAGCCAGGCATGGTGATACTCACGTGTAGTCCCAGCTGCTTAGGAGGCTGAGGTAGGAGGATCACTTCAGCCCAAGAGGTAGAGGTTGCAGTGAGCCATGATTGTGACACTGCACTTCAGCCTGGGAGACAGAGGAAGACCCCGTCTCAAAAACAACAAAAGTAGTAGACTATTTTTGACCAGTTTTATGTTTACAGAAAAACTGAACAGAAAGTACAGAGTTTTCATACACTCTCCCCTGCACACAGTTTCCTTATTATATACATTATGTATTCATGTGGTACATTTGTTACAGTTGAGCCAACATTGATAAGTTGTGATTAACTGAAGTCCATAGTTTCCATTAGGGTTCACTCTTCCTGTTGTATGTTCTGTGGGTTTGGACAAAGGTATAATGGCACGGATCCACAATTACAGGATCATACAGAGTAGTTTCACTGCCCCCAAATTCCTCTGTGCTCCGCCTCTTCATCCCTCCTTTCTCCCAAGCCAACAGTAATGACTGATCTGTTTACGGTCTGTATAGCTTTGCCTTTCCCAGAATGTCCCATAGCTGGGATCATACAGTATGTAGCCTTTTCAGATTGACTCCTTTCACTTAGAAATATCTTAAGATCCTTCCATGCTTTTCATGGCTTTATAGCTCACTTCTTTTTAGCTCTGAATAATGTTTCATTGTCTGGATGTACCACAGTTTATTTTTCCATTCAACTGCTGAAGGGCAGTTTCGCTGCATCCAAGGTTTGGTGATTATAAATAGATGTGGTATAAATATTTGTGTGTGGGTTTTTGTGTGCACATGAATTATTACAGGAGACACATTTTTATAGGAAATTTCTTTGCAGCATTTTCTTTGTGCAGATACTTCTGCATATAGAAAGATGAATTTTGTTTCAAAGGAGGGTGTATGGTCATATGCCTTTCACTAAATACTAACTATAATACATGGAAGCAAATTCCTAAGTCCTCTGCAACCTGCCTAATCTGTGTTATTTTACACAGAAGTTGTTGTATGAGCAAAAGGGGACATTTTCTTTCAAAGTATAAATGGGGGTTATAGCGCCTTATTGCTTCCTTCTATTTCAACTCATTAAGCTAATTACCATTTTCAAAGTAATTAGGCTTAAATTAGTGTCTCAGCCAAACAACCCCAAGCCCAAGTGCACAGGTGGTTTGCTTAGCTGCACCAGATAACACCATAATAAATGTCTGCCTGATCATGATTTATCACGGGAGACAAATTGCTAAAACGGCCCTCGGGTGTCTTATTTTTTGGTTCTGAGTATGACATTTACATATATGGTGTGGGTTCTGGGAATGTTTATCATTTGAGTTAAAAATTGAGAAACATTGAACATACTCTAGCCCGTGGCACTTGTAGTCAAATAGCAAATATATGCCTTTGCACAAATGACTTGGGTGTTGTTTTTGCATCAGAAATCATCTCTGCCACCTCCATGGGCAGCTCACCCTGCAGTCCTTCTCCTTCCCCTTTTCGGAGCCAAGTACGTGTGACTACAACCTGGAGTGAAGGGTCTGGCCCTGCAGGGTGTGATCTACCTGCTGGATAGGATGTATTCCAAATCCTATATTTAATTATTTCTACCACAGAGGATGCCTGGGGCCATTGTAGAATATCAGTTGTTGTGGACGTCCTAGTGTGACTAAGAGCCCACCCAAAATTTGATTCCCATGTTGAGACCAGTGACAGCACGCACACACTAAGAGGATATGAAAAGGCTTGTTACTCATATAATGTGACTTTCTAAGGACAGCAGGTGATATGGTTTGGCTGTGTCCCCACCCAAATCTCATCTTGAATTGTAGTAACCATAATTCCCATGTGTTGTGGGAGGGACCCGGTGGGAGATAATGGAATCATGGGGGCGATCCCTCCCCCCCACTGTTCTCATGGTAATAAATAGGTTTCACAAGATCTGATGGTTTTATGAGGGGGTTTCCCCTTTCGCTTGGCTGGCTCTCTCTCTTGCCTGCCGCCATGATTGTGAGGACTTCCCAGCCACGTGAAACTGTGAGTCAATTAAACCTCTTTTTCTTTGTAAATTACCCAGTCTCGGGAGTGTCTTTATTTGCAACGTGAGAACAGACTAATACAGCAGGTTACTAAACCAGTACAAAAAATAGCTTGAGAGAGCACAGAAAAGAAACGGATTCTGCTTTTATGGTGATTAGGACTTGGGGCTGGGATAAGGGTCTCTTGCATGCAGACAGGGGCTTGCATAGTTCCAACCTCCCACTGGCAGTGAAGGAGGGGGTTTCTTATCAGCCTGAGTGGCATGAGCAGAAGAGGGAGAGATGAGGCTTAAAAACTCTTGGCACTCAAACGTTAAGAAGTGGAATCAGGCTCTAATATACCAATCAAAGCCTAGCAGTATACAATGACTTATTAAATTAAATAAGCAGCATATGACTATGTAGAGCCCTGTGGAAACTGTACATTGTATACCTCTAGTTTGCCTATCATTGTCTTCTGATTTGAGAGCTGGGTGATAGCTTCCTAATCAGAAAGTCCAGGTTTCAGCTCCTTCTTCGAACTTCAACTTTCCTCTATTTTTTTCTTGCAGAAAATTATAAGCATATGCAGATATGGAATAGTACAGTTAAACCTCCATATGCCCTTCACTCATATTTAACAGTTATTAACTCCTGGCTAATCTTGTTGAATCTATGTCCCAGACTCATTTGTTCTCGTCCTGCATTCTTTTGAAGAAGACAGCAGCTATCATCTTCTTCACCACCTCCATTTCATCCTCGGGTATTTCAGGATGTATCTCTACAATATTTTTTTTCTCTCTGGTGTACGTTTTAGTCCTCTGTGATTCTCCCTGAGTCTATCTACTCATCTGTTCAGGATTTGAGCATTTTGAGTTTTCAATCAGATTTGATTCTTACTTTCTGGTTCTCCCACTTCCCAACTATCTGAACTTGAACAAGTTGCCCTTTTACAGCATTGTTGCTCTACCGCTAAAATGAAGCTAGTGCTATTTACTCATAGGGTTCAGTGTGTTCTAAACAAGATAATATGTAATAAAATTCTCTACATGTAGACAGTGCTCAACAGATGGTAGCAATTATTATTATTATTGTTGTTGCTATTATTTTTTGAGGGGTTATCTGGGGGTGGTATACAATGTTAGTTTTGGGGAAAGAAGGTGAGGACAGGAAGAATGTTGATATTTGTGATGGAGAGTTTAGACTTGGGGAATAACTCCTGGTTCTTCCTCTATCAGTGAGGAATATTGATATTCATGTGAGGGATAGTTTAGATTTGGATATCTACCATAAATATTAAAAGAGAATATTCTCATAAAATATCTATATACCTATTTGTTCACATAAGAGGAACATCACTGGTTTAGTTTTCCCATCCTTATTTGGTTTTCCTTATTTCCCAATGAGGAAAAATGATAGACTTCTTTATAGCCTTAGGGCCAACGCCAGCTGGTGAGAACAACCTTTCAGCTTCTTTCTTCTGGCACCTGCCTCCAAGTGGCTCTCCATCAATGGACCTGGTACTTATAGAATACTTTCTCAGGTCTCCCTGCAGAATTACTTCATGATACCCAGAGGTTCAAATGGCCCCTCTAAATGGCACTCAAGTCAATGAATCTTGGTGTCTATTCTAAGAACGCAGCCACAGCCAGTCTTGATTGCATCACGTCTCATGTTGGGATAAAATCCAATTTGTAAGAACATTTACTTCCACCTTGAGAAATTAGCTGCCCATTGAGTAGGGCAACCATCTCCCTTTGCTTTGTGAATATGCATTTTTACATAGAGTCTTTTTCCCCTCCAGGGCAGATCTTGAACCTTCTAGATGAGCTGAGATTGGCTAATGATACCCTCATCTACTTCACATCGGACCAGGGAGCACATGTAGAAGAAGTGTCTTCCAAAGGAGAAATTCATGGTGGAAGTAATGGGATCTATAAAGGTGAGAAATGCTGGGATGGACAAGCTGTGGCCTCTTAGCTCATCTGCTGGTCACTTTTTTCTGATTTTAGAGCTTTTCCATAGTTCTTCTGCTACTTTGCAATAGGTAGTACTTCCTTCTGTCATGGAGACAGTTGGAAGGCCAAAGTGACCATTTCTGTTCTGGTTCCCACAGATTTTAAAAGCCCACATCGTGTGTCAAGACATTAGAATGAGAGTATGTATCTCCAAATGTTAATGCAGCCTCATATAATGTAACTGATTAAAACAAGAATTCCTCTACCCCGTATGTGGATTTCCTGTCACTACTGGAACAAATTGACACAAACTTATGGGCTTAAAACAAATTTATGAACTTACAGTTCTAGAACTCAGAAGTTCAAAATGGATATCTCACTGGTCTGAAATTAAGATGTCTGTAGGGCCCTCTACAAGCTCTTGGAGGGAATCTGTTTCCTGGACTTTTTCAGCTTCTGGGGACTTCCCACTTTCCTTGGCTCATGTCCCCTTCTTCATGCGGAAAGCTAACAATTCACTGTCTTCAAACCTCCCTGTCTGTCTCTGACCTTTGCTTCCATAATCTCGTCTCTTTCACTTACTCTGACACCCCCGCCTCCCTCTCATAAGGACCCTTGAGATTACATTCAGCCCGCTCGTATAATCCCACATCATCTTCCCATCTCAAGATCATGAACTTAATCTGCAACGTCTCTTTTGCCATGGGGTGTAACATGTTCACAGGTTCCAGGGATTAGGACGAGGGCATCTTTGGGAGACCATTATTCTGCCTATGTGAACCCACAATAGTATTTTGAGCTGATACTTCTTTTAAAAAAAAATTTTTTTGCAGCATTAGCTGAGCTACTTTCATGATGGGTCGGGCATCATGCTAGTCATTGGAGATATTTGATGAGACCCAGCTACTGGCTTATATAGTGTATACTCTTCCAATATAAGATAGACATATAT
This sequence comes from Piliocolobus tephrosceles, assembly GCF_002776525.5. Lineage (NCBI taxonomy): Eukaryota > Metazoa > Chordata > Mammalia > Primates > Cercopithecidae > Piliocolobus > Piliocolobus tephrosceles. The sequence continues at coordinate 16,624,602 of NC_045456.1, read as the reverse complement.
AATGTCTAATATATACATTTAGATGTATCTAATCTACTTAGACATAACTAATGTTTAATGTCTATATACGTTAGACATATCTAATGTCTAATATATACATATCTAATCTCTATCTTATATGACAGACATTACATGACATACAACGTGGCCCATTTCATAAAGTGATATGATACCTAAAAGGGCGTATTCATGCTGAGGGTTAGGACTCCCCAGCCAACTCTGCGGTAGATATGGGTTGAAGGTACAAGAAGAGATGATGCCTTAACCAAAAGGGGAGGGTGAATCACAGTTTACCTGCAAGGTATGAAAGGATGATATAGGGAATGTTTTTATCTATCAATTTGTTTTGGAATATTGATTATCTTCTGTGTATCTTGCATTGGATCAGACACAACAGTAAATATTAAAACATGGTGTCTGCCCTGAAGGAAGTCATGTTGAACTGGTAGGTGGGTGGGTAAATGATGGCTTGAAGCCTGGGAAGATCCAGTGCAATTTGACAAGGGCACTAACACTTGCATGCACAAGATACTAATGGCACAAGGGGAAAGAGAGCCTCACTTGGCTGAGGAGTTCCCAGGAATGTTTGCAAAGGAGATGCAGCTAGAAAGGAGGTCACCAGTGGGTCTATGCATCTGCTCTCACTCCCCTTCTATCTCTTTCTGCCTTTCCAACCCCTTGCTCTCTTTTGTCATGCTAGAAAGAGGGAGAAGCAGCAAATAGCTTATTCTGCAAACTGCAAGGAGCTCAGTAAGGCCAGATTACACCACACCTGAGGCAAAGAGAAATAGTCCTCTGTAGTCTATGCCTCAGGCTGCAGATAGCTTATGAAGCCTTATACTTCTATTTACATCTCTATGTGCACATCTGGAGCCCTATGACCGGCTGAGCACCCAGGGGCAGGAACCCTCTCCTACATCTTTTGTTACCTGGCACCTAGCACAAAAAGATGCCTGTTAGGTGCATCTGGCCAACCTTCATAGGCTGCTCAGACCTCCTCCCAGCCCCTTCCTTTAGGTCGTGTTACCTTGCTCAATGCAGGCAGGACACATGATCAATATGTAATGTGGGTTTGATTAATCAACCGGTGTGTTTAATCTGAACAGGATTAACCCCAGTAGGCTATCACTCTTTCAGCCCTTCTCTGTGTGCCATGTTACTTTAAAAGTAGTAAAAAGTGGAAACATGTATTTCTAATATATGAAGACATCGTGTTACCGGGCTGAACTGGGGTCCACTCACCCAGCGCAGTAAGGCCAAACATCCACACCGAGGTTTTACAGTGGGAGAAAGGAGGGTGTTTATTTGCAGGGCTACAAGCAAGTAGAATGAGGCATCTCTCACTTAAGATTCCACTTCCCCAATGGTTTGCAAGCAAGGATTTTTAAAGCCGGGGAGGCAGAGGCTACAGGCAAAGTCATAAGTCAGTACATGGAGATTATACGTTGCTTTGACCTAAAAAGGCAGGACATCCCAAAAGGGTGCCAGCAGGTCGTAGGTGGCTTCAAAGATTCCTTGATTTGCGATTGGTTTAGGAAGTGAAGCTTTGTCTGAAAATTTGGGGTCAGCAAAAACAAACATGATATCTGGCCTGTGGGCATGGCTTCCTCCAGGCCCCTTGGGAAGAAATTTGGAACAAAGAATGTCAGTCAGAGTTCAGCCCTCAGTTCCTCTTTACCTGGAGCCTAGATGCCAGCAGATGGCATTTTCCATTTGGAAGGGGTCCACTTTCTGAAAAACAACTATGGGACATATGTTAAAGTGTTATCTTTTGTTATTACAGGGAACCAAACGTTTTATGGCTCTAACTTCCTTGTCTATTGTTTTACTCTGTGATCACCTTCTTGCTTATCAGTTGCTCATTTACTTTTCAAAGCCTGCTAGGTGCCTGGAATTTTCTTTGAAGGAACTCAAGATTTTTCTTTATTTCCCTGCCTGGGAGAGTCCAGCAGGCCTCTAAGGGGGTCCCTGCTCCGTCTCATCAGTGTTTCAGTCTTATTTTCACAAGGCTATAACCTGTGTGGAGAGAGTTGTTTTTATTTCATTTTGTAGATGCCGGCATCTCTAAAGACTGGAGTTCCAGGCTGCATTCTACACTACAGTTCATCCATCCATTCATTCTCTCTCTTAGTGCCTGTTCAGTTCCAAAATAGCTTAGCAGCTGCGGAGGAGGAGAGATGTACATAAATCACAATACTAGGAGTGGTTGGAGAGTAATAGTTACTTAAGAAAGTTACATATGCCAGGCTGTAGAGCCTCAGGGCAGGGAGAGGGGACCCCTGACTGACAATCCGAGGGAGGCTTCATGGGGCAGAGAAGGAGAGGCATCACGTTTTGCACAGATAGTTCACCAGGGTTCAGAGACAGGAGAGGTATAGGTCAGAAAGGGAGCCCCAAGGGTCTTGAATGATGGCTGGGAACCCCAGTTTTATCGTACAATCCTGCAAGCATGTCAGGAGCTACTCCATGAATTTCTTTTTTTTTTTTTAAAGAAATGTATTCAATGTATTAGAAATGTTTTGCTTGCATGCTAGAAATACCATGAATGTGTAACACGATTAATGTCTCAGCCACCGCTCTATTGCAAAGTATTGTCCTTTTGTCAAACTTACTTGAAATCAATTTCACAGTGAAACGTTGTTAAAATACAATGCCCTGAAAGGAAGATAAGGTTTCCTTCTAGTTATGGGAAGTAGGCTTCTTAGCGTCAAGACATCTTGTTCTCTAAAGCTGCAAACTCAAACACACACCTATGGTTTATGCAGACACAGAGAAATCATAGGATTTAACACCCTGTTTAAAATAGCATCTTTTTCTAAACAATCATGACTTCTACTATCCATCAAAACCCTTCAATGGACTTTGCTATTTGAACTTTTTTTTTTTTCCTTTTGAGAGAATCTTGCTCTGTCACCCAGGCTACAGTGCAGCAGAGCCATCTCAGTATTTGAACTTAATGATTCTCCTGTATTCCCAAGTCAAATCTGTTTCCCTAGTGAAATCTATAGGCTTCATCAATGATGGGGTAGATAAAGAAAATGTGTATATATATACCATGGAATACTATGAAGCCATAAAAAAGAATGAGATCACGTCTTTTGTAACTTAGATGGAGCTGGAGGCTATTATCCTTAGCAAACTAATAATGCAGGAACAGAAAACCAAATACCACGTGTTCTCACTTAGAAGTGAGAGCTAAATGATGAGAACTTACGAACACATAAAAGGAAACAACAAAGACTGGGGTCTGAGCAGGGAGGGTGGGAGGAGGGAAAGGAGCAGAAAAGATCACTATTGGGTACTAGGCTAAATACCTGTGTGATTAAATTATTTGTACACCAACCCCCATGACATGAGTTTACCTGTCTAACAAAGCAACCTTCACGTGAATCCCCAAATCTAAAATAAAAGTTAAACATAAATAAATAAATAAAATATACCAGACTTCCTGTTTAAAAAAAAAAAAAAATCAATGGGCTAATTTGATAGAATGGCTAGGGATTAAATCATCCTTCCATTAAATTCAGCAGGTTATTCCTTTTAATAAGAGGTACATTACATGTCTACCGCAGTCTACATTTAAAAAACAATTATTTAATATTCCAGGGGTGAGGGAGTAATAACAGGACTGTTTCATTTTTTTAAGGAAATGACTTTGCAGTATGATTCTTCTGTTTAGATTTGGATATGGGTACATTTTGTCTTTGTCAAAATGTTCTAGCATAAAGGGAAATTGGGAAATAAGGGTAGGGTGAAATGTATACTTTGGGTATAATTCTGTTCAAAGTTTAGAAATCTTGGCAGTAAGTCCTTTATAGAGTAGTTGCTAAAATATTTCCCTCTGAGATCCTTCTAAAATAAATTTTCTTCTATTGTCCACATGCTTTGAATGATCGTGTCAACCTAATAAAACCAATTTTCTAAGGAATAATTTATCTTCCCATTTAATAATTAAGAAATTCTTGTCTCCATTATGGCTTCCAGTTAATTTGACTGTGTTCCCATATCATGTGATGATGATTTTCACAGACAGCAAGATAAATAAGTAAACCACTGAACATCCCATAGCCTGTGACCCTTTGTAGCTGTTAAATGTAAAATTTTCCATCAGGGCTATTGACATTTGAAAATGTTCACATTGCTTCTTTGGAACCTTAGGAGTAGAAAACATTATTTGAAACTAATAGAGGATTTAAGATTTCTACACAATCCTTAACTCTTTCTAGGGAATTTGGTTGATGGCTCTCAATTTATGTTCCTGCACCCTGGACAGGCATTGGATCTATTTGGATCAGCCTGGTGGGTGAGTCTTGAGAAGACACTTCATTCTGCACTTGCATCTGTGTCAAGGCAGTAGAACAGAAAGGAGTTCAAGCCGAGAGTCCTGAAAATTGCAGTTCTCTTATTGAAGGAGCGAGTGACCCCACCCCTAGCTTCACTTGTCTAAATCAGGGTTCTAAGCCTTTGAGCCTCTCTTTGCAAATGGAGTTGCAAATGAATTCATGGAAGTTTCTTCTCAACCTTCACTGCAGCTGCTTCTTACCTGATCCACCTCTCAATGTTGGAGACCTCCAGGGCTCTGTCCTGGGCCCCCTTCCCTTCTTTATCTTCACATTTGCCCTACCTGATGTCATCCAAATCCAGGACTTCATATGACATCCAACTGCAGGGCATCCCACATACAGAGCCAGGACCCTGCTGTGGAGGTCGACATTGCTATGTCCAGCTGCCCACTTGCCACATGACCTGGAAGCTCAGTAGGCATGTCATCTCGGAAAGATGCAAGCTAGGCATCAAATGCAAGCTCGCCCAAGCCCACACATCCCCATATCTGCATGATCTTATTGAATGCTTTACCCGGTGACTGAACCTCAGTGCTATGATGTTTGCTGGTTGTGGGCTTGTTTTATTTTGCCTCTCTTTAACCCCTATGTATCCCATATTTTGGAATCACATCCTATTCACTTTATTTTCTAAGTTTATCTGACATTGATCCTCTTTTGTCAGTTGTATCAATTTTCCATCTTGTCCAGGCCACTGTAGTCTGCCCTATGGACTTCTCCAGTGTACTTCTTGGTGGTCTCCCTAATTCTTTGTTCTTACATTCCATTCTCCACCCAGACACTGGAGTGAGATTTCATAAACATAATGTCAATGTACTATATTGAATTTCTAAGGACTGATGTAACCATTAGTACCACAAACTGGGTGGCTTAAAAGCAGCAGAAAGTTGTTTTCTCTCAGTTCTGGGGGCCAGGAGTTGGAAAGCAAGGTGCTGGAAGTGCTGGGATCCCAACAAAACGTCTAGGGGAGAATCCTTTGTTGTTCTGCCATTAATTCTTAACCTTCCTTGACTTGTAGATGTATCAGTCCAATCTCTGCCTCCACCTTCACATGGTTTTTTTCCTTTCTTCAAACACTCTAGTATCAACCAGGCATGGTGGCTCACACCTGTAATCCTAGCACTTTGGGAGGCTGAGATGGGAGGATCACTTGAGCTCAGGAGGTCGAGGCTGCAGTGAGCTATGATTGCACCACTGCACTCCAGCCTGGGCAATAAACAAACAAACAGAATAAAAAACCACTCCAATATCTTCCCGTCCACTGAAAATACAATGTGATGTCTGCACCCCAGCTGTACAGTTTTCTCATCCTCTCTTCCTGGCTTTTCCTGGGTCCCCCAACCCCTTCATCCTGTTCCCACCTTAGCGTCTTTGTGTTGGAAACTCATCCTTTCATCTCATCTTTGGATGAATTTTATCTTTCACTCATATATTGCCTTTGTAAGGTCTCCCTGGACCACCAAATCAAAAGTCCTTGTCTCCTCCCACTACTTTATTCTAATTGCTTGCATCTCTGATATCTTACCTGTTTATTATTTTATTTGCTCATAGTCCTTCTCCCATGGAAGCTGGGATCTGGGCTGCCTCATTCACCACTGTGTCCTAGTGCCTTGAATAACCGTGGAGTAGGCATTCAATAAGAACTTACTAAATGAATAGGGATATGGTTTGGCTGTGTCCCCATCAAAATCTCATCTTGAATTGTAGCTCCCATAATCCCCACATGTTGTGGGAGACACCCGGTTAGAGGTAATTGAATCATGGAGGCGGGTCTTTCCTGTGCTGTTCTCATGATAGTGAATAAGTCTCATGAGAGCTGATGGTTTTATAAAGGGCAGTTTCCCTTCACATGCTCTCTTGCCTGATGCCATGTAAGACGTGCCTTTGCTTCTCCCTCACCTCCCACCATGATTGTGAGGCCCCCTAGCCATGTGGAACTGTGAGTCCATTAAAACTTTTTCTGTATAAATTACCTTGTCTTGGGTATTTCTTCATAGAAGTATGAAAATTGACTAAGACAAATAGTGATCACTTCTTAGATTTCTCTTCCTTCTGTTTCCTTCTCTCCCTATTTCTTCCCTTTCTCCTAAAATATCATCCTTTACATGGGACCAGAATAACTTCCTTAAGATTTTCTTTTAGTTGAGTTTAGAGTTTGCGTTTTCCTCATACTACAAGATTTCCTGTATTCTCAGAACAGAACAGTTGAACTCCAATGTCTGGCTTCATTTCCATCCCTCTCCCAAGTCAAAGTCACCCTGAAGGAGGCTCTTCCTCCCTCCCTTTTTCTCTGCCTACAGGCAAGTAATAAATGTCAACGGAATGGATAAATTAACTCTATAGATGGCTTCTGCAGAAGTATGGGGGTGGGGGATCATATTTTCCAGAGTGTTCAAGAATATAGACTTTTTTTTCATGTGCAGAGAAATGCTTTTAAAATTCCCTGATGGCTGCATGGAAGGCACTGCTCTTTGGGCATTTTTTCCTTACCCTAAGACCAAATTCCAAACACGTGGCTTGAGTCCATGTCACTTATGAGTTGCTTCTTACAGTCACTGATTTTGACATCTCTTTCCCTCATTCAATAATGCAGCTTTCAGAGAGCAATTGATACTTTTATTGTGAGAAAAAAATAGTAGCGACTGACTCTGGTAGATTATTACAAGGTGGTTATGTTCAAATGATGTTGGCAAACATTGTCGTTGGCTTCCCAAGAGTAGGCAAAGCTGCCCCTTCATGCTAGTGTCAGTATTTAGTCCTCCAGCAGATATCCACAGCCTTTTCACCTTTGAAAGAAGATCACATTAGTCTCGTTTATATATTCATGCATTTGGTTGAATTTGACTGACATGCATTTATATATTGATTCTATAGAACATGCCAGGCACAGGGCTAGCTGATAGGATATAAAGGCAAGAAATAAACGGCCTCTGACTGCTACTAATTTATATTCTACTAGAAGCTAGTAGCTTAAATTCTACTAAAAGACATAATGCCTCTAAATTCTACTAGAATTCTACTAGTTTTTAGGATAGAGATATAAGAGACTGCTTCAGTGTAATATACTGGTAAGGGAACTGTTAAAGTATGGTAAAGGCAGTTAGCCCAACTTGGGAATTGAGAGAACCTTCCAGGAGGAGCTGACATTTTGCAGGTTGACGGTTTGCATTGTTGGCTAGGAGAGGACAGGTGGGAAGTACGCAGTGGGCAGGTGTGAAATACTTATGGGGAGTGAAAACACAGCTCAGTATTTCTAGGGATGAAAGTGTAGCAGGGCACAGTGGCTCATACCTGTAATTTCATCACTTTGGGAGGCCAAAGCAGGAGGATCGCTTGAGCCCAGGAGTTCGAGAGCAGTCTGGGCAACATAGTTAGACCTCATCTCTAAAAAAAAAAAAAAAAAAAAAAATTAAAAATTAGTCAGATGTGATGGCATGTGCTTGTAGTCCAGCTACTCCAGAGGCTGAGATGGGAGGATCAGTGGAGCCTGGGAGGTGGAGGCTGCAGTGAGACTTGATTGCACCACTGCACTCCAGCCTGACTGACAAAGTGAGATCCTGTCTCAAAAAAAAGTGTGAGCAAGGACTGACAGTGTCAGGTGATGGAGATTTGGTATCATGTCCGGGCATTGAGCTCTGCCTTGTGGGTTATCTGAGCTGGGAGCAGGGACCAGACAGATGGGTTAACATTAGCAAACACCCTGAAAATGGAAGGGCCATTTGGAATGATTGGGACTGTCCACTTCAACAGAGAATGCAACTGCTGGATCACCACCGTCTCAGGCATTGCCATAAGCAGAGTGATTTGATTGCATTGGCTTCGGTTGACAAAATGTATGACCTTAATACTACACAGTTAAATGTGGCAGAGCTTGCACATGTTGTTGAAAAAGTCACATGGACAGGCAGGAGATTGTGATCCCATAATGGGAGGCTTGAATTTCTCACTTTTGAGATGGGCAAGATTGAAGTTGTGTGGTCGAGCATGCTCTGCAGGAGAGAAAGGTTGGGATTCTGGGACAGCAAAGAGGTGGGAAAGTGAGAAGGATGTGGCCGCAGTGGGTAAACTGGGCTCTGTGAGGGCAGGGAGTGGGCATAGCTCATGCTTATGGGCTCATTTTCTTTGATGACATTCAGGGAGAGTTTCTCTTTTGATAGTCAAAGATCAAGCTGTTTAGTATATGACTCCGGTGGAGAAAATTTTAGGAATGCAATGTATTAGGGAAATGAAGCATGTAGCAAAATAGAGACCAGAAAAGGTTAGAAATAGGAATTTGTAATCACATTCACCTGTAGGCTTCTGTTTTTTTCCCACAGCAATACTCTTCATTGATTAATTCATTCTTTCATTTGTTACACAAAATATATTGAGTACCATCTATTTGGAAGGGATTACACTATTCAGTTGATTTAACAATGCATTGGACCATTTGTTCTCAAATACTGTTGATCCTGTTGGAATGAGACATGCATAGAATTGGTTGTCATATGTCCCATAAATTTGAACTTGAAAAATACCGTGGAAATTGAAAGTAGGAAAATAATACCTGATCATAGAAGGCTTAATGAAATCAGAGAGGCTTGTTATCTAAGCTTTTAAGGAGCTTTGTAAATGATTTGGGTGTGGGGGCTGTATTAGTCAGGGTTCTCTAGAGGGACAGGACTAATAGGATAGATGTCTGTATGAAAGGGAGTTTATTAGGAGAATTGACTCACACAATCACAAGGTGAAGGCCCACAATGGGCTGTCTG